>NC_079159.1:120417229-120731811 GCF_947563725.1 Argiope bruennichi
AACGAAATTCAATAACTTTCCTGCAAACACTGCGGATAACATTTCTATCGTAAATATCCCACCGGAAAAGTTACCTAAAAGCAAGAAACATAAAAACAAGTTCAGAAAAAATAAAAATGACCGAAATCCAAAAGCAGTTACAGACGGAACAATGGCAGTTATGAATGGAAACGATGAGCAATCTAATATTGAAAAAGACAAGGAAAACGAGCACTACGCAGATGTGTTTGATTCGAATCTAAATCCTGAAGTCAGTTATTCAATTTTAAATAAAACAGAAAAGTTTACTTCGAAACAGAAATCTAAGGAAACGTTGACGGTTTTGCACGATTCATTGACAGACAATGACAAGGATGATTTTCTTCCAATAATAATACAAAACGAAAATGAAGCGCATATTACAGATGAA
Organism: Argiope bruennichi; assembly: GCF_947563725.1. NCBI lineage: Eukaryota > Metazoa > Arthropoda > Arachnida > Araneae > Araneidae > Argiope > Argiope bruennichi. Next base: position 120,417,639 of record NC_079159.1, read on the forward strand.
GAAACCATACATGCAAATGACTCGCTTACATACAGAATTGATTCGGTTAATTCGTCTAAGAGTGATTTTCACAACTATTCATCGGAGAATATTGATTCATCAAAAAATAAAGAACTTAAAGAAGATAGTTTCATTGAAAACAATGGAAATTCTTACGAAAACTTAAATGACTCATCCCGTAATTGGAATTTGGCCTTTGAATTTCCTGAGATGCATGAGAATGCCAATATAGAGAAGAGCAGAAAGTTAAATATTTCATTCAGAAGTCAGAAATTCCCTTTTGAATCTTCAGAGCTGCATGAGAATGTTTCTATAGAAGAAAAAGAATACAAAACGAATATAATGGAAAATCTTCCATCAGAGCAGACAAGTCAAACTGAAAAAGGTCAGACGTTGTTTGAGGAAGAGATCGATCTTAAAGAAGCAAAATTTCTGTATCCGTTAATTTCTTTCAGAAAAATTAGTTTTAATTTTCCAGAATCTGTAAATAAATCCATACACGGAACCAATCAATCTAAAAATTCAGAATTAAATCCGATAGAATATCGATCGGCTTTTGTTCTTGATAACAGAGATCCTAAGAAAGATCATTTTACACAAAAAATATACAACGAACAATCGGATGTATATAAAATGGTCACAAAATTACCCAAAATACAGAATCCTTTAAACATTAGTACTTTGAAGGTAAAGATAATCGATCTAGGAGAAAAAGAAGATGCTGAATACAGAAATGCAAGCAAAGAGCATACTGAAGTGGACAAAATAATAAAAACTTCAGAAATATCTGAAGATCAAATATTCGAAAACAACTCCAAAGAATTTGAAATATTAAGAAGTCCATTAGAAGTCAATATTTTTAAAATAACATTTATAGGTGAAGAGAGTGATAGTCCAATCAAGAATCCAAACCCTAATTTAGCAGAAAACAGAATGATTGAAAATGGCGAAAAGAAAAATGCTTCACAAACTTCACAAATTAACACATCGGAACCAGATGAAAGCATAGCAACAGACTCTGAAACAGCAGCTCCACTAAGCGTCAATGTTTCCAAGATAAGAATTTGGAAAGAAAATGTTAGTTCATCATCTGATGAAACGAGCCAGAACAACACCGTAAAATCAGTTGAAGATAACAGAAGAAAAATCACGAAAGAAAGAACAGCTAATTACAAAAGAAACGCAACAAACAAGCCATATGATGAGCTCCAGTATGATATAGATGCATTACAGAGAATGATAATGCAATCGTCGGATTTTAAAAGGAATAAGATAGGAAAATCCAATGATGAGCAGTTATATAGCTCAAAGTCTTTCAGTAAATATAATATTCCAGAAAATCATATTTTGATGCCATTATATTTCCCAGAAATGTACAATACAGAACAATATCGTAGTAGTTTTTCAAACAATGTTGATTTACAGAAATTATGCGATTTGTATCCTAATTACAGCCCATGTTTCCGAATTCGGATGCTTGCGCCGAGAAGTCCCTATTTCGATATGTTTGGCCCTCTATCGCAAACTCATTCAAAGCCCCATTATCCGAAAAGTTCACAGAATGGAAATTATATACATCACTACCCACAAATGATTTACTACGACTCTGAAGGTAACATAAATGCGCATTCCTATGTTGAGAAGGAACAGAATTATTTAAAAGATATGCGAACATTAGCTTTATTAAAAAAGTACCTTCAATCCAAGAATGCTCGAAGTTTTTCATCGTTACCATTAAAAAATTCGCAGCCATTTGATATAACTCCTGAGCAAGAAGAAAGCCTTCAATCGCTTGTCTATGGATGGAATAACAAGAATCAATCAAAACAAAGATTTGATTCCGCACTTTTGAGTGGACTAATTAATTACTTTTTAAGTCTCATAGCTCCAAAATATAACGGTACCGAAATAACGCAAACAGACATTCTTCGCCAACAAGAGTGGTATGAAAACAAACCAGCGCGATCATTTGCAGCAAGTCAAGTAATGGACTTGCCTCTCGATGTCTATCAACATCGATCATTTACAGATACATATGGCCAAGATTACAACAGCCCATACGGTTCTTTTAAGACCCTAGAAGATAACACAGAATACTTTAATACAAGAATGCTAGACAATCAAGAACGTGTTCACTTCACAGATACAGATCCTGAACAAAATAAACACAAATATGAATCCATTCGAATTTCTCTGAATATTCCATCTGAGCTTGAGTATCTGGGAGTTTTGCCACTCACGCACAACAGTACTCAATGGGGACGTTTAAAACTTGAAACACCAGAAGAGGTCCTCCAGAAACGTAATATTAGCGAATCGAATCACACTTTTAATGACGTTGAGACTTGCGACCCGAAAATCGGCGATTGTAAAATGCAACATTCTGCTGAAGAATCAATCGACTATATTCTGAATGATACTATAACATCTAGAATGCTTCCAGAGACAGCAGGCAGTATACATATCAAGGTCATGCATCCAATGTTCGGCCAATTTTCTTTTAAAAATGAAACTAATATAAGAGAAGGGGATTCCTTTGAAAGTGCAGAGGATACACTTTTTGAATCCTGCGCAAGGTGTGTGATCTCTGAATCCGTTTATCAACCTGTTGAGGGAGGAGAAAAACCAGGGAAATCGCTGCCAACCATTTTCAGAGCTCTGATCATTGAAGAGGAAGGCCCGTTGCTCGGGAACCAATCAGGTGAGTCATGCTAGTTAAAAAATGTCGTTCCGAAAAATTATATGAATATTTATTTATTTATTTATTCTTAGTTTTGCTTTGAAAAACAGACAATAATATATTTTGTTCAAGAATTTCGTTGAACATCAAAATAAGAAGACACATGGTGAAAGACGGCTCTAACTCCGCATTCTCATACTAGTAGTAAAAAGATATACATTAGTTTTTAGGTGAAATTCAATTTAAAACAATTATAAATTTTTATTTTTAGGAGCAATAAACAAGTCCTTATATTAGGAGACTAATTACGTATTGAATTACTTTTCCTAGTGCAAAGGGTTAAGTAATGTGGGGAAATTTGATTGCTTTTTCAAAGAAATTACATATTTGAATATTTATCATCTGTATTATATTAAAATCTTCTAATGCCTTGCACATTGTAGTGATTGCTTAGTAGTTTCGTTTTCCTATATGATTAGAATTTTTGTTATTCAGAAAATAAACTATGAATTTAAGGAATGAAGATAATTGAATACAGCTTTCTCTAATACCTGGTGTACTATAAATATGGAAAAATTAAACTCAAATTATTATTTAATTTCAAAATTTATAAGCATATAAAAATCATAAAAATATCTCTTAAATAATTTTACATTGACTATATTTATTGCTCAACTCTAAATTTACGTAAATCGGGGATTTACTAAGATCTTTTAATTGATTTTATTGAAATTTATGCGCACAAGTACTGTTTTAATGAAAGATTCAGTCAAAATTTCATAAAAAATGTCACATTTTTTCCAAGCAAAGTGAAATGGGAACTCTCCCAGTTGGTGAATACGCTCTTAAATTATATGTATCTAAAGGGATGCTCTTCTGGGCAGTGGGGGAGGGGCAGATGTATAAAATAATTGAATCGATAGTTTATCCACTGACAGAATTGGTGCAAAATCTGATAACGATTTACAGCTAATGAGTAAAGGTAACGTACCGAATTTCACCCCTAAATCTCGTTTCATTTATGATTTATCGTTTTCTTAAACACATGGACAAACAAACATAACTACAAAACTGATTTTCTCTGAAGACATGGTGAGGTAAAATGTTGAAAATCATCAAAAATTGAGATTGCATTTTTCGAAGAATTCAATAATTTTTCTTTGTAAGCTTAAAAAAAAAAAAAAAAAAAAGGCCCGTTTTTGTAAATAAAGCACCAAGAAAAAATATTTTAACCTTCACTATTAACTGACGCTTAGTATTTTTCCTCACTATTAAACAGTAATTTTATAAGTGATATTCTTTTTTCAGATGATTTTTTTAATTTTCTTGTAGTTATAAAAATTTAAAGATCAGACATGAAAAAGGAATTTATAAAATAGGCATCTAAAAACTTAAAGAAACTATATGATCAATTAATAGATTTCGAAAAGTTTATTCATTTTTTTTATTAAAAGGTATAGATAAACTAAAATACACATTTAGATTTAAAAATGCAATCAAATTCCCTTTAAAAAATTCTTTAAAAAAAGTAAACTTTAATTATAAGCAATTTTAGGACTCTATAAATGTTAAAAAAATCAAAATGCTTATAAAAACTGTTAGATAAAAGTCATAAGTTTACAATTTCTCATTAATAATGCAGTATAATAACGAGCGTCTCTCTCCTTTTGACAGAACTGTATACTTCCACAGCATGCTTAACTGTATTTTGAAATACCCTATCCACCTTCAACAAATTTAGTCCAGTATTTCATGTATACAAACCTGGTGCAATGACCCATTGTATCAAAACCGAACCTATTTTTTATTATTTTTTTATTATATTATTTTGACATTGTGTTCTTATGTTTTACGTAATGTTTTTTAAACCAATCGCAAACAGTTGTGGCTCAGTGACATGGTGCATTGTCATCCAAAAAAATTCAGTCGCTGTTTGGGTACATGGAGCTCCTTAATACCTGGAGTAGTCTCCAAGTAGTTGAGCATAACCATTTACTCAATGATTGGTTCATTTAGATTAGAGGATACAGTCCATTCCATGTAAAAACGGCCACACCATTATCGAACTACCGTTAGTTTGCACACTGCCTTGTTGATAACTTGCGTCTATGGGACTGTGGGGTCTGCTCTACACTCGAAACCTACCATCAGCTCTTATCAATTGAAATCGTGACTCTTCTTTATCGTGCTGCTAGTAATGGCACTCGGGTCGATATCTTCTGCTGCCATACCCCATTAAAGGCAAATTTTGCTGTGTTGTTTATCGGATATGTCGGTCGTTTCTTCCACATTGATTTTGCTGTTATTTCACGCAGTTTTGCTTATATGCTAATACTCAGAATTTTAGGCATTATGTCGTTCGTCTTTGGCTATTAAATGCAGGCTGTCGATAACTGTGTTGCCCACAGTGGAAAGATGTGCCTAAAATTAGGTATTCTCGGCACACTCTTGATACTGCAGATCTCGGAATGTTGAATTCCATAACGATTTCTGAAATGGAATGTCTCAGACGTCTAGCTCCAAGTACCATTCCGCATTCAAAGTCTGTTAGCCCATCGTGTGGCCATAAACTTTTCACATGAATCACTTGAATAAAAATGAAATCCCTGCCAAGGCGCTGCCTATTTATACATTTCATAAACGATACTACTGTTATATATATATTTACATATTGAATCCATATTCCCTCCCATGAATATATTTGCATATTGAATCTATATTCCCTCCCATGAATATATTTGCATATTGAATCCATATTTGCATATTCCCTCCCATGAATTTCTACGCTTTAGTGTGTATTCTTTCTTTCACAATGAGCTAGTGCTATGTAATTATGATCCTACCATATTTTTTCACGTGTATTATTTAATCTAAACTAAGAGTCATTGGAACCTGAAAGCCTAAAAAAATGGCTTTCCTACCTGGATTCTAAGAATTTATAGGATAGATAGTAAACTTTCAGTTTTCTCTTAAATCATCTATAAAAAAGTGAATGAAAAGTTACTTTAGGCAAATTAATTAGGAAAATGATGAAATAACTTAATCAATGTAACCAGAGATATGATTTACGAAATAATACATAATTCCCTATATATATTTTTTCAGATTCAGAGAAACCAGATAAGTCCCGGTCGAAACGAGCCATCTACAATTATGGAACACATGAGTGGTGCCCTATAGAAAGAAGAATGCTGAATGGAGACTTGGACTGTACAATATGGTCTTATCAAAAGTAAGTTTTATTTTCGAAACTGAATAGCAACAATTACTAAAGATATTCGAATCTTATTCCAAATACGGTAATATTTAAAACGTTGAAACCTTTAATACTGTAAGCACAATTAAAGGCATAACAAATCGCTTCATCTCAAATACGATAACATAAGGTGTAGAACTAACAAATAAAACTTTAAGGCATCACAGAATACAAAAAACATTCTTTTTTTTTGTGTGTGTTGGAATGCATGGCATAAAGGATTTGTTGTGTCAAAAATATAAGAATGTAAGTATTAATTGTAATCTAAATAATTAATTGAATGTAAATATTAACAATATCACTGAAAATGTCTCTTTACGGAAGTTTTACAGTAATAGTCAAAGTGACCTATGCATATAGTAAAGCATGTTATACAGCACCAATAGACTGAGTGGGGGTACAGTTATAGTGACGCCAGAATTATATTGGAAGCATGCTATCTCATCGAATATTCGAATGATGATTCCTTCATCAGAATTCGTCTTAATAACTTAGTTTAGAAAAAGATTCAGAGATGCTCATCCCAAAATAATTGGCTACTGCTGTGAGATCGCATAAAATATCTGATATTTCTTAGAAATCAGATTATATCTTAAATTAAAAAAGATTATATCTTAAATCTCCTAATACTGTGCTCAAACTAACAGTTTTAGTAGACGGTATGTGAACATCACTTCTGTGATAACTGCCTGCCACGTGTGCAACATGTTGTTGACGATTTTGTGAAAAAAGTATTTTGACATGCGTGGCATATCTATTCACCGCAAGTATGTCAAGCATTCCATCAAAGCTTCGGAGTTTGTGTTATAATTATAGGTTAAATCTAAGCCTTGTTGTAAAGAAGGTAGTTGACAATGATATATAAAAAAATGATGTTAACTTTAATGTCTTTTTTTGTATTCACATCTCTGCAGATTACTGCAGTCCATATGTTATTATACAAAATTGTTTATTGAAGACCTGAAAGTTTTTCTCCTAAATTTCTATGCTCTCTATAAACTGTAGTTTATTGCCTATGTGTACCAGCTATGCGGATGTACATTCAAAGCATTCACAATGGCCTTAACATAAATACTCTAAAATTTCTTGTTAGTTTTGTCAGTAAATTGCATCCTTTTATCTTAGGTTTAATTCTTATTTGTTTACAATTAAATATTTTTTTACACATTTGGATCAAAATTGATAAAGCGAAAAGCAAAACATCCTCCACAGTACATTATTGACACAAATGAAAAGTAAAATGTTCAGTTATTCTTTATCAACGAAAATGGGCATATAATCTCCCAATTTAACTCTTCAAGATCATACAATGTTCATGGATTCTTCCGAGAAAACAGTGTTCTTCGAAGTATTCCACAAGAAGTAGTAACAGAATACAACATCGGATGGATGGGGAAACAGTTCATGTTGTTCTAGTAGATATCATATACCGGATGTCCCAAAAATGATTGATGGATTTTGAAAATCAATTTAAAAAAGTCAGAATGCGATAAAATGTATCATTTGCGAATTTACTTTTATAATTACATTTGAGAAATGATGGAATTTTATCCCACCAAATCGCACATTTAGTTAATATTGATACCACTAGATGACGCTGCAGGTCATCTGCAACATGTGTAATTAAATTAAATACTAGACTAATTAATGTTAAATGCTTGAGATTACTATACTGTATTTCAGTTTTGCCTCTGACTGCGCCACGTTTTTGTTGAAAATGGGTATTACTTTAAAAACATCGTTGTTTATTTTTTTGCAGCTGTCCTTGGAACATTTCCATACCGGTTTTGATTTTTCTTATTTTGAAGCTATTGCTAGTGATGGTAATGTTAAATAAATCTGCAATTTTGTGGGATAAAATTTGTCGAATTCCCAAGCATAAGGCCCCAAACGATACATTTCTATCACTTTCCTTCTTTTTTTATTGATTTTCGATCATTTTAGGAACACCCGGTATTAGAAAGGAATAATTATATTCTTGAAGCATCTCTTGAAAGAGCTAAAACTGCTGAGGTATGGGTTCGATGTGGCTCATCTTGCATTGTACATGAAATGCCTGGTAGAATATCTAATAATCAAGCCTCATTTTTTTTTTGTTTCATATCACTGTTTATAAAAACAGGTGAAAAAACTGTTCAGAAAAGCACTTTATGGTTCTAAAGCATGCAGCGGCCGCTGTAGGCAATATTTGAATCCACTACATAATATGCTAACAAGTTACTAAATAAGTACATCTCAGGATTTATTCTTCTATCAATCTCCATTCTGTACAAAAACATCTTCATTTTACGAAAATCTCGTTTTTACTGGTTTGTAGAACATACATCTCTATTTCATAAAACACGACATCTTTAAATTGTTTGAACAACGAAAAGCTTTGGAATGCTGAATGGGATCTATTACAAAAAGGATTCACAATTTTCCTATCTTTCCCGAAGGAACTTCTGAAAACGAAAGCAAAATTTTAAAGCGGCATCAGGACTGAATTTCACTTTATAACAAGCGAACGACGACTTAATATAACTATTACGGCTGTTAGTTTCCTAATAAATATTTTTGAGATGTTACGCAATGCTTAGGTAGATGATTATTATTTTTTTTAAATTTAAGAGACTTAATCGTTTAATCAGAACATTTTCCCCTTTGTATTTTAACTTTGAGCTGAAAAATGCCTATTCTCAATCATTTTTGATTCGCCGGCTAATTGGGGTTTCGAAATGGCAAATGATGAAAAAGTTAAGTATAAATATCCAGAAATTTCGAAAATATTTTCTTCAAATACCAGGTGGTTACAATGTTGGCGACTTTAATTCACCCTAAGTAGGATAACTCTCTATTCGAACAAGATATTGACTGATATTCTGAATGCCGCCCAATGTCATGAAAATACCGAAACAGTGTTTTGGGGCATTTTGTGCTATTAGAGCTTTTACATTATCTGAAATAATAAAAAGTTATTTACACGAATTTTTCAATCTCTGTTCTTACATTTAATTATTTTATCTATATTTTTGATATTTTTAAATTTAAATTTTGCATTGTTTTATATTTTTACTCTCATTTATATTTTTAATTTATTGTAAAAATTTATTCAATTTATAGTAAAAAATTTTATTTATTGAAAAAAATTATTCATTATTTCAATTTATAGTAATCAGCATATTATATATCTACTTAGCCTACTAACTTAATTCGGACTACTTAGATGACAACCAGACTATCTTCATTTCTACCATTTTATAAAATATTGCCCATTTGATAATTTAATAGGAAAAATGATGCTTGAGTATTTTTTTTAACTCTTGCATTGTTTATCTTTTTGAATTTTCATATTGCATGATAAAGTAAAGTAAATTGATCATATGAGTTCATTATGCTTACAATCGGCCAATAATATTTCCTTTCCTTTATAGGGTGTGTACTCTCATTTGCCACCCAGGATACACGTGTGAATATCAGACATTCAGATGCTTGCGCAAAACGAACATTTGGACCCCAAAATTATGTCCCTGCAAGCCCATAATACAATACAACAGCTTCACTTACAGGCATGGAAACGATTCTTTAAGTGAATTACTTTTCCTGCCGGAAGGAAATGAACACGGTAAAAATATGAGAAACCACAACGATTCATCCATTAATAGAAGCTCATTATTTGATACCATGGAGCGAAATGACCGAGTAGAAGAGTATCCACATTATGAGCCAGCTGCTCAACAAAGGGAAAATGACAGACAAGACAATTCTACATTTCATAATATCCAAAGTTATCCTGGAGACATGACTGCAACTAGAAAACACAGCTCCAAATTTGATAATATCCGTAGTTTTCCAGGTTACGAGGAATTAAAGGAAGAAAACAAAACAGCATTTGCTTATAACCAAGGTTTTCCTGATGGTATGAACACGGATAGAAAAGAAAATTTCAAATTTGATAACAATGGTTTTCCTGCTGAAGTGGCTGTAGATAGAAAAATCAATTCCAAAAGCGGCAAAACTCGAGAATTTCCCCAAATCATGGTTGTTGATGGAAAAGGTAAATTATGTTTAGATAATTATATAAATATAATTAATAATAAATTACATACGCATTATATAAGAGCGGGAGTAGCTTTCGCGAACTTTTTCGCAGATGTATAAAATAATTCAATTGATAATTTATCCACTGACAGAATTGGTGCAAAATCCGATAACGATTTACAGCTAATGAGTTCGGTAATTTGGTAATGTACCGAATTTCACCCCTAAATCTCGTTCCGTTTTCGATTTATCGCATTCCTATAAATATGGATAAATAAACATAACTGCAAAATTGGTTTTCTTTTGTCACTTGACAGGGTAAAACGTGAAAGAATAATAAAATCATTGAATTTTCATTTTTATTTACTCATATACAAAGTATAAAGAAACTATTATAATTGTCAAAAATTGATTTTGAAGAATTGACATGTTTGAAACCTCCTTGAGTTCGAAAAACACATTTTGGGAAAAAGTTTGTCTGTCTGTGGCTAAGATAAGTAAAAAAAAACGCTTTAAACAAGATGGATAAATTGGGTATATGGTCTTTACACCAAATCTGTAGATTTCTATCAAATTTTGAGCAAAATTTGCTCTGGAGAAGTCTGTCAATCCGTCTGTTCGAATATGCATTAACACAATAACTGCAAAACGAAGAGAACTAGGTAAACAAAATTCGGTGCATAGATTTAACTTCTGTAATGCAGACACCTATCGTATTTGGAGCCAAATCGAAAAAAAAGAGGTTGACAGTCGATCTTTACTTTCAGAAGCATGTAAACAGGAAAACTCAAAAACATATTAAATGTATTAAATTTGGTATGCAATTTCGTGACTGCAATTGTAGTTCTAAGTTAAAATTTGATTTCAATCGATTGGGAAAAAAATGTGTCTAACGCACAAATTCATCCTTATTTGAGATTATACGAGAAAGGTTTTGGGAGACCACGTGCGCTGGTTTTGTCTTTATTTCCTCTTATTTTCGAAATTTTCCTTTATAAAAAAAACGTTTTGCAAGCAGAAAGTAGTTAACTATTTTATTTTTTAAACATTTTTATTCATACTTGATTCATTCAAAAGAAACAAAATTGTGTTTTTGATGATTTCAGAAAACTGTGCTTTTGATGATTTCAGAAAACTGTGCTTTTGATGATTTCAGAAAATTGTGTTTTTGATGATTTCAGAAAATTGTGTTTTTGATGATTTCAGAAAATTGTGTTTTTGATGATTTCAGAAAATTGTGTTTTTGATGATTTCAGAAAATTGTGTTTTTGATGATACCAGAAAATTGTGTTTTTGATGATACCAGAAAATTGTGTTTTTGATGATACCAGAAAATTGTGTTTTTGATGATTTCAGAAAATTGTGTTTTTGATGATACCAGAAAATTGTGTTTTTGATGATTTCAGAAAATTGTGTTTTTGATAAAAATATACGATTTTAAAAAAATTATTTGGTGTGTCGCTGAAGAAGTAGATATTTATGAAAAAAAATATTGCAATTATCATATCATGCAAAAAGATTAAAAACGATAACTGCATAGGAATTCGGGGTGTTTAGGTAGTATACTTAAATATTCAGTTTATAGTGATGATGTATGGAGCGGATTAAGGGCAATTAAGAATCCTTAAAAAACCTCATTTGTTAAAAATGAAGATAAAGACTTTTGTAGCTATGCAATAGCTAGAATATATTAATTAAATTCGAGATATATATTAATTAAATTGATTCTATACTCGTGAAGCCATCAGGTACTGAATTTGTAAAATAAATGGATAACACAATTCCATAACATTTAGTTTCATGAAAGAATCTGTATATTAAAAATTATCGGCAGAAAAAAAATCCGAATTCTGTAGCCAAGTTTTCTCAAACCCATTGATGAATGTACTGTTTTCATCAATTTTTATTTCACGCAAAAACATTTTATCCCTATATTCATTACCAATGGTCTACTGTCACCCACACCCCCAACTTCAAGTTATCGAAAAATGGAATTTAGATAGAGCAAATTCAATTCCACTTAGGTGTCCAGATTCATCAAATAGAGCGATTTCATTCGCCATTCTGCTTGTCAAGCACCAATCAAAATTCCTTGAGTGTATAGTATGTAATCTAACGTAATTTTTGTTGTTGTCATAGATGCATTTAATCAAAAGGGGGAGACGTAGTTAATACTATTGCACTTGCATTTTTTAACCATTTTATAAGCGTTTATAACATTCAAAATTAAAAAAATAAATAAATAAAACGTCAACATGATACACCGTCTTGAATAATGAGCGAGAGGCAACATTCGAGTGCAAGCCTAATATGGCGGGCGAATCGGTCGTAGAAGGTATTTAGTTATTTATCAAAGACAGAAGAAAAATTATTAAAATAAAAATTCTTCTTTTAAGAACATTGATAAAAGTTAATTTCAAAAATTCTTTTTTAAAATTACTCAAAACTTGAAACAATTCTTGAATGGAACAGAAAGCAGTCGATTTTAAATAAATTTCCGATGCTGTTTTTTCTTCTCACGTCCCTGGAAGTTATTGATTTTAAATTCAACATATTTGTTCTTCGATTCTAATAGAATTTTTCTCACGCAGATGTTGACAAGAAGTTGCTATCCGAAGATGAAATAAGTGATGCAGAAAGAATGTTCGACACGTACGAACAGACGAGATCCATAAAGGAAGAGAGTTCGGACAAAAGACACAAATATGTTCAAAAGATGCCGCTGATGGAAAAAAACAATCAGAATACAGACAAGATTTACAGTTATTTCGATAAGGAAAATCCCGAGACTGGAAACGTTGATTTTTGGTGATGAAATGCATTATGTATCATGAAACAATGCTTTTTATTCCATTAAATAAATTTAATTTGAGGTTTTTAATAATCATTTTAATATAATGAATATATCACAGTAAATTTGATAAACTGAGAATCATGCATAATTACTGGTGATTATTCAAAAGCGCCTAACTAATCACATTTAACTCGTGACATGAATTTCTTTAAAGCGAATCGAATCAAAAAGACTCCATTCTTATTTTTATTTTTTGTCTGTTGTAAAAAAACATTGGAATTTATTTCGGAAACTCAATTTATTCTAGAAATCATAATTACCAAAAGTATTAATATAAAAAAAATGTTTAATAATGGAAAGATAATACAAGAAAAACCGAAACAACTTTTTACTTCTTTTAAGTACTGTGGGATGACACTAATGCTAATAACTATTAGCATTTAACAAACAAAAATGAAGAATATAATATTTTAAAATATTATCTTAAGAATATTTTTGCATTATTCAAATGCATCTGGGGAATACAACTGTGGAGCATTGTGCACATACTGGGTGTTTTGCAAAAATGGCGTAGAGTAGATGTTTTCCCTTTCATACCTTTGGGGCAAATAGTACAGTATTTTCTAATAGGTAATTTTCCATTGCTATATGCATGTACTTTTTCCCTCTTTACCAGTATAATCCACTTCTTTTAAAATAACAATATGTTAATTTAGATAAAGGAAGCGGACTACAATGCAAAATAAGTAGAAATTAACCAGTGCGTTATATAATTTTTCAATCACAATTTCAAGGACACGGAGTCAATGACTCCATCAATAGTAACGAAAATTTTGAAAATGAATAATTCGGTTGTACGCACATGTTCAGATTTGGAATTCTGCACACATACTGCTGAAAAAAACTACTTGAAGGTACTGAGGAGATGATTGTATTCAAGAACAATCAACCATATGATAATCGGAGCCAATGAACAACGCACAGTCATTTTGATTTCCATCTCCAGTTACTGGTTAACATAATAAAAGTTGTAGGGGGCCGCCGAGGAGTAACCCCACCTAGCACGAAGGAACAAATGACACTCTATGATGTTGGACACTTGTATACAACAAAAGACCTATAGAGAACGCACATTGGTTTTTTTACATGAGGAGACAACTAAATACAAGCGCTTTGACAAAATATCCTCAATAGAAGATTTAAACGGGAATTTTAAATAATTCTTCGGCGTTAAGTGACATCCATTTTCTTGGCCATCTGAATCTGTGCTTCCGTCACAGTGTACATGCTTTGATCGTGTGATTTATAGAGCCTTCTTCTGTGCCACACTGACAAGTTGAGTTTTTGTCAAAGAAACGATTTTGATGCACAAAAATACACCACGTCCAGTATATACTTGGTTAAGATAAAAATCACCCTTCATTCGGTTAACAGAAACATGATAAATTTTTAAAATGTTGATAAACAGTTCTTCCCCTGATGAAGTTATTCTATCTCTTTTGCCTATCATTAATTCGTTTTTTAGTCTCATTGCTGAGTTGGCTCATGGAAAGATATTTTTGGGGTTTAATTTCTATATATGCATCCTCTAAATATAGGTCAATCGGCGTATACATACTACATAGGTACTATATCAATGAGCGTATACATACTACATAGGTACTATATCAATGAGCGTATACATACTACATAGGTACTATATCAATGAGCGTATACATACTACATAGGTACTATATCAATGAGCGTATACATACTACATAGGTACTATATCAATGAGCGTATACATACTACATAGGTACTATATCAATGAGCGTATACATACTACATAGGTACTATATCAATGAGCGTATACATACTACATAGGTACTACATCAATGGGCGCATACATAGAGGATGTACTGGCATCAATGGCTATAAACATGCTTCGCAATACCTGGCCCTAAGAGAACCACCAAGAAATGGGTGCGGTCCATGTCACAAAAAGGTATTAACCCTTTGCTCTCGGAATTGTAATTTGCTGCATAAACATTTATCTAAAACTAGGATTTTTTCATTGCTTCTAAAAATAAATGCATATGAATTTTTTAAGCGGAATTTTTCCCCGAAAAATTAAGCTAGATTTTATTTCTACTCCGTAGATATTATTAACAATCAAAATTAAAACGTCAAAATGATGCACCGTCTCGAAAAAAATACGAGAAGACCCCAAAGGGTTAAAGCATACAGAAACCAACGTTTAAGCCTTCATCTATATTGTGTTATTCACAAAGAAATTAGGACCATTTTGAATTAACTAAATGAATATGAATTAACTAATTGAATGGACTAAAAATTGCAAATTTTCATTTCATCCATATTTCACACTAAAACAAAAAAAATATTGACTATCGACTTTCTTTTAAAAAATGCTTTTAATCTTTATGTTTTTAACTCGTGAGAATGGTTCTATTATTTATATATTGGAGCCATGCTTATTTGTAGATATACTAGACAAAATCTACTTTATGCAAACTCAATCTTCAGTTTCAGTATTGAATTATTTCATAATTAAAATGTTTACATTCACAGAATCTTGATTTAGGAAAGTCAACATTCATATATATTTAATTTCGCAACTTTTGAATATTGGATAAGTTTCTACCTAACTTAAAGCAATTATTATTAAAGAAAAAAAGAAAGAATTTTTTTCAACTTCTGAGGGTGAAAAGTTCTTTGAATATTCAGTAAATTAGAAATTAACAAAATTTTGACATTTATCAAAGTAACTTTAGAGAAAATGATTTTACAAAAAATATATTTATACTATCTTAAAATTCGAAAAATTATCATTTCAAACATATCAGTTTCAAAGTAATGCGATTTCTTCTTAATTTTCATTATTTAAAAAAATAATTTTAAAATGCAATTAGTAAAATACTACTCATTATTGTAAAGAAATTCAAACCAATACAATTGTTTTCATTGTTCAACACATTCAGTTAATCTATCATAATTCTTAAAGTTTTCTGAATTGCAAGGCATTTCATTTGATAGTATTTTTTACTAATAATAAAGTAAATATATATAAAGTAAAAAAGGGAATGTGGTCCCACACAAAAGATGATGCATAGCGCAAGAATGCGATAATTTAAAAAGCATTATTAATCAGTCGAGACAACAGCTGTGATGGGTGCAGATTATTTCGAAATAAGGATATTTAATGGAATTGAAGGGGCAGCGTACATTGAAATAAGAAAAAAGAGACAGAAACATGAAATTTTATTTTCATCGTTTTCTTACCAAAATATAAGTTTATTTTCAACTAAAATAGTGTTAAGATATATTGTTCAATAAAATGAATATTTCAGAAGCCTAGGGAAAGGAAAGCAAATTTTAATTACTTTCCTCAAAATGATATTTTAATTAGATTCAAATATCTTTGAAATGTTCCAGACACCTTAATTTTTGAAAAAAATTAAATAGAATTGATAATAAGGTTTTTGTTTAACATTAAAAGAAAATAGAGTATGCAATTTATATTTTGAATTTATGTAGATAATTAAAAGTCAATTTTAGTTGTAAAAAACATAAAATTATTATGGAAATTCAGTAAGTGCGCATAAAATATTTCTAAAAAATTTAACATTTAATTATAAGTACAAAATTATACACAGTTTTATTCCAAATAAATTTATATTGGGTAATAAGGGAAAAATCAAAAATTGAGACGCCTAAAATAATTTGAAATTTTAAAAAAATTATAAATTTTTTAATTAAAAAAATATTTTGTTTTAGAAGATGTTTTAAAAAGTATTTGATGTATTTATATTTTAATACTTATACATAAAAAATATCATAACCAAGTGAATAATTCGCAAAACTGCCTAATAGAGTTCACCTTCCCCTTAAGCGAACTGAGATTGTGGATATCAGTAAAGTAATAAATTGTAAATAGTAAATTTCTTCTAAGAGCACAGCTTAAAAATTTAACACAAAAAAAATTGCCACTTGCAGTGGAAAGAGATTTTCAGGTATGCGAGCCAAAACAGTTCCCTGTAACTCGCAGCAAGGTCACATCAAGTATCCGATACCTTATAGACATCGGAAAACGATTTATACCTTCTAAGTGAATTAATTTTTGAATTAAGACTGTTCTCCTGTAAAATATTTGTTGGCAAACTGAATCTCGAACATCATTTTTACTTCTGTGACAACTGTTGTTGTAACACATTGTTGGCGATAATGTGACAAAAGCACGTTGCTTGTTTTCATAGCAAGTGGTTAAAATTCAAGAGAAAAGTAAGTTTTCAATATATCAAGAGTTGTATGGCCGAAATAAAAGTTACAGTTTTAGTTTTTTGCTAGATCTACAATTTTTCTGTAATTTTTGCTTGTTTGAACTTAAAAGAACATGGCTTACGTTTGTGTTTTATAGCACAAGAAAATTTTTTGGCTAATCTGCGCAACACTCAGGGTATTTTTATCAATTTATGATATAAATTAAAACATGGGTGTCTACGAAATCCAAGTGCTTAAAAGTATAAAAAATGTAACAGACATGAAAAATCGCAACAATGATGTAAAGTGCATCACAGTTCAAACTAAAGTGGCTAATGCTTATATATGTTTATAAAAAAACCCCAATATTTTTAAGTATCAAAAATCAATTAAAAATAAAAAAATTAAAAGGTAAACATGAGAAACGTTGAAAAGCAAATCGCCCAATTCAGGACGAGATTTCTGAAAAATGTAAGACGCTGTGTAGAAAACCATGGACATTTTATAAGAATGTGTGAAATAGAAGTCTGCTACAAATTAAACAAAATTGTATTGGTTTCCTAATCAACAAATTTCTGGAGGTGATTCGAATATCACCAATGCTCTATCTAGTTAAAAGGGTATCCAGATTTCTCCTGGGTAACGTGGGACAGAGATCGATTGTAGGCTTAATTGTATGAAGAGTATAGTGAAACTATGCATCCCAATTCGTTTGCCGATGGAAATGCAAAATGCGATATATGTATATTTCTTGCAATCCTGAAGAGAGATCAGTGTAGGTTGGAAAGTAGTAGTCCATTCAGCTGCTGTATCCGATTTTTCATTTCCCTGAATTTCCACCTGAGCAGGGACCAACCACAGTGACGGTCAAACACAATTTCGTTATCTACTCGCAAAAGTCGTCCTTGCACACATTTCAGAAAGTGAGAGAGAATCGCTGACAAAATTCCATACTTAATATTAAAAAACAATTAGTTTAACATTCAAAAATTTCAATAAACTTATGCAAGCAAAGAAACTTACTATCTTATTTAAGACTCGCTCTGTTTAATGACGTAAAAAATTGTTACATTTTGCATACGTAGAATTATATATCAAGATTATCATTCATTCATCTATAAAACAAAATGCAAATGATACGTAAGAAATTGATAATACACTTATCCAATTATTATTTGAAGCAATACCATTCAGGCTACAATGTCTAAATATTCTCACTTATCACTCGAACATGTTTACATATTAGCAAGAATTTATAGGTAAGAAAAAAAAAACCCATTCTTCCCAGGCGTGCAAACATTTAATCAATCCAATAGTGAGATCTGTACTTTTAATTAACAACCAAAGCCAGATTATTAAAGAATTATTGGGTTTCAGGAAATTCAAGGCGAGCTCATTAACGAGGAATTCTTTATTCTGAACGCTGGCGGAGAATAAAAGTTTGGAAAAAAGGGTTTAATGACGCGTCAAATGGATCACAATGGAATTCGTTTAAGGACAATTAAGAGGAACAATGAGACTCATCGTGATTTATTATTAAACGCTGCTTGCTTACATGATAATGAAAAAAAAAAGCTAAAAAAATGTAGGAATAAATTATTATTAAAAAAATCCTGTCGGCAACTGGAAAGACACAATTTAAGATTAAAAATCACCTACCACTATTTCAATTTCTCGTTTCATAAGGCTGAAGAGGGACTATGATGATGAAAAGTTTACGACGATTTTCTGCCGAAGTGAACCCCTCCTGGCTTATGCGCAAAAGAGCGGTGGATTTCCGAATCCGAGAAAGAACAGTACATAAACTTTCGTAGGAGACGAAGTTTAGGAATCTGGGGATGTCACTTTTCTTGTAATTTTTCCGAGTTTAGTTTAGTTACATTAACGTCCCATTTTTAAAGCAACACTAGGGCTATTTTGGGACGAACCTCGTCATTTTGAACCGCGGTCAGATAATGAGGGCGAAACCTGAGCTGGTATCCCCCCTTTCCAAGCTTCCACGCCAGTGGGAGGACTCTTGGTCCTGACGGATTTAACGTGCACCAGAACCGCTTACACGACGGGTCTTCGGTGGTATCAGGTCACGCACATGAAACCCTCCGGTTCCGAAGCCGAGACCTTACCATGAAAATAATTTGTCTGCAAAAGACTTGTCAATAGGCAGTATTTATATGCGAAATCCATCTACAGATAGATTAAAATGCCCAACAATAATATTAAAGTGTATTTTCGTCTTGATGTTTCAACATAAAAACATTTTTCATAATTTTTGATATGAAAGTCTTGTGTGTTTTATTATATATCATGAAGGGTATGAAAAAAATGTGACGCTCTTGAAACCTTTTGTTTATTAGAGATAAATAAGTATTGTAAATTTCAAAAATGTCATATATAAAAGTAAGAAATTTATGTTAAAGAAATTGTCCTATTAATCATTTTCAAACTCTTTCACTTCTTAATTTTTTTATACCACACTTCTGGAAAATTTGCTCAATTTGAAAAATTGACCCTTTTTCTCCTTTTAATCAAGTTATTATAAAAAAAATAGCAGCAGCATCTATATTTTTTGATATTGATTGAATTATGTTTAATCCTTAACTGGGGACGTGCGGTCTGTGAGACCGCTAGCGATGGATTTTCCCCTATTCTATTTTTAGCTCATTTAAATGAGCTACCGGAAGCTACAGTAACCCTGTAGCTTCCGGTTCTGTGACCTTCAATACATGTGCACTTTTTCAACCGATTTCAGCGGATGCCTTTTAAAATAATTCAGCTATTTCTTTAAGCGCGGTCTCTAAGACCGCACCTCCCTGTTAGCGTCCCAGTGATAAACAAGGCTTAGCAGATGGCGCTAAAACTTGGGCCCCGAAATATCATCCAGTTTACTGATCCTATTATGAAGCAGTGTACCAGACGCTTTTAAATGAAGCAGAAAAGGATTTTAGTGATAAGGATAATTGTACAGAAGAGTTTTTCGATGAAAGTTCGCATTCAACTGAATCTGATATGTATGTTCAAACATAATTTTTCTAGTGATAATGCATTTTGAAAAATTTATAAAATATATAAATATACCAAGAGATATATATACAGAATTTACAGGTTGACTTTTATACTAGTTCTTAACCAGTATATTTAAAATGCCCTAGAAAACCATGCTATGAAAGTCACACAAGCCCATAAAAAAAGGGCCAATTTTACCCATTGTCAATTTTTATATTTTTCATAAAATTGTTGAATTTTACATCATATTGTCTTCTATATGCCTTCATATACTGTAAAAATAAATATGATTTAAAAAGTAAAAAGTAATATGTTTTTTCAAGAATATTATTTATTGTAACATGTAATTTGAGAAGAAAATGTATGTTCCAACGCATTTACTTTTTTCAATCATATTATATTTTAAAAATATAATATATTTTTTCAATCATAATATATTTTATATATCATAATATATTTTTAAAAATTTCTAAAACATATCTATATATCAAGAAAAATATATTGGCAGTTTTTCATACTAATACATTCATTAGAAAATTTAATTTCAGTGTAAATGAAATGCGATCTCGTAGACCGCACCTCCCTAGTTAAGTCCTAAAATTTCACCTCCCCAGTTAAGGGTTAATCGAAAACAACTTGGTTTGTATATTAAATTGTAAATAGAGGTACATCAAGAACTAAAAAGGCAATACATCTCAAGAATTCTACTTGCAATGTAATGCATTTAAGAATTTTCAGAATCTTCAAATTGAAGTGTAACACTTTTTAACTGATATACATAATATATTTTAAATAAATGTATTTTCAATTAATTGAATATATTAGATTAAAAATACAGTTATTGATATGTTTGAACCTTACAAAAATATACATCCTTTGACGGTTTCAAACGAAGTTTGGTGCACATGGAATTTAGTTCGTTAGGAATGGATTTATTGTGCTATTAAAATGTTTCTACGACCCCTTAAAAACAGCGAAATGAAGGTTGAAACATTTAACGTTTTTTTCCGTCGAATTTTTACATTCATTGCACACACATTATATTTACACCATCCTAAGATTTGTTTTTAGAAAATTAGCTTTTTAGTAATTCAACTTTTATTTTAACTGGCTTTTTCTCTAATTTTATTCAATTTTTAAAAATAAATTTAAATGAATTTTATAGTAATGTCTTTTCTTATTGAAATATTAAGACTATTTTCTATTTAATTGCAATTAATCGAATGCACACTTTATCCAAAGTTGAAGAAAAGTTATTTCCTGCGATCAATTTTACTTTTGTACTTGAGTTTTTGTTGAATTTCTTTCGTTGCAGATTTTGATGGATATTTTAAAAAGCTATCTTTTAAAGTCGTTGCAATAGTTTTAATCCTCCAGCTGCTTATCCCGCAATTTCAGGGGGTTGGCAATCAGTCCATTTTCTATTGCATCCCGTGTTTTTCGCAGTTTAGAATTTTTATTTTTACGATTACAGAATCTTATTATATTATTATCATGTAACATATAATATCCGTTATACATTGTTTGAAAAATATTTGAACTTATTTGCAAACAACGCATCTAATTAGCAAACTGCAAGTCTTTACTGATTTTTAGCATGAATTTAATGAATAAAACTATTTAAAACTATACAAATTTAAAATATTTTCAAAAAACACATTTGTTTGCGCATTAGCAACTCAAAGCTCACATTGCATCTTACTCCCTGAAAATTATTTACTCGCAAGTAATCTAAATTTTATAATTGTTAGAATTCTATTTCAGAAGCAGTTGATATAACTCCTAATTATTACAATTAAGCATTTTATTGCGACAATGCCTGTCTCATCAAATCTCCTCAAATTCAACCCATTAATTCCCTAATTACAGCCTAATTTATTCAAAATCCCTTCAGATAACATTCATTAAAAAAAATCAAAATAACTGCATTTAATTATTATTTTAAAATTTTCTTCCAACAGTAAATTTTTAATTCAGCATCCAATAGTAATTCAAAAATTGTCTGTTAATCATCAAATTATTAATTCATACTATTTCTTTAAATATCAGTGCGAGAAAACACGATAAAATTCAGCATCAAAGCAAAGTCGAATAAACTATTAACATCAGCATGTTTTTTCAATAAATATCTGTTTCTTTAACATCAAATCTAAAATTTGATCAAGCAATTACACGAATAATTCTTCAATTGTTTTACACAAATCTAAAAGTTTAAGTTGCATCAAAATTCAAACTTAAGCATCATTTTTTCAAACAATAGTATTAACAAAAGAATTTTACTCACAGTTGGCTATTATAGAAGATCCGATTTGGTCATCACCTGTACCACAATATATACGGCGTTTTCATCTTTTGGTGCATATTTTGTTCATAACTTCTTTGATACATTTGGTATTCTGAAAATACTCAACTCGCTATCAAGGCGAGGAATTGAATTTGCGAAAACTAAATCAGCTAGAGCCATCATGTGGCTTGAGTGTGATTCTCAAACCGATAATAACAAAAGACTCAACATTTTAAATATTTTTAGTTGATAATTTTAAGCAACATTTAGCACTGAGGACAAGAAACCAATTCAAATGATGAAAGGAGATGAATGCTGGCTGACTTTTAGATAAATAAATCAGGTGTTACATCGCCAGCCTTGAATAGGCTGATCAAGAGAGAGAAAATGAAGAAGAGGATAGTGAGAGAACGATCATACAGTGTTAACGGATTCAGAAAAAATTTTTTAGGGGTAAATATATACCAGGCCGGTCTAATCGATGGCAACTTTGTGATCACTCTGAGTTGATATATGAGAAAGTATTAAGGACAGGACTATTGCTTATTTCGCGAACCGTGACTGCTTGTAGTATGCGCAAATTTCTCTTCAAAAACGTGTTACTCGTTCTAAATACGTTTTTAAATTCGAATTATCGTGAATTCATCAGGTAAATATGTCGGGTATGATGAACTGAATCCAAATATCACAAAATACTACGATACTTCTATAAGAAATTCTAAAAGACAAATCGAAGTTGTATCAGTATTAAAGAAAACTAACACAGTGTATCATATGAATAATCATAACCAAGGCAGAATTTAGTGCGCCCTAATTGTTCAGGGCCTTTTCTAAAATCTTATGATAAATTTCTTAAAATCTTCTATCTTCGATACCCAAATGAGGAAAAAACCCTTCCCTATGATGATAAAAGTGGGTTGTTGCGCGCAATTGTTGTCTCTCTGCTGTTGCTCCTGCATTGTCCCCGTGTGAACAGTTGAGACAACGTCGATGGGACAATGGCTAATAGTTGTCCCGACGGGACAACCATTTGCCATTGTCCCGTTGCAGTCACGTGATTTTCCTGAAGTAGGCGTGACCTTCTATTGCGTGCAATAGTTGGCTTCGTGTGAACCCACCTTAACTCTAAATAGAATGCTCATTTATATTTTCGACTTCGTACTAAGCAATAAGACGAATATTACTCGTTTTCTCCAGTTAAATCTGTGCATGCGTAGAAAAACTCATTCCAGCTCAAAACGAGCGTCTTCACGTCTCTATTATATGTGTTGCCATTATGAGGAATTAAAATCTTATTTTGCATTGAAAATAGAAAATTATCGCAAAATTCGTGCAGTTGGGCTTTTAGAAGACGAATCACCGATGATATTTAATAGCCGCTGTACTCGCAGTTCCATCTGCATCTAATTATTTTATATGTATGTAAGAATAAACGAAACACATACTTCTAAGTCTTTTTTATATTCAACCTAAAAGAGATTTTAACCTCAATCATAATTAATCACTACTGTAAAGAATACCGATATAAAGCAATTTTGAAATATACGAACAATAAGATAAAACACACAATGATTATATAAAAAAAATGAATGTATTAAACATTCTCATTTCATGTAAAGCCACCTAATAAAACATTTTACGATTTAACTTAACTGGAGTAACTTTTTTCAAACATTTTTTTAAAAATTATAATAGTATGAAATTTAAATATATAATTGAAATTAAAATATTTAAGGAAAAAAAAAACTACGACTTTAGATGAGACAATATGAAAAATCAAAACTGCGATTTCCAGTCTATCGGTAAGGTCAATTGCAGACGCAATTTCAATAATCCGCTTTTCACAAAGCTCTATGAATGTAGCTGAAAGGATGAGAAATGTTTGCCGATTTCAAAGAAGGACATATTCGTTAACAAAAATGATATAGAAAATGGATATGGTAAGAGTATTTTTCCTAAAAGCAATTAAGTTCATAAGCAGTGTAAATAATCAAAATTAAAAGTTAAATAAGTAAAAATCAATCAATGTGCAAGTTTAATAGGTTACTTGTTTCAAAACATTCATTTAATAAATAATGTAAATAACTAAGTAGTAGGTTAAATAACAAATTAAGATTAAATAGTATATTCTGGAAATATTGAAACAGTACATTGTCATCGAGAATTAGTCATTGTTGTCAACACATCAATGACTAATTCTCGACGATAATTAAATCCTAAGCACATGAGGAAATGGATCAAAAATCGATTACAACAAAAAAATCAGGTTAAATAAAATCGTACTAGAGCATATTCTATTTTAAGCAACTCAATGTTCTGATCTAACTTGATCTAATTATCATTAGTGGAATTCGAGCTATGCAGCTATTTGGGACTACGTTGTTGAAGGCGAAAACAGTCAACTAAGAAAAATTCTATTACCGTGGTGGACAAAAATAAAATAAATAAATTAGTAAATTAAAAATAAAATAAAAAATAAATTACAATGCAAAGAAGTAAAATCTATCGGAATAATAATAATACTTTGTCGATTACAACAAATCGTGTACATTATGTTCACTAAATTATAAACCACCTTTGAAACCAGCTACACTTTAACCATATTAACAATTTTGTCAATCAGTTCAAAATAAAACAAAACGTACTATAATTGAACAAATTCTGATAAGTTAGTAATGTGTAGAAATCAGTTGAGTTTTTAAGTCTCGGTCCTCTGCTTGTTTTATTGGCAGTTTACTTACTTTTTAGTGTGGTTTGATGCAGACGATCATTGATGACGCATTCAAGAACCATTCGCTCTCCCATGAAATAAAGAGCGTTCGAAGTAGGTTCAGTGGTTTTCGATAGAGAATTCTATAGCGGTTTTTCCCTTATGTAAAACAAGGTATATAGTGAAGTACTATTTTTGAAACTTTTCTCAAAAAATGAGAGGGGGGGGGGGTGCAGCGATAATTGACAACATATCCAGGGATCCCATTTTCTTTCTTCTATTTATTTAAGGTAATGCACTGCTAAACAATGATTAGAGAATCTCAAATGATAAGTGAGAAATAAAATCGAGTAATATCGAAGCAACGTATTTTCCTTATGAATTTTTCATTTTGTATACTAATTTCTATTAAACATTTAATTAATTAGTCCCTGATTATTAATAACTATTAAAAATTTCAAAGAAATTCATGCATTAACCCCTTAACTGTTTTTCCCGTATGCCATCCGTGCATCGATTTATCGAATTTTGATAGTTGTAAGCAAAAAAAAAAAAAAAAAAAAAAAAAAAACCATTCATAATGATTATAATTCAATATTAAAATTACTTCGAATACATAAATAAGTCAATCATTCAATGGATTTCCATTTGAATCAAAATAAAAAAAATATTCACAAAATAGAAGGTGTCATCTTATTAGATGATAAAGAAAATAAAACAGTTAAGTGGTTAAATCTATCTTTATTCAAATTAAGATAATGCAACAGATTTATTGAGTCACACTCACTGAGTTATAATAATCTGCATGAATGTAGATTATTGTAACTCAGCGAGTATAATCATGTTTTCTAAACAAACATCAAATTTTCATTGCATTCATTCAAGAAATGTGATTGGTTCCGTTCCAATTAAATGTTTATTGTAAGTTTTCTGAATGATTTTGAATAACAGTTGACTTCACACAAACAAGCGAGCTCATTTCGCCTAGCCTTTTTTACTGCAATTTTCATGCAACATTTTTTTTAGCCGAAATTATTCAATATTATAAGGGAATTCTTTTTTAAAAATTCTTAAATTTTAAATAATGCATTTCTAGACTCCATTTATTTCCAAAAGATTTGTGGATTACAAAAGACGCTACGATTTAATTCATTCCCAAAAGATACCGAGAGCAAATATTGATCCCTTTGTGGGGAATAATTTTGCTGCTCCACAGATCCCTCGAGAAATTTCCACACCTGATTACGGACGCATTTTCATCACCATTGGAAAGGTTCGCAAATTTGCTTCGCGTTATTAAAAATATTCAGGCGCATTTTCACCTGTTTGTGGTTACCAGCAATACATCGGTTTTCACATTTTTATATAATTACAAAGAGTCGTGAATGCATAGTTCTTGTAAATTAAAATGTCATGTAAATTCTGAAATTTTTTTAAAGATATGTCCGATTTCAAATTTCCAATTTTATGTTCTAAAGAACGTAAACGAGAATTTAATATTCTCACTAATTACAATGCAATAACCATCATTTCTATTGTAGCGCAAAATGACATGAATGCTATAACATTCAATTTTGCAATCCCCTGCGTATTTGTGCGGCAGATTAAAATATTAGCTGTTCACAACTGAGTTGAGTTTTAATTTAAATTCTTCAAAATATTCTAACACAATATTTTAGATTCATATCTAACAATTGTTTCCCAAGTTTTTAATAATTTATTCCTAGATTCACGAAATTATGTAGAATATGTAGATTCTATTCTATGTAAGAATATGTAGATTCTATGACACTTTTTTTTAATCTTAAATTCGGGATTTTTCTTCCTATTTGTTTATTTCAAATCTCTACAATATGCGAAACAATTAGCTTGGCAATAAGAAGTTTCATATATTATCTACATGTTTGTCTGTTTTCAGTGGTATATCGAAAAAATGAGCAAAATAAGACTACACCAGATCAAATATTTATTTCCTTGTAGATCAGAATGAGTACACGCCAAGGACATGCGATGAATAAATTTACAACATATGAATCTTAAATAAATAATGCGAAATAGTTTTTTTTTTATAAACATGGACAAGTGAGAATAAAGTGTGTATATTAAAACAATGACACAATTCAAGTTTCGCTGTTTGATAAACACAAGACTTTGAAGCGCCTGACGTGAACAAGAGTGAGATAAATGACAATAACACAAAATCATCATAATAATATTACAAGAAATAGTAATAACATTAACGGGACAGCCTTCTCAAAATGAAGGTAAGAAATGTCTCATTAAAGAGTTTCATATAAAGCAAAAATATAATAAAAGCCCATTTCTTAACACTATTCGTAGAATATAAGAAACACCATAAAAGTATTAATTAGAAGACATTTTCTCTCAAATGCAAGTAAAGAGCATTGGTTAAATTTATACAATGCAAGGAAATGGTTATAACATATTATGCACAAAATTATAATGTTAAACCGAAATTTGTAGAACATGATATTTTTTGCTTATTTAATAGGAAAATGTTTGTACTAACAGAATTTTCACTGAATTTTTGATTCTCAGCATTTTAAAACGATTCAATGTTTATTTTTATAGCTATGGAGTTGCATTATAAACGAACTACAACTACATAACACAGAGTGGTAGCTCTTGTGTTGTGGTGCTGTCACTAATATCGGAAAGTATATCGGAAATTTATGAAGGCAGGGATATTCGGGAACGGCAATGAAATACTTTAATTAGGGAGTAACAAACAGCAGAAATTCAGTTATTTTGGCATACTTTATTAGATTTAATTTTCATGTTTCTAGCCTTTTATGTAGTAGAATTGAAGTAAGTTGGTTTTACAGAAAAATGCTGTCTTTACTAAAATTTCACCATTTCCTTTTTAGCGGATGTTATTAGATGATAAAACTGCACGAGATTCTTACTAAATCATTATGAATACGAAGAATTAGGGACTTATAAAATAAAATTTTGGAGTTTTGAAATTGTAAAAATTCAGTACCTTAACGTGTAGCACTCTTACGTCATCTATTGCATGATTATTAATAAATTCCCTGATTGATTTATTCATGGTTATTAGTGATGAATTCTAGCCGAAATGAGTTTTTTTTACAAATGTTTTATTTCGAATAAATGCTTATTTATAAAAATATCTAAATTGCTTCTTAACTCTTGATATAATTTTTGATCTTCACTTCAATATAAGGTGTTGCTCAAATGATTGCTGCTCTTAAGTCTAAGAACATATTTTCCCATTAATTCCATGGGTAAAAACCCAATAATAATTAAGTCGCTCAAAACACTTTATTCAAGTATAAATGCTTCTATCAATTTCTGATAAACCACGAATTGAACATTCCTCGAGGAGTGATTTGAAAATGCTTGGACATCATAAGTAAAAATCTTGTACTCTTATTTAAAGATGTACTCGATTATATTAACCCTCTCAGATTATTCCAGCCCAGACGACCGAGCAAGTTGTATACTAATGAGACGTTTTTTTCCCTCCCTTTTTCTTCAAATGAGGAATTTGCTATCTAAAATGACCGCACCTTTAACAATAACTTGCTTTACATATCGCACTCCTCGTTTGAAAAGAAATCTGTCAAAAACGACTCATTAGTAGAGAATATTAATAGCGAGGTTAGAAGTGAAAAGGTTAATCGTCAAGAGGTAAATGCATAGCATGTTTGGTAACCCATGTTTTCATTAGTTTTTTTGCTACAGTCGCTCAAATAGAAGGGGGAGTGGTTCCAGCGGTGCTTTCTCGGTTGGTGCAACCTTCAGATTTCTTTCGTAGACAACGACACATGTCATGAAAAATCAGGCATAAAATGAACGGCATTGGCGGGTCGCTTGTAGAATCAGAATTGTCAAAACATGTAGCCTCGTATCACGATAGGCACAAACAGCTATGATCTAATTTTCGTTGGCAGAAGTGATTAGTAGAATCTACATTTACAATCGAATGAAGAATGTGCAAGGAGCTGAGGGCGCATCTTCCTGTGCAGTCTTCAGATGCAATGATTTTAATCATCTGAGCATACAGGATCTGTCACAGAACATTAGAAAATGCGCTACTTGATCTACATTCATTTCTAGACATTCTTCATTCAAGAGCGAATGTCGGTTCTCCTAACACCTCGCAATGATCCAATTTCAACAAGAAAATTGGATCATTGCGAGTTGAAAATATCCGTGATATGATTCAAAATGTTTTGTCCCTTCTGATTCCTTCACTGATATTAATCGCGTTATAGCTAATTTATCCACGCCTATACACTGTTGCTAGTATTTAAGCTCGTCTTCTCAGAAGGAAAAGCATCAAGTTCTATAGCTCTAAAGGTGGCAATATACATTAGTATGAAGTACAACTTATGCTGGAGAAACTTCCATCAACAAATACCGTAGCGCAAATGCCAAAAAAAAGACTCTGCCATTTTTTTGTTGGCGCAAAATAAGTTTATTTTGAATTAAAAAAAAATTAAACTAAAAACAGTGCCAAAATTCAATGCTAAACCTCTTTCGAAATAACATTTTTATGCAAATTGGTTTCAACACCAATAATTACTTCCTTAATTTTAACTTTCCTTAAACGCCGCTTCATACATATATTCTAATTGATTGTTATTTTCAGACAATTTGGCCTCCAAAATGCCTGACCTGAATAATACTATTAATAGCAACTTTTGGTTATGGAATTTTTAAAAAGAGTTTTATATGCAAACATGAATACCTGATATGAGAAACGGTATCAAGTTTCACTCCCACAGAACGCTGTGCAGAAGGAAATACCTTTTTTTTAAATGGAAATAATAGAAGGTTCACTGAGCAAGCATTAGCATTTATATTCTTATTTGTAGACGCAGATGAAATTTCATTCAGATGAAATTTTCTTTTTCTTCTTATATCTTTTAGAGATTATATTTTCTTATATTTTTACCAGATTCTTTAAAGCAAAAATTGTAGTTTGAAAAAACATTGAAATAAATTTTTTCTTGGTTTATTTAATAAAGAAAATAGTAAAACAAAACCAACTAAAATAACCACATATATTAGCACAGCACTACATAAAGAGAAAAACATTAATAATACATAGTGAAAATTGTATTATTAATGTTTAGATTACTTCTTGTGGAGTCCCAGAATCGGCTTTAGAGTTTTATAATTAGATGAATTTTAATTCTAACAATTTTGTACACCCATTTACGAAAGAAACGAAAAAGTTTTGACTCGTACAATAATACTGCTAGAACCATAGTTTGACTTTTATTTGATCTGAGGAATGGGTCACAGAGTTCTTAAACTCTATCCTCCGTACAGAATAAATGATAATGGTATTGATATATCATAGAGAGTAGTGAATTTCATTGAAGCACGCCTCTCTATTTGAACAAAACGCTATCAGATATAAACATATCATAGACTTTTTACAAGTTGATCACAAAAACTAACTGCTTAAAAGATTATTATTTTCTTCTAGCTACTGCACAAAATGTCAGCACCACTTTATAATAGGGAGAAGTTGGAAAGAAACTTACGCTTTAAGGAAGTAAATTTTCTTGATAACATACAGAAGAATTTCCTAAAAGTATTTCATTTGACTTTTAAAGTTGGAAAAGAAAATCAAATCATTAATAGAAATATGTTTAACAGAAGCAAGAATTTCTTTCTAATTTATCTAAATACTATATTCAGTTCAAAAAGTTGTCAAGTTTTACTGCTTGTACTGGAAGCTTCTGTTCCTTGCTTAAGCCGTCTTAAATTTCAATTGCTAAGATTGATTTATTAAAAAGATGATAATATGGTAAAAATATTCAATTTATTCATTAGTTCGAGATATTGTGAAGGATTTCCGCGTTACAAATGGAGGACTTCTAGGCTATAGAATATTTGAAAATTTTATAACTCATTTTTGAATAGTTATAGTTTTGTTTAGTTATATTAACGTCCTCTTTTAGAGAAACACAAAGGCTATTTCGGGACGTAACTAGTAATTTTGAAACAAGGTCAGATGACAAGGACACCCGCCTTCCCAAACTTTTACACCAGACCAGTAGGCGGACGTTTGGCTCAAAAGATTTAACGTGCACTAGATCCGCTTACATTGCGGTTCTTTGGGGGAATCGGGTCTCGAACCTGAAACCCTCCGGTTCCGAAGCTGAGTTCATACCACCAAGCCAAATGAGTAAAGTAAACATTTTTGCATATAAATAAACAAACTACTCCTTTAAGGTTTTGTCGCCGTAGAAAATTGTCCTGTATTTTAGGAAAATGTATGAGTGAGTAAGTGTCATTCATATTATTAAAGGCGCATAGCAGCTTCAAAGAGCAGGCTATTCTCTTGCTTAAGTATAAAAACCGTAAAAGTTTTTTGAGATATTGGAGGTATTTTACGTATATCATTCTTCTTCAGTAAACACCGAAATAAAATAAAATGCTTCAATAGAATTTTACCGATCATACAGAGTTATACCTTCGTTGTAAACAACGAGAAGAAGGGAAATTTGAATAATACACGCAAGGACGATTAAGGTTTTGTTTGCATATGTAACAATTTTGGTTGTGTGATGTCCATTGCCCTGATGTTTACACAGACGACTTTTCCATTTCTTGCCAGACACTACCAAGCGCATGCGCTGTCACTGATGCGCGTGGCTCTCCGATTTATTTGACATTATATCTTGCGTCTTCATTTATTGGCATACATGTGTAGACTCCGGCTTTATGTCTCATTATTGGTCCGAATCGATGATATCCACATAAAATACTTCAAATGGTAGTGAGAGGGACTATTGCACGGATGCTGCCAGAGCAACCAAGAGAAGTCATATAATGCAATCATTACATACAGAAACAAAACGTTAAGGGCCACACTATTATGCATGCAAATTCTTAATACTGCCGTTGTTTAGATGTCCAAATTCTTAATACTGCCGTTGTTTAGATGTCCAAATTCTTAATACTGCCGTTGTTTAGATGTCAATTTTAATAGTTGCAATGGTTTCTTGAATTTAAGATCTAACTTACCTTACGAATTTTAAATTCGAACCTTTATCCACTGATATTTGAAATGAAGCACTTTTTTATGGTTTTAGCTTTTACACATGAATTGTATTCAATCCATACAATGCATAAAGCATTTTATAATGAATGCGTTACTAAGAATGAATGACACAAACAAAAAGTAAGAATGAATCAGAAGACGAGACGTCGGCATTAGGTTTGAGGAGAAATGCCAGGTACCATGCAACATATTGAATCCAGTTCTGCAAGGCATTTAGCAAACAGCATCTTCTGATCGTTATATGACTGTGATTCCAGTGGGAAGCAGGTAGTTGTCGTTGTCCATCTGCACATCTTCTTGGGACGACACGGTAGCTGGTCTTGCATCTGTCGTGTACTGTGAAATGATGCCGTACACATCAGCGAATGTCAGTCTGTCCCGAGGTTCCGTCTTCCAGCAACTGGCCATGATGTTGCAAATGAAAGGGGGACAGTTTTCAGGTGTTGATAGTAAGATTCCTTGAAGAATAAGTTTCACAACCTGGAAAAAAATTCAGTGGCTGATTAGATTCTTTATATTTATTGCTAGCCCTATGTTCGACATTAGTCAAACCAAAAATATTTTCATGCCTTCTTATAAACACATTTGCTGCAGAACTCATGCCTGCGATTCTCACCTTCGATTTTATTAATTACCTTTTTTATTGATTTTAATTATAGTGGACAAATGTCATTTAATTAGATAACAGATGCAAACAGCATGATGGAAGCCGCTGCTTTCGTGCCAATAAAAATTTGGTTTTTAAATAATTATCACGAATTTTTTCTAATAACTTTTAAAATTTATAATATTTGAACAAAATTTTTCATATATGATGTTTAGTTTGGATTAGTACATTTTTACTTTCATTCATACAAACGATAGGCGATACTAGGCATATAAATTAAAAAATCTCAAAAACCTGAAAGTATAAAATTAGAGCTCGCAATTTGAATTTGTGAGGGAGATGGAATTAAATATAAGGACGCTCCTCGTACAATTATTTCAAAACAAAGCTTCAGACAAAAGTTTTGTAATCTTCTATAATATGTGCATGCTTTTCACCTCAGAAACTATAAGCTTATTTAAGACGTTAAACGCCATATCAGTCACTAGTGACAGACACAATTTAGTTTTTGGATTACGTCAATCACCAATGACTGACTACGTACTTTTCGTTTTGGACTCATCAGTCACTGTTCACTAACAATATAATTTTCATGCAGGTTGCTGTAGTTATTGTTGATTAACAATATACCTTTAAAAACTATACTTACTTAATAAATTTTAATATAACTCATAAAAAGTGCTCTTAAATACATGCAATCTTATCGCAACCTCATATAATATAAATCCCTGGTTGTTAGCATATCAAAGTATTAATATTGCTTGATAAACGAAAAAGATATCAAAATAGTTTCGGAGATAAATATGTTAAATATACAGAATGCTCGGGTAAGAAGAGTTTGGACCATTATGTCAAAGATTCATGTTACTTCCATAGAAAGATTAAATAATGTATGAATATACAATAAAATGTATGGATAGATTGAGTACAATGAAACATGTTATTTTTATAATACATTAAAAGATTGTAAACGTTCAGGGTGAATATTGTAAGAAGCTCTCTACTGTAAAGAAAAGAATACACCACATAAAAAATTCCATACTCGTTTAATGTAATAAGAATTTACCATAACATATAGTTGTCATACGCAACATAATTGATATGATGGCCTATAGGATGCACAACCAACCTTTGGAATACGTTAAGTAACTAATTTTCACTTGTTCTTATTCATGCAGTAGTTTTTTTCACTTTCTGTGGTAACAGTTTCATTGGCATTAAAGATCTATTTCGTAACTTCATAATCGATTAAGACGAATGACCTGTTTCTGTATTAATTGTCTACTTTATTAGTTGCAATGTCAAAAGAATAATCATTCCAGTTTTGACTATTGTTTTATTTTATTTTTAAAGCACCGCAATTAACTTTTTTTTTACATTCTGACTGATTGGTCAAAATTATCAAAACCGTGTGAACATATCGTAAAATAACATTTTGTCTTTTAAATACATTACATTGATGAAAATGACTGACATTAACAAAGGGTTCGGTGAATAATCCTGCTTATACATAACTAAACATTTTTTGAACTCTCCTGCCTCTTGCATAAACGAAAAACAATGTAAACATTCTATCTATATACTATTCTCAGATTTTTTTACGAGTCTAAAATCCCATCATTTAACCTTTCTTAATTCTTCTTAAGAAGTCTCTAGAAAAGAAATTCAAGGTCAAAAAGTATTTTTCTAACTGTTTATGATTCCGAAGACTTCTTTCTGGTCTAATAAAAGCAAGAATAACCTCGAACAAAAGCTTGTGATATAACTACATCAAGCGCATTCGATATTCTTACGAAATGGACACAAAGCTTAGTTTAATGCTGATAAGTTAGATTAATCTTTAATTGAAACAAGTCGTACAGATTGAATGACAAAGATCTGAGCTCTAGTACTCTAAAATTTCTGAAGTACTTTCGTAATATCACTGATACATTGCGAAAGAATTTCTCTTCTCTCTTTTATTTTCACACTACAGTCCAGTATATTCAAAGGATGTAAAACGGGACACGAGTCAGTGGGAAGAAAAATTTCAGATACTACATATTTCTGCCATCGTACGAAGATTGAAACTAAATAATATAAAAGAATATGGAATAATTTATTGGCAACAGTTTAACTGTTTGGATATGAGATGAATTAAAATACTATAGAACACTAAATTTCAATGCATATTAAATTAAAACAAAGTTTTTTTCTAGTTCTTTTTAAAACAAGGATTTTAATTCCATTTAGTATTTTACATGTTTTAAACATCAATGTCATTGCAATTTTTGTTTAGTCAGGATTTTTTAAAAAAACATTTTTAGAAATCATTATAATGATAAAGGCATTCAAAGCATTCAGGGCAAAAAATAATTTTCATTAATTACTTATTCACACAAATTCAATCAATATAGGTATTAGTAAAACGGACAAAAATTATAGAATGGCATTTGAAAAATGATGCGCATGGAATATTCTAAAATAAGTCTAACACCAAAAACTTTTTTTTGAGACAATGCTAAAAATGTATTTAAATCACCTATATTATCAATCAGTAATAGGAGTAAAAAAGGCCTATATTTAGCAAATAAGTTAGGAAATTGAAAATATTTTTTTGTGTGTGTGATTCCAGATCATTTGCTCTCCTTAACCTGGCGGAGAGTCGGTGAGCATGTATGACATCCCTATCCATATTTTTTTTCCAAAGTTTACACATTTTAGTCATCAGGTGGTATTTGAAAGGATTATCTTATATGAAATTTTACGTTGTTCATCGCTGACATGTGAATAAACGTGGTTTCAATGTAACCGCGAATATAATGCACTGAATTATACTCAGTTATCGTTATTGTTTTTAAATTTACAGCTAAATAATCAAAATAAGGAAATACAATTTGCTTAAATTTATGATAGCTTTGCTTCATTTAAATGCAGCCAATAAGCAATGGTTTTAAGAAAACGAATAAAATGTCATCTTGTTATCAACAGAATTCAGCAACAACATTATATTTTGGACCTGAGAAGAAGTAGTATTTATGTTTTCAATTATAATAAATTATCCTACGAGGATATCCTCGTATTAAGGAACCTATTTGCATTAACACTTAGCTAACGGGAAAAGTTTTAAATCAATACTTTTAGATATTCAATTTTTTTCTCTGATACTTTGAATTTAATTTTCAAAAAACTTCATAAAATTGTCTATAATTCAAATTTATTTTGCATTTATAACCTCATTTTCTACATAAAAATATTCGCAAAATAAATCTTTAGTGATTGCAAAGGATTAGCTTTTAAATTTCTTACTTCTTTCGAAATACTGGAGGTAGATAAATAAACACTTAACGAGAAAAATTTATTTAATGAAATCTGGTTTCTATCAAATTTTAAAGCTTTTTTCCCTCCTTCATTTTAAAATTTGATATCTTTAAAACTTGATTTTAGTATAAGAGGATGGGAATCAATTTTATTCGTAAACATTTTACATGATGATACTCTTGTAACAGCTTTATTACCATCGTGTATTGAATGCAGGAAGATAAAATGCATATAAAATATATTTTTAAAATAGTGGCAGAATAAATAGAATACGTAGCTATGATTCGATCTATATCTTCGGGTTTCTATCTATTTTAAAGACATAGAAATCTATTCTATGTCTTAAAGTTTCAAATCCCTTAAAAAAAGTGGGTTTTTTTTCTTCCCCATTTTCAACAAAGAGAAGTAATTATTCACCTGAATCGACAAAAGCGACGTAGAATATCTCATTTCAGAAGATTTTCAGGATTTCCAACTTCAGCTTTCCAAAATAGTTCGTAAGATTCTAACATCACATATCAGAGAAAGATAATAAAGGACAATGAAGTTGGTTTTCATCAATCGTATTCAAACGAATGTTTGGATTAAATAATGCAGACTTTTTGTTCAAAAGAAATAAGGATAAATTTGACATTCGTAATATTGTAAATAAATTGGTTCAATAGGAGCTTTTAAAACAAAACTTTATTCGAAAATTTGTTTTAAAGGAAAAAAAATCCCTAAAATATCATTATAAAAATAATTTGTATCTCGATAAAATTTTTTGTATATTAATTATTATTTAAGAATTTTTGTTTTAATTATTTTTTGCGTTACTAATATTACTGAATAATTTTAAGCTTTACGTCATGTTTCCTCATTACTTTTAAAACTTTTTGATTGAATGATACAATCATAGACTTTGCAGGAAATAAAATCTTCCAAATTTCATTTAAAAATACAGTAACTCTAAAAACTAGCCGCCTTTGGTGATCAGTTTTTATGACCAAACTATTGACATTTTAGACAGAATTTAACAAAAATTATGAATTTAATCGAATAAGTTTGTTGCAAATTAAAAAGTGAATATGTTATGAAATATAAGTGGGAGTGAAAATCCTGCTATGGAATTGCTGATTTGTAAAAATACGAGATTGGATGATGGATGTTAAAATTCTGTTGTAGCATTTAAATATACTTTTATGGATAATGCATGAAATGAAATGAAAATATTATTAAAATTAAAGAAAATATAGTATGGAAACGAAATTGATATAATTAAAATGGTAATGTTTTGAATCTTAATATCATACAAATATAAATTTTGTAAAATAATTGTTTTGGTAGATATGAAGACCCATTTCCTTAGACAAGTAATGACAATTGCTTACCTGAAGATGTTTAAATTTATTTTTGACTTCAATTAAATTTTCTGTTTTAAGACCTTTCTTGATTCCTTTTATATTTTGTTTTCTGTAATTGAACCTATTTTTTGGTGACACGGCGAACATTCCCAGAATATTTCTAATAACCTTTTGCTTTTCCATTAATAAGCAAAGCAAAATATTGGATTCAGTACAGCTGTAAAGTAGTTCAAAGAAGCAGTCTGAAATACTTATTATGGTTTCTGTACATTTGACTGTTGCCATTCAACAACAGTAAGTAAGTTTCCATACCGCGCATTCTTTAGTAAACCTCACAGCACGCGATGATGTTAGTAAACGAGGCATGAAAACATTTGTTTTTAAATTCGGCAATATTCATCCTAAGATTCTGCAACTTTATGGTCTTCCCTAAGGTCAGATACTCGCCACATCTCTGTTTTGTAATGAAAAAGTAGCAAAGAAAATATGAATGCAATAAATTTTTGCATCTTTTCTATCCCTTATACTCTTATCAAAGAATTAATGTCTTTAAAACTCTTATCCCTTAAAATTTATTTTAGATTTGGAATACGGATGTAAGCAACGAACTTCATGGAAAAAAGTTGAATTGCCTTTCTTACATTCAAACTGAAGTGCACCCAATTTTGAAATAAATCAGTCAAAGGGAAAAAATTTCCAAAGCACTTACGGAAAGCATTTCGTCAGAATTTAGGTATTTCGGCTCATTCACCACATTCGCGAGACAACAGATTAATAAAAACTGAAACTGAAAATGAAATCTACGAACACAAATTTCAAGTTATCACGTGAGAACATTATTAATTTTTAAGTCATTATCTGTCTAAATTAATTTAAATCATTAGCCAGTTTAAACCAGTTTG
This sequence comes from Argiope bruennichi, assembly GCF_947563725.1. Classification (NCBI taxonomy): domain Eukaryota; kingdom Metazoa; phylum Arthropoda; class Arachnida; order Araneae; family Araneidae; genus Argiope; species Argiope bruennichi. Next base: position 120,455,864 of record NC_079159.1, read on the forward strand.
AAACAATCTCTATCCTCTTCTCTATCGGTCTCTATCCCCCCCTCTCTCTATATATGTAAGCATTATTTTATGTGAAGCAGAATGCAGTTTCAAAGACAGTGCAGAGACTTTCGATTTCGTGAAGTCGTTTTATTTCATCTTGAAGAAGCACGCATTATTTACAAGCAGGAAAGACGAGCAACACACACAACAAAGAACGACACAGAAAGAAATGAGGAAAAAGCTCTTAACATTTTATTTCTGGTCTTATATAACCTGAGATAAGGATAGGGAAAATATTTCTTTACAGCAATAATATATTATTAAGATTTCGATAGGGATTTTTGCTACACGCTTCGACGAGTCAAGGGAAACACAGGGATCTTTAAAAAAAGAATTTGTCACGTCAGCGGTATTTTGTCCCTTCACTCGGAGTGTGGGAAAATGAAGCTTTTTTCCGATTCAGCAATTTTACAAAGCTTCTCTTGAATTAATTAATTAGTGAAAGTGGAATTGGATCAGGAAATAAGAGAATATTTTGGAATAAAGTTACTATGGGCTAAATTAAGATAAAATCTCGGAAATCAATTAAATTGAAATTAGAGTTTAAAATATCATCACATATATATATAATGATAATTTTTTAAACTTTCATTTTCAATTTTTCTAGCTGTCAAACAAAGTTTTGGAGCTCGATCCATTTTGAGATGAAATAACAGCTATGATGTCATAGTTCTACGTCAACCTTTTAAAACCGCATCTGCTGTCAAAAAAGCATACGTAATAATAAAGCAATACTGGTAAAAACAGGTCAACCTTCTAAAAATGCATCTGTTTTCAAAGAAGCATACATAATAATAATGCAATATTGGTAAAAGCAGGTAAAAAAAAATATATGCGATTAAAAGATGATGATGAAAATTGCCGTTTACGCTTTATTCATTACCTATGCGATTTCAAGCTTCAATATTCGGTGCCTAAGCGATTTCGAGCTTCAAAACCCTTTAACCAAAACAACATCATGTTTTTACAAGATAAAAATTTTTTCATAATTGTCAATACTTCAGAATCTTACTCTTCTGAAAAACAGAAAATATTTAAAATGAAATAAATAAATAATAATAAAAAAAGAAACTGGGAGTCAAAACAAATCGTAAAATACTGTGATGCTTATAATAAATTGTGATTTTCATCCCATTTTAATAAATATGTTTATAATAATTTTGCTTCAAAACCATTAGGGATTTTTTTTTTTTTGTGGTGGTATGACCAGACTCCCGATTAAATTTTTTTTTTTCCTTATTGAATTTCAGTAAAAGAGTATCTTTAAAAAACTCCTTTATATTTCTTATTTTTTATTACTTTTTACACTATCAAACTTTTTATAATTTATTTTTCAAAACTATATTCTTTTAATATATTGAAAGGATAAAGGTATATTTATCATATCATAAATGGACTCAAATTATATTTAAGAAAGCATTTTCTGCTGCCAAACATGGAATGATTTCATGCAATAGTTCTCCAAATTCGTAAGTGGTGTACGATAAAAACTTAACTGCTGGTATAACTTAACTATAGCGATATGATAACGGGACAGTAACATTAAGCAAATTAGTTGAGTATATGACTTTTAAATTCATTCAGTTTCGAGTTCCTGAAGGAATTCTTGCTCGTAAGCACACAGAGTTTACAACTGGTAAAAGTGATTTGTTTTTACCTCATCATTGGAATGGCCATAATAGGGCTGCTTTCCAAAAGTGAAAATCTCCCAAAGGACAACTCCGTAAGCCCAAACATCCGACTCCAGAGAAAACTTCCCATACGTGATGCTCTCGGGTGCCATCCAACGAATGGGAAGCATGCGGGAACCTCTCACCTGAAAAGACAGCACAAATTACTAAATTATTTTTTAAAAAAATTAAACATGCTTTTATAAGTATTCCATAAGGTATACTTAAATCACCCGATCTTCCCGAAGAATATGCTTAAATTGAATAATAAGAACGAAACAACAACAGAAGGAGTTATGATTAAATCTTAAAAGACTACACCAGCTACGGTGTAACTCCCATAAGGAGGCACGTCCTGTTATCGGGAAGAGATGGCACGACCCTACATCATTACTATATTGACCAGGATGGCAAGTGTATGCAGGCACATAATTATTTATGTTCATGTAGGCACATAATTATATTTAATACGTTGCATACAAACGTTTATACTTAGTTTGTTATTTAAGTATGCACTTAAGTACATATTTACATATGCATGTATGCACTCATTTGTATAGATATGGGTGGAAATTACGCTTTTATGTAAACAAATGTTTATATTCTCACGTATATAAGAAAATAATTATTTAGAACATTAAATATATAGGTATATTCATGCCTTATTTAAATGCATAATTATATATATATACTGACTGGATATATTGACTGGAATTGTAGGAAAATACATGAATAATCAATGTTAAGAGCTTAAGATACAGTACCCACACTGTTTAAATGAGCGACTTTCTATTTAAGTGCAGCAGTTCATTAGTCTACATAGTTCTGTGAAAATTATCCATAGTATCAAATCGTAGGAGAAATTAAAATTTCATTTTTGAGGATTTGATTGCATCTAATTATTATCTAAAAAATTATTAAATCTTTCAAAATTTATTAAAAAGGAAGAATTTAGCTATACGAAAATACAATAATGAAATATAATAAGTTACAGGACTCCTACTATCGATACAGTACATGATAAAACTGCGCCAATCAATACTATAAGTGGTTGACAGAATTATTGACAGAAATCGATAGTTTCAAAGCTATCGACCGGAAAGGTGTCTTTTGATAGTATTGTCTTAGAGAAAATTATCAATAGTTTCGAGAAATTTGGTATTAACCAGTTCAATAGGAAGTTCTGAAACCGCCTCCGCTTCGATTAGTCTGTCAATATATACAGAATACCTACCTGTTAAGCTAAACAAAATTACTTCTACGAAAAAAAAACAATTTATGCATTCTTCTTCTTTTCAGGTAGAGATCAGTTGTCAAGTTCTTCTGGTAACAAATCTGATTCATCTCCGTGTCTCCAGTAATGCGCAAACTTTAAAAACGACAATAAACATCCTGACAGTCATTACAACAATATCTCTGATGGCGAATTTTAATCTGATTTCTTCATTTTATTAATGAGAATTGTAAGTTTAGTTTCAAATAAAAATGAGGAATTAATTGCTTTCGAAATTTTTTTTAATAAAAGATTTTGGATTATTTTAAAAGTTTCATGCTTATAAAATTTGATTTAGACATTAAAAGATAGGTTAAGGCATTTTTTGACAACGTTTTCATTTCTTGTGCACGAAGTAAACAAAGAGAATGCTATTGCTAACGTCAGTTGGAAAATCAAAAACGAATTTCCAAGTTTCAGGCCTCCCCGCGCCCAAAACACAATTTTAGAGAAAAAGTGCACCTATCCTATCTATTAGCGGATTTCTATCGAATTTTTGATGAAATCTATCCACGGGATGTGCATGTATTCGTCCATAACTCAAAAGTGCAAATAGCTAAATAGACAAAACCTAAACACATAGAAAAAAATTTGCAAAAAGAACTCTATCTGGCCTTTTGTTCCTGATCATGGACTCGACCTTAGACTGAGCCACTGTATAAATTTATTTTTTTGTTTATTTATTTTTTCATTTATTCACTTATTTTTTCATTTGTTTACTTATATTTTTCTCTACGTTTTTTTTTTTATTTATTTCTGTTTTCAAAGTTTAAACTGCCTATTTTTGGTAAATTTTATTATTTACTATTTATGTGTCAATGATACTGTTTCTGTGGAATATTATGTAGACCTCTTCTGCTTGAGCCATTTAGACCTTCTCCACCTTTCTTTTTATGGCTGCTTTTTTTTCTGGGTTTTTTTTCTTTGTTTTTAGCTTCTAGTACACAAGCATATGAAAGATTTTTTTTATAGTTGTTTAAATACTATATTTTTTTTAATTTCAATTATGAACTTTTTACCGTTGTAACGCTACTTTTGACACACAGACTACTTTTGACATCAGAATACCTATATTTTATACTACTCAAGTTTTAGTCTTCTGACTAGATTTTATTACACTTATAGTATAGATATGTACACCTTTGATTTTCTTATTATAAATGAATATCAAAGCAGAGACTTCATAATAACACATTATTCCAAGGAAACACTTTTTCGATTATTTTTTATTCATTCTTTTGCAGACTAGTGAAACAGATTTTATCGAAACGCATTTGAAATGTTTTACCATGCAAAAAGACGTTATTTAAAAGATAGTTGTTCCAGGAACAGAATATAACTCGCTAACAAAATACACAAAAGTTTGGTTTCCAGGTTCCTGGAAATATTCTTTATGGTTAAGAAATATAAAATACTAGCCGCCTTTCATAACCATTTTGTTCGCCTAGAATACTGACTTTTGAGAATATCAAATGTTTAATATGGAATGCATTAAAAAGAAATTCCCCTTGTTATATCCTATGCCTAAAAATAAAAGTTCAATTCAATAAGCTTACGGTGTATGGTGAATATATATATATAATGAAATAAAAGCAGAAAAGAAAGTCCTACAACAAACTTAAGAGTAAAGGTTAAAGTTAAGAGATAGCATGAGTTTAAATTCCACCACAGCATTTAAAAATATTGCTGCAGATAGTGTATCCATTTAAATTGAAAATGTTATTAGAATTAAAGGAAGATTTTGTTTAGAAATTGTGATTAGAATTAAGGGAATATTTTGTTTAGAAATTGTGATTAGAATTATGGGAAGATGTTGTTTAGAAATTGCATTGATATAATAAAATGATAATTTTTTTAGTCTTATTGAAATAATACAAAGACTATTTTTGTAAGATAATTCTTTTGAGAAAAATGAACATAAATTTCTGAAGTTAAGTCATAACGATAACTTAATTTTGTGCAAGATTAAATTTTCTGTTTGAAGCCTATTTCTTCATTTCTTTTATATCTTCTTTCTACGGAATGAAAGGACTTTTTGGTGACCCGGCGAATCCTCTTCAGAACTTTTCTAATAATAATATTTTGCAGCTCTATTAATTATCTAAGCAAAGCTTTGGATTCAACGCTATTATAAAAACACCCAGTGAAGCAGTGCAAAATTTATATGATGAATTTTTTGCATTTGACTGCTGAGTTTACATTTGTCCACAATAAATATAATCATGATTTCTGTGTTATGTAGTTAGCGTTTTGTATTTGTATGGATATTACATTCTGGTGCTTCCATCACATCAAAGAAATAAATAAGTTAAATAGCCAAATCTCAGATAATACTTTTTTTTACTCAGATAATACTCAGTTTTCCGTATCACGTAGTTGTCTTCTTTTGAATAAAATATATAATGATATTACTTACTTTATAATAATCTGATGTGTAAATATCTCTGGACATTCCGAAATCTGATATCTTAACGCACAAATTATCTCCAACGAGGCAATTCCGGGTGGCTAAATCTCTGTGAACAAAGTGTTGGGATGACAAATACATCATTCCATTTGCAATTTGGGATGAAATCCAGATCAAATTTGTCTGAAAAAAAGAAATATTATATATATATATTCAACAAAATCATGCGTAATTAAAGCATATAACGCATTTATATGCTGAGTAATTAGACTTTTATTTTATTTCAGTTGCTTTATACTTTTCTATCTTTTAATTTCTGAATCTTTATAATAAACATTATTGAATCTTATAATAAAGATTTAATTCATATTAATTCATGTGGAACCATAGATTTTATTAAATTAATCACATAAAATATAACTAAATTAAAAAAAATATCAAAACAGCGAATTGGCATGGAAAATATACATGTGTGAAAAATTTGAACACTTTGCATGCCAGGAAGAGGGTGGATAAATATTATAAAATCCCATTTTTAAAAAAAATATCAACTCGTGTTTAAAGCCGCGATCTCTGAAATGACATAGCTCTTTTCGGTAAATTCTTTAATTTAGTTAAGTTTAGTTATATTAACGTCCCGTTTTAAAGCAACACTAAGGCTATTTTGGGACGGATCTCGTAACTTTGAACCGTGGCCGGATGTCGAGGACAATACCTGGATTGACCCGCCCCCCCAAACTTAATTTAATTAAACGACGGATTTAACGTGCACCAGGCCCGCTTACACAATGGTTCGTCGGTGGAATCGGATCACGAACCTGAAGCCCTTCGGTTCCGAAGTAAGGACCTTACCACCAGATCTCCGCGGTCCCTTTAAATTCCTTAAGTTGGTCATTTACAACTCCGCCACAACAATTAAATAAGGGGATACCAAATTTGTCATCAGTGCGAAAAACCAGTCACTTTTGTCATGGTTTTGACTTTAATGGAGGCTATTCAGTCCATACTGACTAACTATTAGTCAATTTTTATCGCGCCATGGATACTCACAAAATGTGGGTGAGGAGATAAAAAGCGAAATGCTTGGAGGAGGGGGCATGCAGTATGCTCATACAAAGGTTCACCTACAGCAGGGTTCAACCTAAACAATACTCAGGGACCCTTAAGTTAATAACATGAACTATAAAATATATATTCTTGAAAACTTGACCTAATTTTTTTTTTGCTACAATGAGTATTGAAATAAAATACGCTGAAATTCATTTATTATCTATGTTACTATGCTAGCTATACTATAATTAATCAAGTATAAAGAAATAATTTTAAGCATCTTTACATATGGAATCAGTTTTCTTCTGCCAAATAGTATATCGGAATTGAAATATTTTATATTATTATTAATATGTATAAATAATAAAATTAAAATATATACTTCACACAAAACATAAGAATAACCCATACAGTTAACTCCCAGCTATCCAATCTAATGATAGAGGAACCCAGATTGGATAACAAAAATTCCACATCGGTTGGAACTACATATGTTTACATTATAGCTTAAAAAACACTTTTTTTAAATGCAAAAATAATTTTTATTCATGTTTTTTTTCTTGTTAAAATTGGTTTGGTTTGGTTATATTAACGTCCCGATTGAAGCAACACTAGGGCTATTTTGGGACGGACCTCGTCATTTTTAACCGAGGTCATATGACGAGGACGACACCTGAGCTGGCACCCCCCTCTCGACACCACACCACACCAGCGGGAGGACGTTTGGTCATGACGGATTTAACGTGCAACAGACCCCCTTACACGACGGTTCTTCGGTGGAATGGGGTCACGAACCTGAAACCCTCCTGTTCCGAAGCCGAGACCTTACCACTAGGCCACCGCGGCCCTTTTCTTGTTAAAATAGATAAACATATGTAAGGGCAGAGGGGTCAAGTCAATACTTTATAAATATTTCTTTTATACTGACAAGCAATGGACACAAAAAACAAAATTCGGGATGAGATTTAACTTTTTGCACTCGAAAAAGTAATTCGATGCATAATTATTCACTATACAAGAACTTGTTTATGGCTACATAACTGTTTTAAGTTGAATTTCCACAAAAAAATTATTCTATATCTTTTTACCATTCTGTAAGGTATTTTTAACTATCAAAATTTAATTTTTTTAAAAAAGAATAGAAATTCAAATTGATGCACAGACTTGAATGGTACCTGAGAGGAACCATACGAATGCAAAGAGTTAATAGTATAATGGTAGCATACTTTTACACTAAATATACCATTATACTAAATTGGTAGTATGCCATTACATTTTTTATACAAAAATAAACATTTAATTTGATATAAAAATTGAAAAATATATTAATCAAAACTATATGTAAATTACTCATTTAATCTGAATAATTTAGAAAAAAAATCCAATGAAAGAAAACGCATAGAAGACTGAACCTTGCCTTCAGGATAAGAAGAGATTACTTTGATAAATTGCTCTACTGTGTACGGGAAACAAGTTACTAGTATAAAAAGTGTGTAGATCATCTTCTCGGAATTGCTGGTTGCTGCTCCTTAATATTTTAATAGATAACATTCTAAAACTACACTAGTATTATAATAAACCTCATCCCAAACTCAATTTTTCTACCCGCGGTCTTCCCTTAAGAGTTATACTTTTTAAAAATTTATAAAGGGAAAAAGTTCAGAATTAAAAATATTAAACATAAACCATTGCATCTTAACTTATGCCATGCACGCAAGACATTACAGATTTGTAACAGATGTTCTATGAGGAACATTGATGAAGTGATATATTATGGTTTAATTTTATAATAAAGAAATAGTTTTTAATTTAGCTCTGTAGTCGAAAGTCTACTGTAGTTTCAAAGAATATTAATGGTGTTGAATTTCAAGAGAAAATTTGTCGAATGTCGGTAAATATAACGTTACACTTAATTTTAATTAAAACAGCTATCATACTATTCAGTGGATTTTGAAAATCAATTTTTATAAATTAAAGTTCGAAAACTCTTTTCGCTAAAATGGGCCTATCCGAAAAAAAACGTCGATTCGGAAACACCATATGTGTACTTTTTTAACTGATTAAAACTATCAGAAAACTGCCCAAGTATCTAAAGCAACTTATGATCTTTTTTAAGATTCTCTGTCTTAGAAGACAATATTTTGTAAAAAAGCCCATTTATATCTGTCTAAATTTTTATTTTAAGGCTTACGAATTTTGAGCCCTATTTTTCCTACATTTTAAATATCCTAGTTCTACCTTAGAAAATACTTTAATAATATTGTGGAAAGTTAAAAATTAGCATCTGTATAATTAATTTAAAATAGCAAATGTTCGTTGATCGGAAAAAAAGAGAGAGAGAGAGAGAAATAGATTTAAAATAGTGATTACGAAGGAAGAAATTTGAACCGTAGAAAAAAAAATCACGTTGCCATATCAGCTTGTGAAGCTATATTTGAGGATTTTTCTTGCTAAAAATTCACGAATAATAATGGCACTTTGAAAAGACACATTATTGGCTCTTAAATTCCTTGAGTAACTCCTCAAAAGGCATTTCGACCTTTTTTAAAGAAGATCCTGTTCAACAAAGCATCTAATCTTAAATGGCGATCGCTAAGCAACAATTCTTTCAACAATTTAAAGTCTTTTAGCGAAATGTCAAATATTTTTCTTGTAAGAATTGCTTTGCACAAACAAGTTTTAATACATATTCTTTATTTAACTACAATCAGCCACTTTGAAAATTCAGCAAGTTAAAATTCACATTTCATTAAATACAAATTTATTTTCAAACAGTAAAATGAAAATAAATCCCTGCGAGTCATAGAACTGTTTGACCTAATAATTGTAGATGTATTTTAAACGGAACATTCCAGATATTTCTTAATCACAATAGTATCTTAATCATAATAGTAGAACAATTTTTAGAACAATTTTTAATTCACTAGAATTATTTATAAGTAATTTGTTTTACTTATAAATAATTAAGTAAAACAAAAAATTAAACCATAAAGGAAAAAATATACAATATGATATTCCGAAAATTTAGTGATTATTAATAAAGCTTCAAAAGAATGAACTTTTTTCATGTTTTCATCAAACTTATATTGTTTATAACAACACGAACAGCACAAAAATGACAGCTTTTTTCAGGAGTTAGAAAAAAAAAAATTTATTTTTGACTATACAAAATTGCACTAGAACTAGAAAACACCATTACAAAAGTTGAATACTTACATTTTTTAAACTATAAGTAACTATAGTTAGATTAACTATAAATTAACTATATTTTGCTTTTCCTCAATACTTTCTATTCTTTTTTCATTTCATTTCTTTTTTTTTTTTAATTTAGTGGCGAATTAATTAATACCAATAGCTGAGCATCAATGTTGATCCGTAAAGCTATTTTATATCATTTGTCAATTCGATTTTCACAGCTAATTTTCCAGCAACTTTTTCTGCACTTTATCAGCATCTTTCCCTATTTTTTTTTTCTTTGTTCATTTTAATCAACAAAAGAAAAGAAAAAATTCTTGCTCTTGTGCTAAATTTCTTTTCCTTTAGATATTCTTTCAAAGTAAGAAATATTTTTATCTTTCCTACAGACAGTTTTTTCCCGCAATTTCCAGACAATTTGACTTTTCAGAATATTTCAGATAATCAGTTATATTTTGTAGAGACTTAAAAAATTCTTCTTTTTTTTTTAAGGTTCCAATTTCGATTTTTTTATTACATCTAAATTTCGATATTCTGTGTAATATTGTTCTCTTTAAAAATCCCTGCATTATTTTCCACAATTTGTTAATTTTTTTTCAATCCATATAAAAACATGTCAATATTAACTGTTTCTGATGGATAAAATCTTAGAAAATTTGAAAAATTTGGATTAATATTTTATTCAGAAAAATGTTAAATTCAATTAATATATAATTGCATTCATTTTTTTATATGTCGCATTTTTACTAAGAGAAACAATACATTATAACAATCATAATTAGTTGAAGCAAATTTTTTTGGAACAGTACAATCAAAGTACCGAATGACTCTAAAACAAATAATGACTTTTCCAACTTTTGTTTTTATTTTCAAAATAAATATTTGTCACATTAATTTAAAATCAAACATATGTTTTTCAAAACTATTTAGTGTTGTAAAATGCAAGGCTGTTTTTCAAAAAAGCGGCAGGGCCTGAGTTTCCTCCACAATTAAATTTTGGTCATTTTAAAAAAATCTAATTATGTTTTTTTAAGCTTGCCAATAAACATTTACTTTAAAGCCAACTGTGCTTCATCGTGACTTTCAAGAATTTATCGCAAAATGAAACTGTCACACACCCCTTCTTTCATTTTAATATCAGACTAGTACATTATTTTCTGCATATTCAGTAATCGACGCAAATTTTACGAAGTTCATCATTCGACCCGAAATGTTCGATTTTTTACCGTAGAAAAATCAGATTACACAAACGCAAATTTTGGAAAAGAGAATCACGAGTCGGGGAGGGGGAAGGCGCTATTCTGATAGAGGAAAAGAGAGAGATTCCCCTTGTTGATCATTCCACGTGCCTTTGAAGGGCAGGGGAGGGTGGTAGGGCAACTAATAGTCTGAGCGGTCGGTGTTGCGTAAAGAGAAAATCTTACGGCAAACATATTTTCATTTCTCCTTGACTGGATACCTCAAGAAATTCCAAGCAAGATCGGAAGTAAGGCGCCCTCCTACTCGACAAACTTCCGTTCAAAGGCAGAGCGGCGGAGGAGAAATAAAATATATGCAATATTACAATACTTCGGTTGGACTTGAATGGCTTGTGATATGTGGCAGGGAGAATGAATAGGGGCTATCTTGATGGGGTGGAGATAGACTGTCTTGATGAAACAGAGGGAAATTATGAGAAACAAATATTTATTTTCCTATAACTTTCTTACGATTGAAAATAGAAAAATTAATCAGCATCTAATAATAATGAACATCTGTAAATAAAAAGTTTTCAGTAGCTACATTTTTTTTTAATTAAAGGGCAATAAAATGGCAAATTTAAACTCTCACTTTTGAATATTCTTTACATGATGATGTTTATAAGCTTAATACTAGCAATAAATTGAGTTATGTACCGTCATACGATACGGTTAATGCAAAAATCATTCAAAACATTTCACATTGAAGACTGTTGGACTTATAGGTAACTTGATCGAAAAAGGTAACTGAGAAAGATTTTTCAAAATCTGTAGCTAAGAATTTACTAAAAATTGATAGAAATACCTAATTACCCCCCCCTAATAATAATATCAAAACATATTGTTGTCCAGAAATTATTTTTCACCTCAAAATTAAAAAAGGCATACCCTATTTTGTTAGTGATATCAATTTTAGTTCAAAACAATTATTCTCTAACTTCAATAATTTAAAAAATATATTAAGTATATCACACAATTATACTTTTCTTGGTTTTATTTAGTGCCCATGAATGTTGCCGCGATATCAATTACTTTTCTCTTGTCGTTGCTATAGTTAACAGTAAATTTTAAGAAATAATATTAAGACAGACAAGACATTAGCCAGCTACTGTATTTCGAATGGGATGTTTAAATTTCCATTAAAACAAACCTATGCTTGCGATAACTCTTTAGAAAGCTCTTATTAACTAGTACGTTTACATCTTTTCGATTTTTTTATGTTTCCAATTTTAATGCTAATGGAGGAGAAAATAATGCTGGACGCGACATTTTCTTTTGTTTTTATCTTAGGACAAATGGTTTTGGACTTTGCCTTCCTTAAGTTCTTTTTCATTCGAGGATGGTTTGATTTTTTTCTTTTTTTATTAAAACTCATAATTCGTAACACGGGAGTTAACGTCAAGTACCATCAAAATCTCGAGGTTAAATTTTTTGGCCCTCACAGCCCTCTGTACTCGTTTTCTTCGAGTATTAATAAAAGGAAAGATTTCCTGCAAAAGTCATTGTTCAATACTTATATTTTAAAGATAAGGTGAAAGTAATGGATGAAATTAAACGATAGACTTAACAAAATAAAAGGCTTATGAAGAACAACATTTCAGGAGCCGAGATAACGTTTTAATTCCAAAAGCTTCAGAATACGAGAGGAGCTTTTTCATTTTTCGAATGTGGTAACTGTTCAAGAAGAAAGTTTCCGAAATTCCGCTGATGCCGGAGTAGAGGATAAGCCGCTTAAAACCTTAAATAAAGAAACTTTACGATGGAAACCATTTCCACCGTAAAATGCCACAGCTGAAGGAAGATAGCGAAAACTACGAGTCGTCTGCTTTCGTTTCAAATTTTCTCAACTACAGCGAGATGTCAAAAATATTTTAAAACAAAAAGAAACGTATAAAGAAAGTATTAAATCAAAGAAGGTTTATATTGAATTCCATCTCTGAGAATCAAATATAAGATATGAATGAGCAAATACAACAGTATTTCATTTTAATTCGTCTTTATTTTTTGTATTCGTTTTTATTTTTACTGCAGTGAAAAGCTAGTTTTGTGGTGATTACTTAAAAAATAATTTAGGATGAATATCGGTTAATTACTGAAGTTACATGAAATAAATTTCCTTTATCGAATGTTAAAAGACAAATCGGGGGTGAGGATATTTCCTCTGTTTAAAATAACGCTAGGTGGGCGGCGCTAGGTTATAAAGAAATCACCTCAGTCTTAAACTTAGACAACTTAAAATTCCAACTCTGAGATTTCGATTTAAGTGGAGGAAAAAAAAAGAAGGGGAATGACCTTGCAATACTAACAACAATATGGCGCTGCAATGGAAAGAATAACAGAAATCACAATTTCCAGTACAAATTTTATTTTAGTATCCAAAATGCAAGTTATATTGAGTTGGCCTCTCTAGTACTCAAAACAGATGTTCCTTAGATTAAATGTTTACCGCAAAACGCGGCAATTCCAATCCAATCCAATGTTAATGCATTAAGGTATGTTCACACGACACTAACTATTGTGCACAATAATTGTCTTTGTGTTATCGACTTAATGTGGACAGATGAGTCAACGTTTTCGGAATGACAACAAACGGATCAAATGCATTGTTCCATGGGAATCCCTTGATTTTTCCTGAGGTTTTCTATTGCCCTGCAGTCGTTGCCCTCATGTGAATTCTGCTTAATGCTGCAATCACTTACTTTTTAATCCACTGAAATGGTTCTAAATTTTATAACCCAACAATGTAGAAACGCCTGTAGCTTGCAGTATTCACAGGGCATAGCGTCCATTCCTTACATTAGATTATCACCCCACCGATGCACTTCAGAAATGAGGATGAGAAGTTTCCGATATGGTGGTTGATTTTCGCCATACGGAAGGACACAGAAATGGTGGGAAATCGGTTATTACCTACCGATGACAGGATATGCTTCCCCAGGGAAAGGTTATACCGTGACTGGTTCAGTTTACGCTAATGCTGTCGCAGCGGTCCGGTCATCCAGATTTTTCAGTGTACCACATGGCGGATCGGTTTAGTCAATTTGTGATAACATTAGATTGCTGAATCAATCATTTCTACTGAAATATTTTTACAATAAATGAATTTCCGCACATTTCTAGTTCGTGGAACGGGGTGACTTCCATATCATTCTCTGTGATTTCTAACAGGTTTCTCCCATGAAATGCTCTGAAAATTATAGTTTGTAAAGGGTTGTGAATATTCTAGTGAACATGAAGGATTGCACAAGGCTATCAATTCGATAAATCAATATTGAATTTACTGCTGTAGAACATGCATTCCAATACATTTTTTACTACTCAGAAGGTCAAATTATTGAGTCACATGTATCAACAATATAAAATTTGAAGCTACTAATTGGCTAGAACAAATGCGTGTAAAACTACAAATCATGATGAGTGGAGAAAACTGGGACTTTTCTTTTATATGTCGAAATCTTATGATCAGAGTAATAAGTAGACCCATTTGATTGCATTTAGTCATGAAAGTACTGCTGTCATCTCATTATTTGTCAGATGGCATTTGATTTTTTTTTGAAATGTTATTTTTAGATCTAAATGATTTTTAAGATCCTCGGCGTTTTTTTTACATACATTGCGCATGTACTTATAAATAATACTTATAATAATACTTATCAATACTTATAAATAAAGAAAATTTCAAATCAGAGGTTATTGATATATGCTGTTGCGTTTCAGTTTTCATGCTCATATATTGACATATTTCCAACAACGTGCTTTCAAAGTAACTCTGAAATATAGAATTCATGAAAATCTCGAGGGGGAATATTTTGAAGATTACACTGTCTTCTCGCTTATAAATTTCCAGTATGAGAAAGGGGAAAAAGAAACAGTTACCTAAAAAAATCCATTTTTTTTAAATGCAAATGTAATGACAGAATCACGAAGACGTTTCTTCCTAACATCCTTTAAATATATAATTTGAATAATGAGTATTGTACCTCATTTAATTCAACTGTTTCTTCAGTGCTTTGCGTTCTAGTCAGAGGGCTGTTGCTCCTCAAAAGCTGAGCCAGGTCTCCATGTTGCATGAACTCAAACACCATCCAGGGGCAGGTTTGATTTTCTAAAAGAAGCAGGGGAAAATAACAAATGAGAGCATAATACTAATCTCTACTAATAATAGAGACGAATGCATGTGTCTGAGCGTGCGTGCGTGTGTTCGTATTGGCGCCCAATAGACCAAAATATTCGTCCTAGAGTTACCAAGTTGATTAATATATAAAATTTAAAAGATGGAAAAGAAGCGATTCTTGAAATCTTAGTAGGAATTGTAATTAATAAAGATGTATGAAAAATTTGGACGTTTTTCGGTGATAACTTGCAAAAATATTACAATATACTATCAAATGTTTCGTCTTTTTTAAATTAAAAAAATCTTTTCTGTGCTACCATTAAAATTTTTTTTTCCAATTTCTAATCAATTTCAAAAATAATTAAAGTCTATTTTACAGCAACAAACTGCATTGTTAAAGTGAAACAAATTATTTTCATTGTTATTCTGCCGTTTCTTCCATTGTCGATAGTTAAGATATGAAGATGTGTTTGTTTAAGGTATATTCCTTATAGAAAAACTATCTATTGCAACGGATCTCTTAAAATGATTTCGGAGAATTTACTTTCAGATCTTCATCGGTCATGGCCCTTAGAATCCAAAACCATCCTCCATCCAAAAGTCATATAACGCTATTCCATTTTTTGTTGTTGTTGTTAACTCCATATTTAGAGTAATTTTAATTACATTTTAACTTCCCTGGGATATGCTGTAAGGAGAGTAAAATCTTTGCATGATAGAAAAATGTAAGGATTATCCTAATATGAAATTGTATATGGCCTTTTGTGTAAAAGTAATTTGAATATTTTTAGAGGATGCTCTCCCAAATAGAATAATAATTTTCTCTTTAACTTATAAACAATAACATCTGATATATTTTTGATAGACAGCATGTTCTATTCTTATGCTTTAAATAAAAGTATTTAATTTCAACAAGGAAGTTTAAGCACATATGTTTTTCAAACCAAACTTTAGATTTTAAATAAGATGACAGAATATTAGCATTACACAATGAATAGAAGGCTTTTAAGTAGTACGTTAAAATACGTTCAAAAGTATTTAAACGTATTAACAACATATACGTTAATACATAGTAGTAAGTACTAATGTATACAACGTAACAATATATATGTTGGTAGTTTTAAGAATTATTAAGCGTACGTTTTAAGTACGATTAAAAGTGCTTAAAAATGAGTTCCGAGAAAACCATTAAGAGCAAGGTACATAAAATAAATAATTAAAACTTTTCGAACCATTAATCCCTGCGAACCGTCTTGTTGCAAAAACGGCATGTAAATAGTCATAATCGAATAATCATAATTCTGTCGGTTCTGATAAAAATCTTTATCACATGAATATGCATGTTGATCGCAAAATTTTTAGCGTCAATACGAAATAACCGTTTAGAATATTAATTTTAAGTTTTATTTTTGCATTGCTCTACCTGCCTTAAACGATTTTTTACAACTTAATAGATGGCGCAATTAATCCTTGACACAAGCAATGAGTTTTTAGAATAATGATGTCAATGAGATAGTGGCTGTGACGTTCATCTGATACTAAATCCTCATGAATTCACATTCTTTTGGGATTATCCGAAAAATAATGTCATCTTTTCGAGATATTGAAACATTTACGACAAGGATAATGGATATCGCATTTAGTGTTACAAAAAAAGAAATGTTGGACAATACATGAAGAAAATATGAATACCGCTTGAGAATCATTTACTTGATTGGAGGTTTATGCATGTTTTATTACAAATTCGAGTAGTTATTCATAACTTGCAAAAATCATATCTCTTAGTTTAACACTTTTTGCGCCATAAATTTTTGAAATGAGTATTTACTACTTTTGCATATTACTGCAAAATGTTCTAAATATAGTTACGTAGAGACAGACGACTAATATTTATTATGCAAATCACATTCACTCTTTAGAATATTCTAAGACACTCGCAAAAGAAAATATTCGCCTGATATATATTTTTTTCCCATCTTGGTTATAATCGATCTACATATCTTCAGAATTTTATTTCTTGGCAAAATCTATAATGAAATTATTTCTATAGAACTCAGAAAGTTTTTTTTTGTCCAAATTTGTTTAAATTTTATGGAAGTTGGCTTATTGTTAACGTGATTACACAACAATTTGTTCTTTTCATAATTAGGTCTATTTCTTTCTTTCTGATTTTTTAGGAAAAATTTAAATGTACTAAACAAGACATAACTAATCAAAAAAAAAATTAACCACATACAAAATTTTTTTTTGAATAAATGATATTAAAAAAATTTATAGTTAAACAGAATCCTTATAATGCCGAATAAATATAGAATACTTATAAATCACATGTAAAATCAAACTGCAATTAACATGCTTTTAAGCATTAATCCTCTGACGTGGAGTTTTTTCTTTAGTAATTATTTTTTACTAAATTAATGGTAATTGGTAATAATAATTTAGAGATTAGCAAAAATTCCCAAATAGTCAGCATGATTAAAGATTACAATCAAAATTTCTTTTTTCATCGCTGCATTTTGAGAGGATATTGAAAATATATTTTAAAAATAATTGTTTTCAAGATGTAAATTTCTTTTTTTAGATTTTAATTACACTCTAATGAGCAGAATTGGTTTGTTTAGAGAGTCGCTTAACTGCGATCCTCCATACAATTAAAATTTAAAATAATCGGTTTGTAAAAATACCCTTTCATTTTTATAATAAAAGCTAAATTATTTTTCATTTCAATTACTGTCTATTATATAGTCTTTAATTTATAATTTATTATCTTTATTTATAATAAAGATCAATATATATTTGTGTTTGTGTGTTGATATCCTACAGGCCACACTGCTTAACCTAGCACTACCAAACTGGGCAACTTTATAGACTTTGGTGGGTGAAAATGTGCAACGATATTTGAACATTTTTAATTAGAATTCTAATTAATTAAAAATTAACCGAAAGTTTGGCATTTTTCCGTCGGAACTTCCAAAAATATTACAATAAGTGATTTTTACACCACCTTAAAATTCTATATCATTTTTTCAATGATACCAATTTTTTAACTTAAATTATAAGTTTTTATTTTTATTTAATTTTTAAAAAATATTTGAAGCATATTTTCCAACAATATTTTTCACACAAAATAAAATTCAACCTGTACATGCACACTATGCTTACATACAAAAAAAAAAAAGAAAAAAAAAAGCTTTTATTGATCTGTTGCCATCACAATGACAAAAGTTCAAATTAAAGAATTAAATTAAATCTTATTGCTAACTAAACCTAAAAAGGTGTAATTTTCAGCACTTGTCTGCAAGAATTGAAATAAAAAGAAAATATTTTCTAGAACGATAAATACAAGAATGAAATTTTCTATAAAATGTTAACATTTCTTTTTATTAACTTAATTATCCTGTAGTATTTAATTCAAACATGGCTTATACATATTATCCAATATAATTAAATGCCAACCCCTAATTTCTAAAAAATAAGTACTAGGCCTATATACCTAGCAGGAAAAATGGTCTAAATAATACTAAAAATACTATTTTATACAGTTTGATTCAATAAATATTTTTATAAATTGTTCATTTTATATTTTTATACAGAACCTTGGAGTTATGTGTCATATTTAATAAAATACTCTTGAAATAATAAAAGTTTAAATAAAAATTGTTATGTTGCGACTAAAACTGAGTTAAACATACGATTTTAAACCACTTCACTGACATTCTTAAGATACATCAATGAGCAACTAGAGTTTCCTCAAAAATGATTATTCTAAAATTATGAAATCGCTGATTGTCCTAAAATCGTAATTTTCAAAACTTCATAACTCGGTTAGATTTGATCACCGAAAAAACTTTTTTGTTTAAAAATTGAAGTACCAAGAATATTTCAATGAATGTGATTTCTTAGGATCAAAGGACTGTATAAAATCTGGAACTTCATAATTTTTTCAGAAGTGCATTTATTGACTAAAACAAAATAAATTATTTGCATCATTTATATTCTTGTGTGAGTAAAACTAAAAGTTGTACTTCCTGATGAATCAGATAATTTTTTATTGAATCTTTCTTTGCTATATTACATAAATTATATAAAAAATACATTCTTTAGTGAAGAATAAGATACTGAATGATTCTGTTTATTGAACACATATTTTTTTAATGTTCGGTTTCATTAAAAAGAGTTAGTTTTGGCTGAAGTTTAATTCTTCTGCTTCTATTTAATGTTTAAATCTTTAGGGAGCTGACAGAAATTTAGAGATATATATAGTACAATGGAAAAAAAAAGACATAAGGCTACTTATAATAGTATAAGTTATTTTCTATCAAAATTTCAAGCTGAAAAATGCTTTGTTGAAGAAGTTATTAAAATAACAATTAACATAAAATTTTGAAAAGAAAATTTTAACGAGGATTATTGTTGTTTCTAATGGCACTTGCCATGGACAAGCTCGCTGATTAAATCAGCGATTTTAAGCCGAGGGTGCGTCTCTTGTTTTTTTTTTAGTAGTGCCAACTAGGGCCAAGAGTACGCCTTAGCTACTCAGGCATCACATTCGCTTGCACAGCCCCTTTTTATAGGGGGCCACATTCACACATCTCACAGATAGAACAGATGAAGAAGAACGATGCCCGAACCCGGACTCGAACCCAGGACGCCCAGATCACGAGGAAGACGCGCTACCCCTAAGCCAGGACGCCGGCTAACGAGCATTAATCCCAGCGAATAGGCTGATCGCCAAAATCAGATAGTTAGAAATAATGTGAAATCTTAAAAATAAAATCATATATATTATGTTATTATAAAAATCAATATATTAAGTTTCTGTGTTTTTATTTATTCAGTTTTTTTTCGTCTATTGGTGTTTTATTTTGTAGCATTTAAGTCAAGGCAAACATTTATTTAGGAAACTTTTGTTCGTTTTAACTATTTTATCTTTTCAACCGGGTCAAATGAATTGCCGTCTTTCTGCTGCTCATTTCCGCCATAAGGAAAGCGGGGATATAGAATCATGACTCCAAAGAAAAGTGATTCTGCCGTGCATCATCATCTGCGCCAAGAACAAGACAGGTGGAATTCGAAGATCACGATATGAAGAGAAATTAAAGAAGCAAGCGATGCTCTAAGCAAATGTAAAAGGAATGCACAGCGAAGTTAGCTATAAAATGCATGAGACCCGAATTCGAGCAGAAACAACGAGACAGGCAAGAGAGAAAATATTGTGCTTTGAACGGAAAGGTGAACGATTGCTTTTAACTACAATTCCACTTGTGCTTATGAAAAGCATTATAAGTATCGAGCATCTGCTCAATCTGTGGTGACAACGAGAAGAAGTGGTCTTCCGAAAACTATCTCGCATACTATCTATTCAAGTTGAATATGTCTTAGATGTGTTTTTCATAAACGATTGAGCAAAGGTAATAACTCCTTTCACTCCTGGAAATGCACAGGATAAATCGTGTGTAGGTATTTCCCTTTCTAATAATCAGCTAACAACTGAATTAGATGCTTCAGATGCTGGTTCACCACACAAGTTAAAACCAAAGAGGAAAAAAATTTCAAAATCACAGAAATCACTGGCACTGAAACTTTCAAAAACAGGTCGTTCTTCTAAAGACATTACCTTAGCTCTTTCTACCAAAAAATCTCTTGCCTTAGATATGGCAAAATCTGGCCTTGTTCGTAAAGACCTAACTTCCTTATTCGGTGGTCAGCCGAAGAGTCCGGAATTATTGCGACTCCATTCCTCCGAGGAGGAAGAGGATTTTCAAATGAGTTGTGATGCTTCTGCAACTCCGCCTACGAATGATAATAAAAATTCCCCAAATAATTCTTAATGTGTTCTTTCCTTTCCTGGAATTGTCGCGGCATTCGTTACAAGATTTCTGACGTTAAGGTTTTATTAAATACATTTCAACCTGTTTGCTTTGCACTTCAGGAAACCCACCTGAGGTCAGATATTCCTTTTAAGATTCGTGGTTATAATTCTGTGCGGAAAGATGTTGATACTGGGAGAATCGGTTCCGGTGGAGTTTGCATTCTGACCTCCAACCAGTTCCCCACTAACTCTTCATACTTCTCTACAGGCTGTAGCTATCCAGGTTCACGTTAGAACTCTCGTTACAGTCTGTTCTATTTATCTACCGCCAAATGAAACTATTTGTCAAAACGACCTCAATGCTTTAGTTGATCAGCTTCCTAGACCTTTTCTCTTGATTGGTGACTTTAACGGCCATAGTCCTTTATGGGGTTCAGATAGCTCAAATTCTCGGGGGAGACAGATTGAAGAATTTATCTCGGGAAATTGTCTCTGTCTCCTTAATAATGATGAGCAAACGCATTTCCATGAGCCGACGCATACTTTCCACAGTATTGACCTTGCTATTTGTTCTCCCTCACTTTTTCCATTGCTGAATTTAAGAGTTGGAGATAGTCTGTTTAATAGTGATCACTTCCCTCTCATCGTCTCCCATGCTGATAGTACTTGTGGAACACAGCGTCCACAACGATATCTATTCCAGCGGGCAGATTGGGGAACATTCACTGAACTTGCAGTTATTACAGAAGCAATGGTTGCTGTTGAAAATATAACTGATGCTACTCAAAATGTTATTAACACAATTAGAAATGCTGCTGACATTGCAATCCCTAAGAGCTCACCCCACCCACGAGCATTTCGTCGGCCGTGGTGGAACGATGCATGCCGCAACGCTTACAAGACACAAAAGAAATCATGGGGAATTTTCCGTAGGTATCCAACTACGGAGAATCTCATTGCCTTTAAAAAAGCCCGAGAAAATGCACGGCGTATTCGACGTCGTAGCCAAAGGGAATCATGGCTCCAATTTGTCTCCTCTATCACTTCAAATACAACCAGTGCGCAACTTTGGAGAAAAGTTAAGGCAGTAAATGGGATTTACCAGGAGTTCTCGTTTCCAGTTTTAAACACAGGAAACGTTTCATATTCTTCTCCTATAGAAGTCGTTAACATTATCGGTCAAACATTTGAGAAAGTTTCAAGCACAGCCTCATTTAATTCAACATTCCTCGCCACTAAGAGGCGTGCTGAGAAGATACATCTCCATTTCGAAACCGACCATCTTCATCCGTATAATTGCGCATTTCAAATCAATGAATTAAAGAGAGCACTGTTTCAAGTTCATGATTCTAGCCCTGGTCCGGATGGAATTACATACAACATGCTCCGCCATCTGGATGAAGATTCCTTGGCTAATATTCTTTGCCTATTTAACAGAATCTGGAATGATCAAATATTCCCTTCCCAGTGGCATGAAGCAGTTGTAATACCACTCCTAAAACCTGGAAAGGAACCATGTAATCCATTGAACTACAGACCAATCGCCTTAACAAGCTGCCTGTGTAAAATTTTCGAACGTATGATTAACGCGAGACTTGTATATGAATTGGAAAAAAATGACTGTATTCCCCTCTTTCAGAGTGGTTTCCGAAAGGGAAGGTGCACCATCGATAACATTATTCATTTGGAAACTCACATTCGTAATGCCTTTGTCCGTCGAAACCATCTTGTTGGGGTGTTTTTCGACATTAATAAAGCATACGATCGCACATGGCGTTATGGAATTCTTCGCACATTATTTGATTTTGGTCTTAGAGGAAACTTACCTGTTTTTATAAAAAACTTCCTATCTTGTCGTATTTTCCGTGTTCGAGTTGGCAGTTATCTTTCAAATACTTTTGTTCAACAGGAAGGCGTTCCTCAGGGAAGCGTCTTAAGTGTTACTTTGTTTATTTTACATTTTAGCCAAATTCTTAAAGTTTTACCAGCAACTGTTACTGGAACCTTGTACGTGGATGATCTTCAGATATCCTGTCAAGGATCGCATATGCCTTTCATTGAGAAACAACTGCAAATCGCTATCAACAAACTTTTATCTTGGTGCGATGAAAATGGACACACACTTTCTCCTGAGAAAAGTTGTTGCGTTCATTTCTGTAGAAAGCGAAGTCTTCACCCAGATCCTGTGGTCTATATCCGTAATACTGCCATTCCGGTTGTTGCAGAGATGCGCTTCTTAGGAATTATTTTTGACAGAAAACTCACCTTCCTTCCCCATATACTTCATTTAAGGAAGGTATGTGAGAAAAAACTCAATATTCTAAAAGTTCTATCGAATACAGCTTGGGGAGCGGATCGACTTTCGTTACTTCGCATTTATCAAGCATTGATACTCTCACGCATTGATTATGGCTGCGAAGTATACGGTTCTGCCCGATCCAACATTTTGCGAAGACTCGATCCATTGCACCACTCTGCATTACGGATCTGCACTGGAGCCTTCAGGACTTCACCAGTTCAGAGTTTGTACGTGATTTCCCATCAGTTACCTTTGCATTTAAGGCGAAGAAATCTAGCAGTTCGGTACTTCTTCCGCATGCTTTCTCTTCCCAAACACCCAGTCCAGAATTTGACGGTGCCTATTAGTCTTCATAGACTTTACAATGCCCGTCCTTATAATATTCTGCCTTTTCATGAAAGAATAAGGGTTGATATTCAGGATTTGGGCCTTGGAAATGTCGAGGTTCATCCAGTTAACTTTTTATCTTCCCCCCTTGGGATTATCCAATTTTTTCATATTTTAACCCTTTTTTGAATTTTAATAAAGCTACTACATCTTCTGTAGTTTTCCAGCAGTTATTTAATTTTCATCTTCATCAACTTTCAACTTACATACCGATATACACTGATGGATCAAAATCCTCTCAATCTGTCGGGTGTGGTATTGTCTTTCCAGAGGTTACATATAGTTACCGTCTGCATGATTCGTGTTCTGTTTTGACTGCTGAACTATCTGCAATTTTGTTAGCTCTCGAAAGAATTTCTCTTTCTAAAGAGACTTATTACTGCATTTATTCAGATAGTATGAGTGCTTTAGAGACACTGTGTAACTTTTCAAATTGCAGGCATCCTATTGCAATTGATATTCTTTGCTGTTTGAGAGATCTTCAGACTAAGGGGTATGACATCCAGTTCAGATGGATTCCTAGTCATGTTGGCATAACCGGCAATGAAGCGGCTGACATTGCAGCCAAGGAGGCTAAGCATATTCTTCAGCGCTCTTGCCCACATATTGACCTTATTAATATGTATAGTGGTTATATTCTTTCAATTTGGCAAGAATCTTGGAATCATGAAACTGAAAACAAACTGCACTTTATCAAGCCGACAATTGGAGTGTGGCCTGCTGCTTCGGTTCGATGGGCTGATGTAAAATTAACTAGATTACGAATTGGTCACACCCGCCTAACTCACAAACATCTTTTGTTTGGCGAGAGGATACCAATGTGTTCGGATTGTAACGTTAATCTTACAGTTTTACATATTTTAATTGAATGTCCCAAATTTAATTTTTATCGTGCGCATTTCTTTAATTCATCATCATTGGATTTGCGTGAATTGGTTGGAGAACAGCCTCACCGTAATATTTTTGACTTTTTAAGAGCTACTAACTTTATTCATTTTATATAAATATTGTTTATTTAAAAAAAAACATTTGTTTTAATCATAGACTTTTCTTATTTAAAGTTTCGTACCTTTTTATAAATACTTTTAACAAAATGTTTTTATCAATTTTTAGCCTGGAGGAAACAAGATTTTTAATCGTATGGTAATATATTCATACCATGTGTCTTGGCGCAGCATAGCCAATTCTGGCTCTTGTGCCATAAAAATATAAACCTCAACCTCATCAACCTCATAAACGATTGAAAACAGGATTTAATACAGCTCAATAATTGCAATCACAAAATTACATTCCCAATTTTATATATTTAAGTCATTGCATTTTAGAGTCATCGCATTTACAAGCTTATGAAAGTACAGATCGACAGACATTCAAACTCTAGCTGGATTTAGCTCAAAATTTGATAAGTGTTTACAAAATAGATGTTAAATTTGTGTCCCAAATTTTATTCATCTAGCTCTCTTCGCTCTGTAGTTATCGTGTTAACTTATATTCGAATAGCTGGACTTCCTCAGAATAGATTTTGCTCAAAATTTGGCAAAAATCTACCAATTTGGTGCAATGACCCTATACCAAATTTCATTCGTCTAATTTCAAACGCTTTTTATTTATCTTTCTCACAGACAGACAGATATAATTCTATAAATGTACTTTTTGTACTCAGAGATGTCTGAAACGTGAAAATTCGTCAAAATATCGAATGTTTTGTCGATTACAATACTTTCTTTGTACTTCGTATACGAGTAAGTAAAAATGGCCTAAAGGGTCACCTGTTTGTGTTGTAATATAAACTACTCCTGCTTCTAGAAACACTAAAATATTTCATTACACTGAATGACAAGATAATAAAAGTTGAAGGTATTCTAAGCAGAATTTTGATTTGTTTCTAGGGAAAAGTAGTGATTTTTGTAGAAAAAAGGAAGTGTGGATGTTTATGAAACAATTTTGATACGAATAGTGCCAAGTTACCAAATATTGTAATATGCTATTTGTACGGAGAAATTCCATGGAATAGCAAAATTCCTACCAGAGAAAAAAGGAAATATGCTGAATGTCAGCGAGCAATACGATTACGATCAATGTCATTATTCATTGTGGCAGAACTTACTCCATTCGCTGGCTAATCACTATGATACCTTATGACTTTTGTGTAGCTGCTGATCCATAATAAAATGTCGAATAATTTGTTTTGCCATGACGTCTGAGAAGTAAATTTTCAAGGACAGACGTTCATCGATCAAGGGCCTTCAGAAAACTAAACTCAATCAGATCTGATTATTTCATTTTGGGTTTATGAAACTTCAAAATGTACGGGCAGAAAACTGACAATTTATCACTTTTGAAGCATTATTTTTTTTTTTGCTTTTAGGGTCATTAATAGTTATAAAGAAGGTTGTCACATTTGGCGACTTATCGCCAACAAAAAGTTTCAACTCGAATACATATATTGATATATATATCGAATATATATATTGATATATATATCGAATATATATATTGATATATATTTCGAATATATGTATTGCAGCTAGTTTTCGGAAAAAGGAATTAACTTTAAAAACTCTGAACGATTTTCTGAAAGCGGTGCAGAACTAATAATATTATTTTCTTTTTCGTTTCATCATGAATTATTCTGAAACGTCTAATCTGTGGAATGAGAAGATTTGTCAAGGGATTTTATGTACTGCTTTGGCATGATTGCGAAGATGTAAATAATAAACAGTTGCAACAATAAACAACTTTTAGTTACTTAATTATACAAAAGAAAGCTGTAGTAATATAATAAA
Organism: Argiope bruennichi; assembly: GCF_947563725.1. NCBI lineage: Eukaryota > Metazoa > Arthropoda > Arachnida > Araneae > Araneidae > Argiope > Argiope bruennichi. Next base: position 120,482,137 of record NC_079159.1, read on the forward strand.
AAGTACATGATCTGAGAAATCGCCTAATAATTATAAAGGATAATGAATGCATTGTCTTTGCTGTAACATAAACTATTATTTTATGCCAGTAACTCAATCTAAAAGATGTATATATTCAAAGAAGAATATTTTAAGTATAAAAGATGGCAATTTTTTACGCCAACACCTGCAGATTGTATTTCACAATGCAGATAATATATTTTATCTATAATCAAATAAATCAGTTATTTCTTTTAGTTAAAAGGAATTAGTTTCGTCCATATACTTAAAACATTTGCAATTTATACGAGTAAAATGCAAATTGCTCTTAAATTCAAAATTTTATGTCAGTAAATAAATTCAGTAATAAATATTGAAATATCATGTCATATATTTTGTCGTGTTCCTTATTAGCAATTTGCATGCACTGAAAAATTGTAGGGACCCTGACAGATATCGAAATATTTGTGTTTTCGAACCAAAACATGCGATTCGCAAATTAGATTCAAATAATGAGATTTTCATTACAAGCTTTACTTTGAAGGTTTATTCTGCTGCAATCTATACGTTGTGTTATTTGGTTTGCAGCTGTATGGTGACACCAAGGGAAAATGGTAATGAGATTATTCAATTGTCCTGTTGCGTCGCATTGTTCGAAACAATTTGAAGACAGCGCTGAACGTCTCGAGGATTTTCATTTCTGAGTTTTAAATTAGAAAAGCTCATGCACATAACTTATATTCTATTCAATAAATTGTTGTTGTTTAAATAAGCTCAAAATTTAACTGGTGTGGTGGAAGTTAAACCTTCAAAAGATTAAATGAAAAGAATATCAGTTTAGATATAATTGGAATATTTTATTTAAAGTCCAAATGTTATTTTTCAGTGTTTCATGAGCAAAATATTTTGTTGGGGAGGTCAATAAAGAGGAATTAAAACATGCAGAATTTTAAAAGGTTATAAAACCATCATCAATAATAAAACAACTCAAAAGTAGTAAAAAAACATGACTGTTCGTGACGTAACAATTATTTTAAATATTTGATAGATTTTTACTCTCTTGCATTCTGTACAAACTTCCTTTCTTTATCTTCAGTAAGGAAAAAAAAGTTCGCAAACAAGTCTGTAATGCAAAATATTTTCATACGAGTTCTACAGTAAGTAGTGGGAAAGTAGTTTCCTAAATAAATGTTTGCCTTGACTTAAATGCTACAAAATAAAACACTAATAGACGAAAAAAAATTGAATAAATAAAAATACAGAAACTTAATATATTGATTTTTATAATAACATAATATATATGATTTTATTTTTAAGATTTCACATTATTTACAACTATCTGCTTTTGGCGATCAGCCTATTCACTGGGATTAATGCTCGTTCGCCAGCGTCCTGGCGTAGGGGTAGCGCGTCTTCCTCGTGATGTGGGCGTCCTGGGTTCGAGTCCGGGTTCGGGCATCGTTCTTCTTCATCTGTTCTATCTGTGAGATGTGTGAATGTGCCCCCCTATAAAAAGGGGCTGTGCAAGCGAATGTGATGCCTGAGTAGCTTGGCAATACTCTCGCATCATACCAAGATCTAGAACTTCAGTATGCCAAATGAAGAATGTATCAATGGATGGAATTCTCAGAAATAACTTTCAAAAAAGACTCACATACCTCACCAATTTCATAATGTTTCAATTTTACAAGTTTATGGTTCATCAAGAATAATTTTTAAAATTGTATTTAAAGTAAATATTAAAAAAAAAATCTTACCTTTGAATACGATTCCTTCCAATTTGAGAATGTTTTCGTGACTGAAAGACGACATGATCTCCACTTCTCTCTCAAAGTCAGTCTGCGCGTCTTGATTGAAATTATCTTTGAGTGTCTTCACAGCTACCAACTGCATCATTCCATCATTGTTCGTGTAAATTCCTTTTAAAAAGGAATCACAATCATTTATCATTATCATCATTGGCATTTAGTAATTTATTGTAATTATAATTTATATATTTTCTTCTTTATTATTATGAAGTTAATTTTATTCGCATAAAATATTATTATATTTCATATATTCAATTTTTTTACCTCAAATATCAAAAGTAACATCATTTGGCCAGTTAAATATAGTAATGTAAAATAATATTTAAGCTTTTATTGGAGCGATTAATAAGCTTTATCATCAATCACATATGACAAAATCATTCGTCTTCTGAAGTGGTTTCAACATCATACAATTTTTTTCTTTTGTTTAAAAATAAATTTAAAAAACACAACTTCCTTTATAAATATTATTATTCTAAGCATATTTCATTATCATATTACCATTCACAGTTTTCAATAAGTTGTCGAAACAAAGATAATATGATTTATAGAAGTTACATTACTTTCATTCCAAGCAATAAGTAATACAAGGAAAATAATAATTAATATCACATGAATATTTATAATGTAATAAAATATATAAATGCTATTTACAATCATATAATCGCAGATCAATATATAATATTCAATGTTAATGTAATCTTGATAGCATGCTGGAAAAATAATTTTTCTCCCTTTACGTGATGTTTTACATTTTGAATCCTCCGTCTTTCCATTTTCATTTCTATTTCTATTTAATGGAATGAAATGTTCCCCTTTATTTGTTAGGTTTCGAACATAATTTCCCCCTGATGCTAATAAATAAACTTGTTTTAATCGATCAATGGAAACATTGATGTTCTTTCCTTTAATTCTCAATGTAAGATTTGAGTAACATCTTTTCTGGCAATAAAAGGTCATTCATACGGGGATTCTAATGTTTTCTAGGTACGATTCACTTTAATGAGTACGTGTGAACATGAGTTTCAATCCTTATGAAAAGATGCTTTTTTTGCTACTATTTAGTAATTATTTTAGGTCATCATTAATGATTTGTTCATAAGCAATTTTGTCACGATCGGTATCCAAAACTGATTCTATTCAAGACACCGAGTCCGCAACAACATTATTTTTCCCTGACAATGTATTTTATATTTGTCGGAAACAGAGGAACATACTGGAGAATTTTCACTATCTGGGTGATGATTCATCGTTTTTCTGCTTAAATATAAATATAATTTGATTGTGAGCATTGCAAATTCGCATCTCTCTAGCTTAAGTTTAAACTGTTTGATGGAAAGATAAATATTTGAAAGTTCCCAGTTATATGCATTACTATAAGAATTTTGAGTGTCGTTTAACTTTTCGGAATAAAAAATTATTTGTTTCCAATTCGGTCTTCATAATGCTGTAAAACAGATCCAATTGCGAAGTTACAGGTATCTGTACATAAAGCTAATGGTCGATTTAGATTAAGAAATGTTAATAAAGCAGCGTTGGCTAAACCATTTTTATATTTTTCAAAGGTTTACTTTACTTCTTCAATACATGAAATTTTTTCTTTGATTTTTTTTAACTTTTACTTTTTAAATATTTATTTAAGAAAGCTTAAATATAGCTGCACCCTTCAAATATCATTTATAAAAATTAATTTTTACTAAAAATTTACGAAGTTTGTGAATAGTTCCAGGAAATTTATAGTTTGTTATGGCTTGTACTTTTTCTGTAAGAGATTGTTTAGGCTTTTGGAGTAATCAGAATGTCCCAAAAATTCTAATTTGTTCACTTCCATTACTGATTTCAATAAGTTGAGGCTTTGACTATACTGTTCAATTCTATCAAATACTTTCGTAACATGTTTCTTATGCGATTTCTCAATTTCTAATATTATCAAAATGTCTTCTAAATATGGGAAAGTAAGAACTAGTCCAATGAAAACTTTATTAATGAATATTTGAAAAGTGGATGCAGTGGATTTTTAAAGCCAAAAGTCCCATTGATATTATAGTATTGCTATTTTTGTTTATCTTCTTCTGCTATTAGAATTTGATAATAGCTTTTAAAAAAATCCAGTTTAGGAAATATCTTTTTGCATTTTAAAATATGATGGAAATCTACAATTCTAGATAAAGAGTCTGGTACTGTTACATCATTTAAGCGGCGATAATCTTTGAATGGCTACAAAGTACCTTCCATTTTTAAGATTAAATAAAGTGGGCTTCCTGTAGTAATTTTGATGGTCTTAAAATATTGTTTTCAAGCAAAAATTTCAAATCACGTTTGGTTATTTTTAATCTTTTTAAGATCTAACTTTCTTTCTTTTAGATAAACAGGGTTGTCATTAGTTTTCATATAATGTTCAACATAGTATTTTGCTTTAGAACTTAGTACTTTTGCTTTAGTAATAGTACATGAAGTTTGTTATTTCCGGAAATTGTGATAAAAATATTACGAAATTAATTTTTATTTCAGATGCTTACATTTGATTCATCGGCTGATGATGTAATTTCACCCTATAATGTACAGTTTAGTTATACCTTCAGTAAGTTTTTGTTTTAATATCAATAAATAAATTAAACCAGTTAAGAAAGTCTGTACCCAAAATGCATTTCCTAATTTTGATATAATAAAAAAAATTGAATATGATCATGTACTTGGTCGCGATCATATTATGACAAAGTCCCAAATCAAGAGTTAAAATTTTATGTCCGAAACATGGAATTTCAATTCCATTTGCAACATAAAGTTTTAAATCGCCACTAATTTTATCGTTATAGGTGGTTTTAGTTAAGTTTTTCATCTGTATCACTGTCAAACTAAAATTTTGTCTTTTTTTTTGTTAATTAACAAAAAAAAGTATAAGTGAATTCACGGTAGTTCTTTAAATATTCAGCAGGTGAAACTGGAAAACAAGTTTTCCTGAGTTTTCCAATTTTATTGTAGATTACATTTTCCTGGAAAACACTTTAATTCGAAAATCAAAAGACAATAACGTAATTTATTATTCGGGTTGTAATGCCTCCGATTCTGCTATGCTTCTAGATAATGATCCATTATTTCTTTCTTCAATGACTTCTTCCTGGCGATGGAAAAAAAGTTCTCTTCAACTGACAATTGAAGACGGGCTAAAATTCTTAACTTCAGTTTTATAAGCCTCATATATTTCTGTTTGAGAAACTTCTCTACAATAATCGCCAATTTATCAATAGCTTCATCACTAATCACCAATGTACGTTTAATATCATGCGGCAATTTTTTCATCCATAATGTTTTTAATACCATGAAAAAAATATAATTGAAAAAACCCAGATATTTAATAAACGCTCTTTTGCCATTAAATAATTTATTTTTTGCCTTGTCAGTTGCCATGTCCTAAATATAATCTCTATATTTAGGACATGACTTATTGCTTATTATTAGTGGCCTATAATGACTCATGAGCGACAAACTGCTATCGAATTTTATTTACTTAGTCCTGTTTTGAAGCAATGCGGATATTATTTTGGGGAAAACCTTTTAAGTTTAAGCCATCAGACAAATAGATGAGATGACAATATGGTGAGAATATACATATTAAGATGATAGCTTAAAATCTGTTCGGTATATATTTTAAGAATAAACACCCTTTTTCAACGTGTAGATATATTTGACTCATGTTTGACATATCTGTACATTAAAAGAGCTGAATATGTTCATGCACTTTAAAAATAAGCATACAGGAAATGCTATAATCAGTAAAGGGAAAAATATTTTAAAAAATAGAATGTGAAAATTTATTCCGTTCAATTACATTATACATGTTATGTCACTTGAGTCATTATTGCTTCAAACAGAGTTACGAAACACTACGAAAAAACTGAATTGCATTATTTAAATATATTGGAAAAACCCTTAAATCTCAATGGAAAACTAAATTCTTTAAAAAAAAATCTATCCCAGCTTTTTTTTCCTTATGAATAAGGCCTCAAATTCTCAGCGAGCTTTACCAAAATGTTCCTTACTTTGAAAAATCTTTAAATCTCAATAGTGGACCAAAAAACTAAACTTGTTTTTTTCCTCGTGAAGAAAACAAGACATCAAATTCCCAACGAGTTTTACTGAAATGTTTCCTATTTCGAAGCTCTAAGAAAAGGCATCGTGGCGTCTTGAACCTTTTCAGCATTTCAACTTATGTCCTCAATACAAATTTTATATCTGAACGAAGAATTTTTTTTCAAAAAGCGTTAAAGAATTTTTTTTCTTTCTTTCTGCGCTTATTCTGTTCCTCTAGCTCGATCATTTGCGAAAACATGCAATTAGTCTTTTTTCCCTTATCCCCTTTTTCATTATATACAAAATTTCTTTCCAGCGTGACACAGATACAGTTACCATCAATTTACATTATGTGGTGCTTGCTCCCAAATAAAAAAGGAACTGTTGTCGAAGTGCCATTATTCTATGTGGTAGAATACAGATTTTTCCGATAAATGGATTCTCTTAACGTGCTAAAAAAGGGTTAGAACTGTTGCTTATAATGAAACATGGGTGACAAAATAAGTAATGCTGCCTAATGGGTTTCTCTGATGAGGTGCAAAGAACAGACTGTCATTCTTTTTCGGCAGAAGCTGTTACTGGAATCGACATTTACAGTCAAATGAAGAATGGATATACGCTACAAAGTGCCATTTTCGCTTGCAATCAGGTTAATCATGGATTCACGAGCGTAGCTAACATGAAAAGAGCAAAGGAAACACTGTCATCAGTATAAAAATATATACATCAGAGGAACAATTTTCATTACGATATATGTTTTGTCAAATGGTCTCGATTTACATTTTAGTTTGTCATATCCGAAGTATATAAAGATTGATATACAAAAAATATTGTAATTGTCAAAAAAAAAAAATTACTTCGGGCCGGCGTCCTGGCCTAGGGGTAGCGCCAGGTTCGCTCATGGTTGTTCTTCATCCTGTGTTCTATCTGTGAGGTGTGCAAAAGAGCCCCCCTTTAAAAAGGGGTTGTGCAAGCGAATGTGCGAGTGTCATTTTCATATGAGCTAGAAATCAGAATTCTGTCTTCGGGTGCTCAAGGTTCTTTGCCCTAAGAAGCGACTGCAGCCCTTTTTCTGTTTTAACGCTGACACGACATCATCATCTGACTTCGGGATTTTGATAAATCAGATGTTCCCAGTTCAAGAAACACACTTTTAAAACGATTTCTAAACGGTCTCATCATAATATAATTTCTTATATAATTGTAAATTCTGTAAAGTTATTTTTGTTTCGTTTTCCTACAGTAAATATTTTGTTAATTAAATAAAATTCCCGTAACGTGCCCACCAAACCGTTCAGTGACCAGAATGGTCACGGATACGGGGGTATGAGACGGCGCTCCGTTCTGTAAACAAAATAATTCAACAGTGGATTGAAATAGAGAGATGAAATTCAGTATGTGACCTTTACATAAAAGTTGTAGGTCTTTGTGAAATTTAGAGCGTAATATGAAATACGATTATTGAAAATTTGTCTTTGTGCCTCTGAACATGACAATTTAAACCAGCGGAAATGATCTCGCTGGTTTAAACTTTTATTAAAATTTTTTAGCAAACTCTTTAATAAAGATGTTTTCCAAGAGAATGCTTTGCATGGTATTGGCGTATAATAGTTATGAAATATTTATCTTTGGCCTGAATTTAGCAATTTAGCTGAATCTATAGTGTGATCATTAGCGAATTTTTTGGTGATTCATTCCTGGCATAAGATAAATAATATTTGTAAATTAATAATAGCGTTTTTTTACGACCGACTAAGAACGTAACCATAACCACACTTGCAGTCAAACATCACTTTCAAAATTTAATACATTTAAGACATTGCATTTTTGGGTTATCGCGTTTACATATTTCTGAAAGTAGAAACCGGCAGATGATCAACCCCTTGTTGGATTTAGCTCAAACTTCGAGAGGTGTCTACACTATAGATATTAAATTCTTGTATCGAATTTCATAATCATTTCTCTTCGTTTTCTAATTATCGTGTTAACGTATATTCAGACAGCCGGATATGTACTATGAATGGAATTTGCTCGAAGGTGTATAGCAAATTTCATCCATTTAACTGCCGGAGTCCTTGCATAGGAGTAACACATCTTCCCCGTGATTTGGGCGTCCCGCTTCGGGCATGGTTGTTCTTCATCTGTGTTCTATCTGTGAGGTGTGGGAATGTGCCCCCCCCCCCTGTAAAAAGGGGTTATGCAAGCGAATGTGTGAGTTTCATCTTCATATGAGCTAGAAGTCAGACTTCTGCTCTCGGGTGCTCAAGGGTCTTTACCCTCAGAAGCTACTGCACCCCCTTTCCGTGGTAACGCTGACACGAGAGCATCATCCATCTAACTCAGAGAGCTTTTGGTTATTTTTGTCACACGCAAATAGACAGTCTGACATACAGATATAATGATAGATTCGTCAAATTCTGGAGTTCGAATTTTGGGGGATTAAAATACTTCCTCTGTACTTCTCATACAAGAAATTAAAAATTCAAACTGTTGGTACATGAAATTTAGCATATGGGATGATCATATTTAATACATGTAGATATGTATTAAAGTAAGACTGAATCTGTCACACGAGAGGGTCATCTGTAGGTCTACATGTCATGTGAACGTCAAAAGTGGAATGATTTAGATAAACAAAACTTCCCCTGTGGAACAAAACTGTAGATCTGTAAAATTGTATTAGAATTCGGCTCTAATAGGTCCAAAGAAAATTCGTCTAAATTCATACATGGCTTTCTTTCTTATACTATGAGACACAGAGTACGGTATATTACATCAATCAGAGTTATTCTGGTAAATTTAAGCGTGAACCTCTTAGGTTTGTCACCTCTCACCCCAATCTTCGGATACATTCAGTGAATGTAGACTCTTGTAAAAATAAAAAAATAAACTAAATACAGACTATATATATTTTTAAATATATGAAAAAGTGAAGAAAACCTTCGTGTTGCTACCTTATATGTTTGCTAATCTATGTCTGGGAATACACGTTAAATTAAAGTCCCAGACACAATCGAATGTATACGGTAGTAAAATCGTCAGCTGACAAAACTTGATTATTAATGTTTTGCTTATTTAGAGGAGGAACGTAAGGCAAAATATTACCTAAATAAACCAAATACAGACGATATATATTTTTAAATATATGAAAAAGTAAAGAAGAAAACTTTCGTGTTGCTACTTTATACGTTTGTCAATCTATGTCTGGGAATACACGTTAAATTAAAGTCCCAGACACAATCGAATGTATACGGTAGTAAAGTCGTCAGCTGACAAAACTTGATTATTAATGTTTTGCTTATTTAGAGGAGGAACGTAAGGCAAAATATTACCTAAATAAACCAAATACAGACGATATATATTTTTAAATATATGAAAAAGTAAAGAAGAAAACTTTCGTGTTGCTACTTTATACGTTTGTCAATCTATGTCTGGGAATATACGTTAAATTAAAGTCCCAGACACAATCGAATGTCTACGGTAGTAAAATCGTCAGCTGACAAAACTTGATTATTACATGTTTTGCTTATTTAGAGGAGGATCGTAAGGAAAAATATCACCTTTTGCCTTTAACAACACACGTTTTATTCGCACGGTACCATTTCCTTGAGAAAATTCTCAAAGTTCTGCCATTTGGAATAGTGCCGTTAATGCCAGAGTTAAATAATTTTCCAAAAATAATCATTTCATAATTAATCTTTATAATGTTTGCACAAACACTGAAGCAATATACACTTATAATTTAATGCTTATGAACATGCGCTCGGTAACTAATCTTAAGCAAATTCAATACCAAGTTCAATGAAATTGGGTGTTGGAATTCAGAAATATTTCGTTATGAAACTTTGAAATTTTTGAAAAAAATCATAATCATAACGCTAAATAAATGTTTGTATTAAAATTATACTTCCCAATTTTTATACTAAAGAAATAAGCAATCAACGCCCATATAAAGTGAGTATATTTTGTATTTTTAAATGAAGCACACTGATTACAGGATTAAGTAACAAAATATATTGCACCTAAATATCAGTCCATTTAATATTTTTAATAATACAATCTTCCCTGATTTGAGATTGTAACAAATCTGATGTGTGATGCTTCTTACATTTGATCTGAGGTTATGACTACAAATTAGATGCCCGATGTTAATTTTTGATCCGAGATTATGATTGTAAATCAAACACGCGATATTAATTTTTAATTCGAGGTTATTACGATGAATCAAACAGCTGATGTTCAAGTTTCATCATAATTATGACTGCAATTCAGAGTGATCTTGCTCATATTTGATGAGAAATACTGAACAAGGCATTTAGCGACAAGATATTTTAACACAAGATGTAAGGTTATGATACCGAATTAGGACTTGAGATGCTCATGTTTGGTGCAAATTTCTGATCAGGAGTTAGATTTGGCAAGGTTTTTGGCAATAAAAAGCTGTTCCGCAGGAAACAAAAGAATACAACAAATTATAAAATTGAGAGGTTTACCTTTGTGGACTTTACCGAAACAACCTTCTCCGATTTCCTCAAGAAGCACCACGTTATCAGAAGGTATCTGCAGCTGTCTCATCCCCAGCAAGGGTGCATCCGGCGAAGTGGAGTAGTAGTTAGGGTTGGCGATGTACTGCTCCATGCATTTGCTGAGTGACATGGCGGCGGCGTTCCTCCTCCTGTTTGCCGACAGCCACCAGCACAGGGTGCCTTTGCGCTTGTGATAGAGGAAAAGGACGAGGCTGCAGAGAACCAGGAATATGAGGACAAATAGGCATGTCCCCAGAACAGCGGACAGACCTGGAAATCCAGTGGATGTGTGAGGGATGATATGGGAAGGCTCGTTCGATTGTGTGTTGTTCTGCAAAACATGTAAATTAAAAAAAATTCGGATGAATTTTTACAAGTTAATAGTAATGCTACAAATATGAATTGTCCAAGATAATAATCCCTCCGTTCAATTTTAGTGCCAGGTTTGCTATTTTTTCTTGGGAAAAATTAATTATCAGAAATAAAGAAAAGAATCCATTGTTTATTTATTTAGAAACATATGAAACAAACTGAATATAATGGTATTCTGTTGAATAAAAAGTGTAATAATCAGATAAATTAAGGATATGTTATGTTTCTGTGGTTCAATTAAAATCATAAAATGTCGCTCTAGCGAATTGACTGTTTTCTTCCAAATTTCTTTTATTATTTGAAGCAAATAATGATGATGATTTTCATCATTCCAAGCACACACTGCTAATAAGTAAAAAAAAAAAAAAAAAAACTTTATTATCTGATCTATAACTTATATTACAAAAACTATTATTTTTATAAATTAATTAATGGAGAAACAAAAACAAAGTAAACTATAAGAAACTTAATTTTCAAATGCAAGAACATAAATTAAAAATGTGAAATGGAGTTTCCATAAATGTGACCAAATCCCTTTCTTTGTTTGAAGAAAAAAGACTATTTGGGCAATTAAACTCAGAAGAAGGGAGAATGATTATCATATTTCAACAAAGTTCATTATTCAAAATCGAAGGGGGACTTACCACAGAGGCTATAACTGTTTCTGAAATTTATATTTTCTGATTTCATAATATTGCTGGATTTTTCATTACTGAAATTTCAAAACTCTTATATATTTACAAAAAGAAAATCATTCCATTTCATTGAGAAAAAATACTGTCCTTTTATGAAATCTTATAAAACCTCAACTTGTATAACTAAGAATAAATAGAATTTGTGATATAAATCATTTAAGTATGGAAATATGAATTTTATCATTTATTTCATGCATCCATAACCATCCACCCATAAAGATAATGGAAAATTGCATTTCTATGCCCGAAGCGATGCTACAAAGCTCACTTCACATCCCAAGTGCATAGAATATTAGAAATTAGAATTTTTCCATATTCATCGCCTTTCCTTTTTTTTTATTTAATTGCAGCAATTTTAAAGATATTTTTCTTCGCCATTTTTTCAAATAAATATTAGGAGTCATTTAAAGTTTTTCTGTTCTAAAACTTCTAGAATGAATTGTTTATGTAAAAGTAAAATGTGAGCATCTGACATATCTAAAACAAACATATCAGGCTGACACAAAAATTCGAAAACTGCTCAAGTCAAGTTATAATATAGTTTAATAACAAAATTAAATTTAATTAATATAAATTTTGAATCTAAATTATGCTTTTTTTACGAAATAAAACAAAATTTAATAAATTTAGTATTAATTTTCAATAAACGTATTTATATTAATATATAAAATGTTTTATTTTTTAATTGTATTATTATCTATATTTTAGATTTTAAACGTTCATAAATAAATATCATCGAAATTTTATATTTTTTTGTTACATTTAATTTTTTTATATGTCGCTTTGTACGTTTTTTATTACGCTGAACTTCATTTATACATTTGATGTTTTCTATAAAAAGCCAGCCTCACTATAAGACATCTAAAATTTAACAAAATTGAAAATAAAAATATTGCTCCAAGTTAGGAAAAGAATTCGTACCATAGAAGTTAAGAACCAAATCTGGTTCATCGGCAAAAAATGAACCAGAAATGATTCGGTTGGGTTTCGATGAAATTGGGTTCATTTGCTGCTTTGAAATAAACGATTTCATAGTTTAACTGGATTTCTACAGCAATAAAAATCAACGAAGGCATCCTCTAATCATTTGATTAATATTAATTATTTTGATCGAAACTCATGGGTGTTTCCCCTTTGCAATAAATACATGTACATAATCTTTTGCGTGACAATTTTTGTTTGATATATATGACTTTTATGCGACATATAAAAACCATCGGTCTGAAAACCGATGATGGAAGATTCTAAAAGAATTTGATTCATAGAGATAGAGATATTTGGGCATTCGACCATGTTCTCCACATACAGTTGAACTTCCTATTCAGAGTCTTTTTAAAATTACTTGCCTCTGAATAGGAGGCGCTTTTTAAATTTAAAACGCCTCAAAAGCTATGATAAATAATTTTCTTTTTCTGCATTGCCCACATTTATTAGTGAGAAGATTAGTGACTTTTATGAGTGAGAAAATTATTTTTTCACATCGATACGTATTAAATTTCCTGTTTTAAAACTTTAAAAATTACTTTTTTTTTCTTTACTTTATTTCCACCGCTCAAACTGTCTAGACGTGTTTTTTTGACAAACTTTCACATATTTCATTTTCTTAGAAAGATTATAATCGCACCGAAACATGGTTTGTGACAGCGTTCTATAAACACAAAAGCATATCTCTTGAAGTACTCCTAATGTAATTATACTTTTAGGTTTCCATAAGAAGAAAAATCGGAGTTTCATTCAACTATTAAATTTTTTTTTAAATACACATTTTGTTAATCCTGACTTCTTACTTTCCCTTTCTGTGCACACATTTTATTTTAAATATTATGTTTCGACCATCATAGTGAACTATTTTCCGATTATAAACTTAAAACGTTGTTGAATATTTTCTCTCTATCTCTCAAAAAAAAAGTTCTTTCACAATTATTAAGGAAATAAGAGGAAAAAAAAACACTGGAAAATTCTCACCGATTCTGTGGTGTTAACAGGGACTTGTTTTGACGTAGAAAGCATCCCGAGCAGTTGATGAGGGCCAAACGATCCTTCCGTGGGCGCTACTTGCAGCAAGTCATTGGTGACACTGTTGTCCGTCGATGAAGTTGGCAAGGAAGGATCTGAAAGCAGTATTAGTTAATAGAGGACGAGACTGCGAAAACGGAAATTTTAATGAAGAATAGGAAAATGTTTTTTATCCTTTTTGGCTGTCCTTTCCAAATATATCACCTAATTTGTTTTTCTCTCATCATCAGTTAATCTAATTATTTATTACATAATAAATAAATAAGATCATCACTGCATAAGGTAATCCAGATAAGAAGAAATCTTATCACATAATATCAACCAATAGCAGATGATGAGATCTGAAGTATTTCCCTAAAGAACTGCTTATTCTGCTTTTCTCTCATCATTCATTAATTTAGTTTTCCATCACATAACCGCCAGTAGAGCATTTAATTATCAATCGGATGAATAAAAGACAGATGATTTCAATGAAGATAATCCTAATGACTTAACTCTCCCTTTTTTTTATTGCCTGTACTAGGGAGTAAAATTTCTAAGAGCTTACATATTTTTTGTAACTATCTAACTATTTAAAAATTGAATTTCGCTCACATATAAATGAAGTCAGGATCAAATAATTCATCTAATATTTGCAATTTACTATAGTTCGTATTTTCTACCACAATATATATCATGGTAATACTCTCAATATACATACTATATATTATATAGGATTTTATCTTATGAGAACTGATGTTTCATTCATAGAATTCATGACTTGCGAAATTTCTTTTCAACAATCAACCTCAATATATTCTGAGTTATATTACAAAAGTAGTATATATGTTACTGCTTTAGTTGTTATAAATATTACTACTTTAGTTGTTGAATAATTATAAAAATATTTTCAAATTTATTTAAAAATGTTTAGAACTTTCATTCAAAACCAAAGATATTCAAAGTTCTCCTCATTTTTACTTAAACTATTTTAGAAATTTAAGATTAATAAAAAGATTAATCTTTTAATCGACCATTTTATATTAGCATTATTAATATCCACTAATTATTAGCATTGCATTGGTAGTCTAGTTTTGTATCCAACTGTATGTAATATATTTATAACAATAGGTTTTTTTAATTAATTATTATTTAATTTGACTCGTTTTAAGTTTATGAGGATTGAATTTTTACATCGATTTATCATCCATTTATTTATATACAATAATCCTGAAATTTTCAATATCTGCGTATTCCTGATGGAAGTACATGTGAGTATTTTAGGAAATTTTATATTTTTAGTTTTTTAATAATATTTTAATTTTATATTTAGTATTTTATTATTTTTAGAAAATTATCATTTAATCAATTGGCCGAATTAAATTTAATTATATATGAATGATGCCATCTTGTAAAGAATTTAAGAAGAAAAAAATTGATTGAGAAGTTCCAAAATTTTAGTATAAATGAATATTTTTAATTCTATTTTTTGTTCAATAATAATTTGACTTTTAAAAACAAGTTTTAATTTATTTGTGAAACGATATCAGCAATATTGCCAATTACAGGTAATCTAATACGTTAAAGAATTTAAAAAATATGTATCGTTTCAATAACATTGAATAACATACTAAAAAATTATTAAACGTTTCTGTTATTATAACATAAATGAAGGTACCGTTCCTCATTAATTTAAAATATACATTTCCGTATTTCCAAGTTATTAAAGAACGGAACTTAAAAACATAAAAATGAATCTACGTGTCAACTAAAAGCGAACTTCTAATGAACCCATCCATTTCAAAACGAATTTCAGGGGTTTAATTTCTCTCTATATTTTTTAGATGAGGTAATAAACCACGATCTAATGTTGGAATGAAAGATCAACGTTGAGCGCAGACTTATAAACTTATCTCTAATTTTTGCAAATTATTGTTAATATCAAAATGATGATTTTTCGAGCTTGCACCGTACTGTGTTTCCTGTTTTCAAAGTCATGATTTATGATTATAGCTCAATAACTTTTTGTGTGCAATCGTCACCATTAAGATAGTGACTTACGCACATGCACATGTGTGTGTGTACGTGTTTGCATTTCTAAAGAAAGGATTTGCAATTATAGCTTAACTTGCGATCCCTATTAAGTTCGTTTCTGCCAGTGATGATATCCATAGATGATTTCATTATTTTGAAAAAGTCATGCATCCTCTTAAAGGAAAGACAACCAAATGTCTCTACAATTCAAAAGAGAATGAACGCGAACGAGACGATTTCATGCTTAGCCCTAATAAATTTGGGTGGTTTTCTTAAAGATTTTATAAAGTATAATGCATAAGTGCCTAGCTGTGTTATTCGCCACTTATGAACTAAAAGAGAAGTCGTTGTTATGTCCATTATTCAAGACGTGTTGATCAGAATATGAGAAAAACCCACCTGTCGACTTCAATGTATAGGGGGCTAAAGGGCACTCACATTGAAGATGAAATTATTTTACAGACATTCTTTCACTTTATATAATTCTATTATAATTATTTCCCGCTAATCATTTCAAAACACCCGACATTCTGATGAATTTGTATTCATTGCACAAACTTGACCTGATGGAGGGCATTGTAACAATAATTTATTTCAAAAGAATGTATATAAAAACAAGCGATGCTGTGAGAGTCAAACACAACAGATAAGAGATAAAAGGAAAGAGGAATTTGAGTTAATGGATAAAGTAGGGCGTTTTGGAGCATGCTGAACTGAGCGTGGTGAACCAGCTCTTTAACCACCTCGATTTCCTGATTTATACAACCTCGATTACTTTTTATGGGCAAATCCTTCAAATGACTTTTTATGGGAAAAAGTTTTTTGAATGTGAAAAAATCGTACTCAGGTGAGAATCTTGTTCCTCGAATAACCGCAGTTTCTCTACGAGTATATGAAATACCTGGAATCTTTGAATGTATTTATATTTTGCCTTTTTAATTAAATTTGAATAATTCAATAACTTACCAAAAACATAATTACAAGGGGTGTTCAAATGAAAAGGTACGAAACGACAATGTGGGTATAAATGAAGACTTTATTCAAAGTATACACCATAGACATGAACACAACGATCCTATTGATTAACGAGCCGAAGGATTCCTTGTTCCCAGAATTCATGGAGCCGTGACGAGACTCAGTCTTTCCCAGCATCCTTGAGTTCGCCGTCCGAGTTGAAGCGCTTCCCTTTCAGATGTTTTTTCAGGGGACCAAACACATGAAAATCGCAGGGCGATATGTCCGGGATATAGGGCGGATGGTCGAGCTGCTCCCACTTGAACTTGGCCAGTTCCGCGTGTGTGACCCTGGAGACGTATGGACGCGCATTATCATGGAGAAGAGCCACACCTTCCGTGAGTAGCCCCGGTCTTTTGTACTTGATGGAACTGCGTAGTCTTTGGAGTTTCTCATAGTACATATAGGAATTAATGGTTCGTCTGTGCTCGAGGAATTCTACAAGTAGTGGACCTTGGAAATCGAAAAAGACGGTGAGCAACACTTTGCCTGCTGACGGCACGGCTTTGAACTTTTTAGGGGGAGGTGAGGAAGTATACCTCCACTGCATGCTATCCCGCTTTGTCTCTGGCTCGTAGTGATGGCACCAGCTCTCATCACCAGTGACGATCCGCTCCAGGAAAGCGGGGTCTTCATGATACCAAAACAGAAGTTGAAGTGCTAGCTCCATACTCAATTCCTTGTCCTGGTCCGTCAGCTGCTTCGGAACCCACTGCGCGCAGACCTTCCGACAACGCAACTTTTCGTGAGCAATTGTCCACACTGTTCCAACGCTGACATCCAATTTTACAGCCAACATTCGCAATGTGACACGCCAATCACTTCTCTCTATGTCGTCCACCTTGTTGATGAGATCAGCCGTAATGACTATGCTCGCCTGGCCTGGTCTGGTCTTGGATCATCAACCAAACTCTCACGGCCTGCACGAAAACTGGCACTCCGTTTTCTCACTGGCTTGTCTGGCACAGTCTTCCCCATATACGGTGACCATCCGACGATGAATAGCGGTCAGTAACATCTTCCGCTGTCAGAATTCGGATAACGCTGCGCTGCTCCTCAATCATCGAATTTTACAATGATAACGGGATCCTGTCTTCACATGCACTGTCAAGTCAATTGGACGGCGGTCTTTATAAGAGCCTCTGCTCTCTCCTGTTCATGCGGGCACCCGCGCATGCTCCGATCTAAGCCAGATTCCAATCGCATCCCTAGATGTATCGTTACATTCTCCCATAGCGGCATGTTATGATGTTTCGTACCTTTTGATTTGAACACCCCTTGTATATTCTCGATAGAATGTTTCTTATTTTTTAGCAGGAAAATTTTAAATGAGAACTTATTAATTTATAATTAATTTTAATAAAAAATCTAATTATAAATGAAAATTTATAGTTACTTTTCTTGCCTTTTTTTTCTTTATTTATAAGTGTTTTTGCATCTTTGACTAGATCATAAGCAATAAACAATCAATAAGTGTAAGATTAAATATATATTTAGGAAAATACGTAATTACTAAAATTTTCTACAAGAAGAATTTTGCTGTACAAATTAATCATTTTTAATTATTATTCCTTATCTTCCATTTCTTATCTAGTTTTAAATTTTAAGTTTGTGAAACATTTTTCCGCCCTTGAGAAAGCATTAAAAATTTTTGAAAATAACAAAGCTTTATGATAAATCGAATATACTGCCTAATTCTTTATGTTATATATATATATATATATATACTTGAAACTTTCAGGATCGAATTTTCGAGTCCACGTCTTAGATGTTTTGATCCTCACTGCTTCGAATTAATAAATTTCTGAAGCAATGAATTCATTTTTAGGATTTATGCAAGTTAGTTTTCATTGTAAGGAAGATTATTAAATCTTGTCGGTTCTCGTGAATGCTCGCGATTGCATCTTGCTTTTTTTCTTTGCTCTAGTTAGACAGAGATTTGCCAGCTATCCTTCATTAATAACATTCTAATTTTAAACATCTATTCTTCGTACTTGCGCTCCTGCTAGATGAAGATACTTCACAGAAAAGCATTATGAGTGGCAGATTAGTAGCAGGCTATGTAAAAATAATCTTGCTTTCCTTGAAGGTAAAATAATGTTGGGGCATCGAGTTACCTCCATGCCAATAATGGGACATACCTTCTACACGCAGGACTTTATTGTAGCCGATATCGTTCCTAAAGGTTTAGTTCCAGCCTTACAATTATAGAAAGGATAATTATTCAACTATTTAGAGTATTTCGTAAAGACACGTTCTAATTAAAATGTGGTTGCAAGATTTAATTGCGAGATTTAAACTTGTTACTCGTATTCTAATTAGTTCATATGCCATTTTTAACGTCGATTAGTGCATTCTGCTTTCGTTTTTGCTAGTTTTTTATTAACCCATTAGCTGCCACGATCCCCATTTTGAGGATTCTGGAATTTTACATAGGCTATTCAACGCTAAAAGTATGTTTGGTACACTTGGCAGTTTGGTTTCATTCTATATATCAGTCATTATGGTGTGTAGCAAAAAGTGTCTATTTTGTGCTTTGCTTCTTTACAACAAATGAACAAATTTTAAATTCGTCTATAACTTGAAGCACTAAATTCATTTTTATGATTAATGCAAGTTAGCTTTTTTTATAAATAAGTATAGAATTGTCCTTATTTGAAGCATTATATTTTTGGTTTGCTTTTTATCTATATCTATACTTATAATAAAGCTCAATGTGTGTGTGTGTGTGTGTGTGTGTGTTGGCGCTCTACAGGCCAGATCATTTGACATAAAGCTACCAAATTTGGTACATGTATACCTTAGAGGTCGGGAATGTGCACCTGGGGTCCCTTTTTTTGAAATTTTAATTAGAATTTTAATTATTAATTAAAAACTAACTCTCCCGCCAAAAAAATCTTCCATTTTCCCCACCGCCAACTTTTCCGCCAAAATAATCTTTCATTTTCCCCAACGCCAAATGATTTAGGCTTTAGTTCTTTTTTTTCTCCCAACAGTAATGAGACTAGGGTTAAGATTTTTCGGCGGATTATTTCAAACGATTCTGTTTATTTTCTTAATGTTTTATGCATTTAAAATTAAACACTGTTAATTAATCCATGTTTCAGATTCATTCTGAAGTACTTTTGAATTAAAATAACACAGAATAAAGGAAATTAAAAATGTCTAATCTGCATAGCGTTACCCCAACTGGCGTAGAAAAATTCACGCATTTGCGTTACTGTAAAAGGCGAAGAAAATTCACGCATGCGCACTGTGTTCTGATTGTTGGCATGGCAACCATTATCAACGGACGATTTAAATTACTTTTAGGTTAGTTGTATGCTTTTGTAAGTAAATTGTATTTATGTTAGTTATATATTTTTTGTATATGCTTATAGTTTTAAGTACATCGTTTTTTAAGTAGTTTTTTTTAACCTGTTTTCAATGATTTAAATTATTTTTAGGTTAGTTGCATGCTTTTGTAATTAAATTGTATTTATGTTAGTTATATATATTTTTTATATATGCTTATAGTTTTAAGTACATCGTTTTTTAAGTAGTTTTTTTAAACCTGTTTTCGACCGATTATTTTAAACGATTCATTTTATTTTCTTAGTGTTTGATGCATTTAAAATGAAACATTGTTAATGAATCGATCCATTCATGATGAATCTGAGAAAATTTTGTTGACAAATTCTTGAGATATTACATAAATTAAGAAAG
Source organism: Argiope bruennichi (assembly GCF_947563725.1). NCBI lineage: Eukaryota > Metazoa > Arthropoda > Arachnida > Araneae > Araneidae > Argiope > Argiope bruennichi. Next base: position 120,502,336 of record NC_079159.1, read on the forward strand.
ATATTCTTTAGTGCCCATAAAGTTTAAACGCTCAGTGACTCTATTATCAGTAATCATATTATTAAAAAAAATGCTTTGTTTCAGTAAAAAAATATTATTATATTAATTGCAGATTAATCCTTTACACTTTAATTTAAAGCATAGATTCTACGAGGGGTAACAGAAAATGAGAGAGATACATATCACGTTATGACTGAAGGCCTTTATAATATTATGAGTGAATTATATGACTATCAAAATTTGAAGTTTTAAAATATTTTGCTGAAGAATCTATTAAAGTTGGAATTGCATAAAATATTTAATTATTAAAATTTTAACGTACATTAAGATTGGCGAACCGGCTGGTCGCCAAAGGCGGCTAGTATTATAATAAAATATCATACATAAATATATAATTTAGAGGTTATAGTAATGATCTGTTGCTTATTCAGTCTTTTGCTTTTTATTCAAATGATTTTATTCACCATACCCTTTTTATAATTTACCTTTTTTAACGAACTTTATAACGATACCCTTTTTCAAAAATATGAAATATTTTTAAAAGAAAACGTAATTTCTTTATAGTTTTAACGTTACACCACTTTTTGCGCATATAATGTAAATTATTCAGTCAAAAATTTCAACAAAAAAAAATGGTAGGGGTTAAGGAGTTAATTTAAGGGGTAGAGGTTAAGGGGTTAATTAGTCAATGTATAATTTTTTGAACAATCCTCATAAATTTCAGAATTAGATGAAATAATTATAGCTGTGCAATGTTTATTAACTAGGGCTCTTAATTATTTATTTCAAATTTAATGTCAACCCCTTACTCGACACTAAATTTTACATAAAACATCGATTTTCATAAAATCAGTAGGCTAACTGGTCATGACTTGTATTTTTGCATGATAAATTTGATATTTAATATTAAAAATAGGATACTGAAAATGCGAACATTTGCATTTTTTCGATAATACACAAAAAAGAAGAACAAGCATACTTTCGTTCCGATCACAGTTATTATTTGCATCGGCAGGCTCAAGATCGTGACACAAGCAAATGTAAGAATTTCCTTGGTTGTAGCAACCAGCTTCCATTCCACAGATGTTGGGGTTGAGGCCACATATATCGACACCTGAAAAAAAGAAGCCACATAAAATTTTATATAAGATTTAGATAAGAAATGAAAGAAGAAGAATGATAATCAAAATGACAAACACTGATTTGTCAACAGTATATAGGGAAAAACATTATACAATCAATATATCTATAATTCACCAGCGCAGTCTCTAACACTGGGCGGAGTTTAAAAATATCCCCGGCAAAACCCCAGCTTCTATTTTGGCATCAAGAAACATCAGGCATGGGTGCGAATAACGCTAAGGATGAATAAATATTAGTCATGGGATCGTAAATTTCATGCTTCATTTACTTTTCTTTATACTGGATTGTAGCAAAAATCAATGATTTGATATTTGCAGTTTCTATTATTTTATATTATACAGTTCCTTTATATTCTCACTTGATGGGACTGTTGATAGTCATTTGTATTATTTTCTCTTATGGGATCATCAGCTACATATTTTATTTACATTTTTTTTAATGCGGGATTGTAACTAAGGACAATGAGTTGAGGTCTACAATTTTTATTATTATTTTTTTCTGTTAATAGATCACTACTTGTTTGAAATCGATTAGTTTTGTTTTGAGTGTTCGTGAACATTATGGATACAGAAGAGCCTATAACTTTTAAATGTTTCGATGTATTTACATTAAAAATATATTCCTTTTATTCATTAAGTATTCTGTCAATGGGCAGGAAATTTTTTGTTACTACTTTCTTTAGTTAATCTGTGACAATGAAATCTGAGAATAACCGTCCATCTCTACGGGGAGATCTTCTAGTATTTTAATATTTCTAGTTCCTCTGACAGTAAACACAAACCTTGTATGCTCACAAAATATGGCAAATTTTGTGCAAAATAAGAATGAACAATTTTAAAATGAGCATTTTAAACCTCTTCCAATAAACCATTTATTCGAATAGACAGATCGAGATATAGGTAATACGCTTGGATTGTATGGCTCAGCATTTCTCAGCGATTTATACTTTAGATCGAAAATGATATGCCAAATTTCGATCATCTGGTTAATTGCATTTTTGAGTACGCTCGCTCTTATCCACGCGTATGGACAGACAGATTTCGCAATGAGGGAATTTGTTCAAGATGCGATGAAAATGTAGTGCTTACAAATTCCTTCTGTCTAGGTTGTAGCATTTCAGTGCTGCATTGATACACATGTTTAATTCCAAAATCTTTTCTTTCATGCTCTTCAAGACGTGTAGAATATTCAGAAAGTCCATACTAAATTTCTTTGCGATTAAAACACATTTTTTTTTATCCTTGTGTAAGATACAACTAGGGGAGAGAAAATCTAAATTCAAAAATTTTTAACTTTGACATCAACACATATGATCCTAAATGACTGACTGACTGAGAGATTGGAGATTTTTTATGCTTCTGATGAACTTCATCCTACAGAATAATCATTATTTTAATTTGATAGAGCGGTGTATAATATCCCATTAAAAGCACAAAAAAATATTTTGTAATATACCGTATGATATCTATTAATACAGTAAAGCACCATTTATATGTTTCTCAAGGGACTAACGTCAAACAAAACGTATAAATTAAAAGATGTTTAATCCAAGTTTTCGCAAACAACTTTGTTTATTACAATTTTAATGAAAATTCATTTAAAAGTGATAAATTTAAAGTTTCTTTAAAGACATTAACAGTATATCATTAAATAATATTGAGGATAAAAAAGTAAAATTTTAAAATTAAATATTTATCGTAAAAGGGAGAATAATCGTACTTTTAAACAAATTAGTAGAAATGAATGTGCACACATAGATTTCAATTTCACTGTGAAAGAAAATGCTTTACTTTTTCGAAAAGGAAACAAACAAAACAGTAAAGAAATAAAAGCAAGTTTGGTTGTCAAATATTTAAGAATTTAAAAAAAATTCAGAACAGTCTTGAGAAAGGACCTTGAATTGACCTTACCATTGTCCGCATTTCACCTCCAATCAAGGAATGTTCCCATATGTTCTACCGTTCTTGCCTTCTTTATTTTGAAAAGGTGGATGGGGAAAAGAGTGTAACCTAACTTAATTTCTAAGTAAAACTACATCCTTCATAGGAACAAATAAATAATAGCAGAGAAGTGTATGCTTTTCAAAATATAGAAAATAGTGCTTTATCACAGCTTTATGTTCCTTTATTTCCTATAAAAGAAGCACTCTATAAATGCAATAGTTAAAAATGAATTGGGGTTATAATGGAACGGCCAATGATGGTAAATATTGTGCTTTACGGCCTTTATTTCCTATAAAAGAAGCACTCTGTAACTGCAATAGTTAAAAATGAATAATTGAGATTGTTATAAAGCGGTCAATAAAGTTAAATAATGTAAAAAGACGAAATGGATAAGCGTTGCTTTACTGTAGACATTTCAACGAAAATTTAAATCTCAGCTCGAGGAAATGTATTAAAAAAGCATTCGATAATACGAGGTATAATATATTTGACGATATGTTTACGAATCTACACGTTACAGATCGCTTCCAAAATGAAAATAACATTTTCGGAACTTAAGTTTACAATTAAGTTTAAAAGGATGTTTTCGATGCCCAAGCATGCATTAAACAACAATACTGATATATGATCTTGATATCAAAAATGTAAATCTATATCAAATTTGGGAAATAATGCTGCGATTTAAAATGTGTATTCAGTTTTCTTTTTATGATGAATCATAAAATATGAAGAGTTATGGTATTAAAATATACGGGGAAACTGAGAGGAAAATCTTGATAGTAGATTTAGTTTCTTGTAGTATAAAAAATAATCATGAAATCAAGAAGAAGAGATGAAAGATTAAGGATTCACTTCAATTTGTTTTACAATTTACAGTGCCTAGTTATCTCTGAAAGATGCAAAAAATTAAAGGGGGTTTATAACTCTTAGAAGCATCTCTAATTTTTTAAGAGAAATTTTTTTCGTTATTTTATTTGATAAACATGTATTTTTCTATTAAAAATTCAGAATTTTTTAAAAAGTCATACTTAAATAAAAATAAAGACCTCACGAGATGGGAGATCGCTGATCTTAATATAAGGCTTGAACCAGCCACACTTAGAGAAGGGGGAAAACATAACAGAACACCTAATGATAGACACAGCAAAATATATTAACAATTTTTCCCCATCTTGGCACCCAAATTAAAATTGCTTTTCAAATACCATATACTAACCGACTAAATCAGCCTGTTTTGAATGATAATACTTACTAAAAATATAACGCATGAATAGGTTATTTCTATATAAAATAACTAGAATGCAGAAAATCTTTTCATCGCAAGGAAAACTTTACGATTTTAAAGAAAACTATGAATAATAATCGAATCAAACACTTTCAAAAACTGGAGAAAATCAATTTCCCCCTTAAGTTATTAATAATATTAAAAGAGTGATACAAGATTTTACTGATACTTTATATGGCAATCGAAATTAAACAAATAAAAATATTTTTAAATGTTTTATGATATTTTCATTCAACATCGGTAGTGATAAAAGTATCATTTCTATGCTTGGAAACAATCTAAATTAATAAAAAATTAAATGGTAAATTAACTGCCATAAAGGGTTCATTCAAAGTGGTCATCGTCTTTTCTAATTGATTTTAATTGCCTTTATTTTTATTATTCCTAAGTGTTTTAAAAAATTTCTGGCTTTTGTAGGATGTACTTTGTAATCCTAAGACTGACATCACTTCCTTTTCGTTCTCTTATTGTTGAATAAGAATACGTTCTTAACAGTATGTGAAAAATAGTCGTAGAATAAATAGAATTTAATGTTCAGAAAAAAGAAAAGCCATTTTTACTGATTAGATCTAAAACAGTTTTCACTTTTGGAAATATTTTCCCGAAATTTGTAAATCTATAATCGATATACTAATATACAACACAAAAAGATGTAAGCCCGTCTTTAACCTGCCAATCATATCTTAGAACTGTTTATGACAGACTTATTCACGACAGATGATTACGGAGTCACACGTACGTTGGCATATTGATTAGGAATTAAACAATCTGCTTCATTTTGTTTAGAAGTTCCCATTCGCACAGTTTATCAGCACCTAAATAAAAACTGCACAGTAATTCCGTTAACAAAAAAACAAAAAAAAAAAAATGCAAACAGAAAATGCAAAACGATTGAAAAAGGTATTAGCAATAACATTATCCAATTTTAAACTTAAAAGAGTATCGCTTCGAAATAAAATAAAATTATATAGTGACAGAAAAATTGTTTTAACTTTTAATCTGATAGCCATTGTAAAAAGAAATTACTTGCATATCGTCAGAATGAATAACCCATTTTTATTATACAAAGAAATGTAGAAATAGGATCCTAAGCATCAATTTTTTCTTTAATGCATTGAAAGAAAAATGTTTTAGAAACATAATTAAAAAAACGATGGCATCAATGAATTTTGTAAAATTTTGTGGCAATCTTTTACTATACATCAAAATGTCAAAAAGAGTTTCTTAGAAAAGCTTAGGAGAAATAGATGCTTAAAGTATATATTAAAAATTCAATTAATTACTGTGTTTAGTATTATTTAAAAATTTAGAAACATTTTGTTTAACATAGAGGGGATTTTAAAAATACGCAAAATAATAACTACAAAATGAAATAAATTTTTAGCAAAACCGTTTATCCCATACTTTAATAATCCTCCAATTTATCAAAAGATCCACATTCATTATGTTTGCCAGTATTCAGAGAAACAGGCGTTACGAGATTGAAAAAAAAATGCTTAAAGAAAATATTAGAAATTATGTAGGGTATTTCATATCCCCCCCCCCCCAAAAAAAAAAACCTCTCAGGAAATAGAAAAATTTATTCTGGTACAATAAATATTTGTTTACAATATATTGATTCTGGATTATAATACTCGGTCAATGTTTTAATTCTAATTTAAAATAACTCTTAATATTAAAAAGACAAAATTCCTACTTTAGTTTTCGTTACATGTTGTATGTTAAACTTGATATTTGAAATATATATATATATAAAACGGTTGATATTCTGCTATTAAAATCGAAAAGGTGAAAGCAATAACAATAAGGAGAATTGTATATACATTTTCTTTTCCATCGAACGCAAAAACAAAATTACTTTCGCTCATTTTGCAAATAATTAGGTAACTCGAAAAAAATGCATATACGTATAGTAATAATTTAATATTAACTACGTTTAAACATAATTTACTAATCACTCCAATTATGGATTCAATGTAACTTTAACTTCTGAGATGCGTGGGCTATTATTTTTCTCAGAGAACCAAAACTGTGTATCGCCAATTTTTTACTGCAACTATATAAGTTCTCTGTGTCCCCAGTCGATTCGTTGCATTGTTTGGCGCCATGGCTTGAATATGTTTATACATACTATTAATAAATTTGAATATTTTTTAAAAATTATGAGAAAAAATGCATGAAAGAGCTTTGCGACAGTTTCTTCCAAAAATGCTTCACAAAATGTCGATAGGATTATCATATATTTCGTGAAAAAAAATCCTCAGAAATTCAATCCTATTTACCATTCGATATCACATCCACTACTAGTCTTTTCTCAATGTATTTCTATCGTCGTCTGCCATTTCATGAAGATCTAAATTATTTTCCATGTTCTTCTGAAAGCTGTTAAATTGTATTACCAAACTTAAAATTACTATGGCCACCTCTCATATGACATCTGTTTTTCTTCCGGTTGTTCGTTAAAATGCATCAGTATCAAAGAAATCGTATCTGTGAAATCAAACCATTATAACATAGGAAAAAAACTATGAAAATGAAGAAAAAAAAAGTAAAATTGCTTCCTCTTATTTTACATGCGAAATTTTATTATCTAGTTTATTGTATTTGTAAATTATGGTATTCGCATACATACTTAATGCAAAATTTTTTCTTTCAAATTTACAGAGGTGTGAAATGTATCAATTCTTCAAAACTAAAAGGTTTGATTTTTTTTCGGCGCGATTGCATTGCTTTTCGTAGATATGGAGGTAGAAAATCAGAGGTTTTTCAAACTTAGCACTGATATATTAAATATATTTGTCCCCATTACTTTAAAACTAATCATCACTTTTCTTAACAGTCTTTTAAATTATGATTACACAATCTTTTATTCAAATTTTCTCTATTTTTCTGTTCACTGTAGTTATATGACGAAACTTCAAGAAATGAAAGCTGTTCATTGTATCCTAGAATTTAGTTAAATCATAGTTGTTTTTTCAAGTAATTCAAGAATTTTATGACATATTTAGAATATGTGTGGTAAAATCGACTTTCTCTTATAGTAACAGAGTATGGTGGAGAATCCACCATAATACGATAAATGGATTTACGATGTTTCATAATACGATAAAAAAAACTGAGTATGGATTTTGGATATCTTGCCATAGAATTGACGCTGACAGTTTAACGTACAAAATTTTATGCGGCTGAACTATTCCATTCTGTTTTCGAGGTATCAACTCCACTTGGATAGATGAATTTGTTAACGGATCCGGCCAAGTGAATGATAGAAGAGTTTGGTCAAAAATACGGAAGGAATCAGAATCAGTAAATTTCACTCAAAGACAAGAATACCCAATTTAAAGTTTGCAGCTTTTTGAATTTTTTAGTCTCCTGTTCATGGAACAAGAGATATAACTCCAAAAAAATTCGTTTATTATTTTCATCCAAAGACAATATACTGAATTTAAATCTTGCAGCTTTTTGAATTTTTTAGTCTCCTGTGCATGGAACGAGAGATATAACTCCAAAAATTTGTTTCGTTTTTTTTAAATTTGAAGTTTTATGAACACTTCGAAGTCGAATTTCTAAACGATTACAAGATTATTACTTTTTAAATGAGAAAGTAATGACAAAGATGGGGAGACAAGCTTGCTTAACTGCTAATTTTGAAGCAACATTAAAGCTGTTTTATGATGGATTTCATCATTTTGAAATACGGACACAATCTATTCGCTTTCATGTCAAATTAATGTAAGGACGTGTTTGATTTTCATAGGGAAACAGGTCAACAACCTTTAGTTAGTGTCTACTTTGGTCGGCTGTTTATTAATTTATTCTATTCAATTGTCTCACCTGTAATTAATTTATGAAATTTGTGTTTTTAAAATTTATTGATTAAAGGTTTGAATTTCAAATACGAACACAGTTTGAAATAAATTTCCTGGTTTTTATGCTTTATAAACTTTAATATTTAAGATATTTAGGTTGAAAATGTGAAATTTATTATGTATGATTATTTTAAAATTTTGAACATTTAAATTTCCGTTTATTTTGAAATTATTAATAATATTTAGTAAGTTCTACTGCGGCTTTAATCTTATTTTTCTTATTTAAAATATTTCCTATTTATGAAATTCAATGGTAGCGTAGATATTTACATGAAGAATAAAGGTTAGATTGAAAGCCATATGGAAAAGTCAATTCCAATCAATCGTTTCATTAACTTAATCCTTTGTGATTCTTACTTTCTTCCACGGATACAAACTCTTGGATAAAATACTTTAAGAATAAATTCCAACAGTATAATCTGGATGATATATATTTTTAAAAAATAGTACCTCAACCGAATATGTAAATGCTAACACAAAACCAAAAATTGGGAAGAATCCAATTGTTTAAAAAAAAAAAAAGAAATATCTTCCACCAACAATCATAAGTATGACAGCTTTTTATTTTAAAACTTTAAATGACATGGAAGATATTGCTAAATTAGTTCCATAAAAATAAAGAAAGATAATGAAAAAAATAGACAGATTGTTTATCTGTTAATCTCATACAAATTCTTACTTAATCTCAGACAAATTCTTACTATAAATTCTTGCGTGTGCTTTCTCTCTCTTTCTCTCACTCACTCATTCACGCAATACACTCATGCACGCACAGAAAACTACATGAACTGCACTATTAAAAGTTTGCTCTTGCAAACGGTCATTATATTTTTTAAGAATTGTTTTTAACCAATCTCTACTTTCTTGACAGTTTAAATTCTTAAAAAAAAACGGCACTTTTAACAATTCTTCGAATTTCAAGGAGCTGAATTTTATCAATACATGAAACATATTCGCTTCTCGTATAACGAATCCCCGTTTGTTTATTTCAGAAATGCTGATACATAATCAAAAGTGAATAAATAAGATTAAAAACGTCCTTGCAATCTTTTCTTTCCTATAGTTTCACATAAAGTAATGCAAATCTATAAAATATAATCGAGCCATTAAGACCCCTGAAAAATTTCTTTAGTGAAGTCAAGACGAGGCACATTTTTTACAAAAAAGGAAAATCGATGAAAATGACAAAGATGATTCAGAAACAGCTAATTAATCAAAGCCCAGCAAAAATGTGAGATAATTAAGGGATTTTGCCATCTCAACGGCTTCTGTTCCAAGAGAAAAGGCATGATTTATGCCCCCGCATTCTTCTTAACAAAGAGTAATTATTAATTTTCCAGAAAAACCGCACATTATTTCTCTAAAGACGGTCATCTTAAGGGGTGTTAATAAGTCATCTTTAAAAGAACTTTTAAGTTATAAATAATGGTTAAACTCTTTTTAACAAAATCTTATTAACCCATACACGATCATTTAAGTGGATGACATCGAAATTTGATACGATGAGGTTGAAACGCTAGCTGACTTTTATGTTCGACCCAATGAAATTAGAAGTTTTTAATGGGTTTTAAAGTGCGGTTTTGAAGTTATTGCAGTAGTAATTACATTAGAGTTTTAGCAGCAGACAATTCATTTAAAGAGGGACATATAATTTAGGTAAATTGTATATCTTAGAGATATAGAAAACTTCAATTTAATCTGGCTGCATTTATGCTCCAGTTTCAGAAGATACGTTTACAAAATTAATACTATTTTTGGGATTTCGTAGTTTTTAAACATGTTTTGATGACGAAATCTATACCCAAATCGGCCTTTTTCGCTCAAAATGTAGGCACACAAAGGGAGATATATTTTGACTTTACATGCATCACGGACCGTCCTGAAAGTAATCAAATATGGGAGCTTCACATCTGAAGCCCAGACCTTATTACCAGGCTCTGAAACATACATTAAGTTTCAAAATTTTTTAAAAGCAGTAAGAATTGAAACATTTTAACTGAAATAACTTTTGAAATGTCCACAAGTTCAATGAAATATTTATAAATATTTATGAAATAAAATAATTTTAAAATAATGTATGTAAAAATGTTTTCTACAGGAGACGTTAGCGAACAAAAATATTTTAACATGATTTATGTTTACTAATTATTGTGATATGAAATTTAACTATCTACATTTTTTAAATCAAATTTTATGTTTAGATAAAATTTTGCTTTTTTAATTTATCTATATAACTTTCTTTCCTAAAATTCGTGATTTTACATACAAAATATTTTTTATAACTATTATTTTTTATAAATATTGGCACGTGGATATGCATGACCTGTATAAGCTTATCAGAGTAGTAGTTAGGGCATCCTTCTCATGTTCGATCCCTCGTTTGAAATTTAACTAGATTTTGCTTAACTTATAACTTTAAAGGAGCAATTCTTATTTAAATATAAATTTGTTCGTATATCTTGAAAACGGCTCCAACGATTTGGATCAAATTTTATATTTAAAGAAAGTTTTGCCTTTCTGTTTAGCTATATAGGTGTTTTTCCTAAAAAAAATGTGATTTTACGCATACAACCCCCTCCCCAATTTTTTATAACTAACTACTAGAGACTTTTTATATTTATTTACATGCTGAAAATGTCAAATAACGCCATCTTGTAAATTTTTGTTGCATTGCATTTTTGCCATAGAATGATAACCTACTGGTACCTCAAAATTCTACGAGATGGCGCTGATGGAAATGAGATGAGATAAGATCGATACATTTTCATACTTAATCAGCATGTGATTTGTATCTAAATATTTTCTCCGAGAAAACAAGATTTTACAAAAAACTGACAAGCGAATCTCAGTCTCTCAGATATTTGCAATAGTTAAATAATAAATGCAGCAGGAACATCATATAAAGCAACTTTTTAAAAATTGCAAAGTACAATGTAATAGATTGCTGGAATTAATAAAATAAATATTTCTAACATTTGCGAACTTTTTAATAATATACTGAAAGAATGACATAATGCAACTAAGTGTTTATAATGTAACATAAGAATGAAATACTTTAAAAGAAATTATTTTGCTTTTTTTTTTACTTAAACGCTTACGGCCAACAGCTAGTTTGCTTATCTTATTTATTATAAAAGTAATAAAGTAAATAATCGTTTTCATTGTCCTTTATATTAATAATTTAGAATTACATCTATCCGACACAGTATTTTTTGAATTGATATTTTTAAGATGGAAAAATGTATGATTCGAAGCAAATTATTACTATAGTCTGAAAATGCTTAGAGAAACATGCATTTTTAATAGCCTTTTGAATGAAATCATTAATTCCAAATGAAAAAAATGACAAAAAAAAACACAAAGAAAATGACAGACACATCAATATGAATTTTGTCTCCAGGTAATTTAAATCTGAAGTTGCCAGAATTTTAAATGAATGAAATTATTGTTGTTGTCTCTGATATATTTTTACAACCATTTACTTAAATGCTTTTCTTAAATTTAATGTTCCATTATTTATTCCATTCTGTTTGTTGTATTTTAAATTTCTTGAAAGTTTGGTTCAACTTACAGTTTGCAACAGCATTGTATATGAACATATAAAGTTTCACAAAAAGATGAAAGGTAGACTGGATGCATGCAAAGTAAAGATGCACTTTGTAGTAACTTTGTTATATAAATTTAATAAAACGAATGTCTGGAAAAGATTTTTACACAGGTTTTATAAAAAAGCACCTAAAATTGAAATACAGGGAATTCCAACACGTTTGGTGAGATGCGAGTTTATTTAATAAGTTGAAATAGGTTGAAGGGGTTTCTTATTTAGTATTTTATTATTGCAAAATTACTGTATTACATAACTAATAAAATGACGATGAAAATGCAAGAAAATTTATTTCTAATATTATAATTCAGCTAGACAACTAAAATATATTCATTTCTACTGAAAACATTATGTTTTTTTTTCAGTGTTGTCCATACTGCCCGATATATTAATTAAAAAATATCAAATGAAATTTTTTTTGTAATATGTAATATAATAACAAATATGTAATATGTAATATAATCGCATATATAATAACAAATTAACAATAGATTTGTTATAACATGTAAAAATGTATTATACTATGCTAGACACGTTCGTATAATATAATTAACCTTTTTTTTTCAAATTTTTTTAATCTTTTTACATTTTTTGAACCTTTGCAAAATTATATCATCATATACTTTTGCATACTTCTCGAATGGATTTATTCTGTTTTTCTATATATTTGATGCATTATTTTTACTTATTTGCAAAATCTCTTTCTAAGCGAAAACTTTATGATTTTTGTTCGATATGCAAATTTTATTACATTAATTTTGAGCTACTTTTAATGTTTCTCTTAATATCTTGCTTAACATTGAATTCCTTTCCAAAATTTGAAAAGTGAAATAGCAATTTTTATTTTAACATTTTGATTAGCAAAACGGGAAATTCTGATCCTCATTGTATAATATTAGTGTAAAAAATTTAGGCGGCTATCAATAATCCAATACTATATCAATTTTTTAGTCCGGCAATTGCAGCAGTACAACTGGCAAGCGTTAAAAGTAAAACAAACCACTACCGTACGGAACTTAGACGTTTTGGCGTAGCAATAAATTAGTGATAAAATTTTGAATGTATTCCTATTACATGCAATTTTGTAATTCCTATTACATGTGAATTTGTAATTCCTGTTACATACAATTTTCTGTGTGATTTCGTTATTTTGTGCAGTAAACATAAGTTTCCATATTTAAATGCTTTTTAAATTTACTTACCTTCGTTGATTCGTCAGTCCTCTGGTTCGCTATCTGCAGGATTACAAAGAGCGTAATGTATTTCAAAAATTCTTTATATCCTTAGAATAAGTATATTAAAAATAGATCTAATTCATAAAAAACTATATTCTAAACACAAGCTGTTATTTGAAACAATGCAAACAAGTTTTAGTTCCAATATAATAAAGGAAAGCAAACGACATTTTTTTTTCAATATTTTTGGAAAAAATCAGACCATAAATTCTTTATTTTTAATTGAAAGGCGTCTGCTTATAAAGAAGATAAATTGCAAATATTAATTATTTTTTAAAAATAAGTTTAAAGTGTACACAATTTTTCACCGTCCGATATAATCTTTTGACATTTACTTAGCTTTTCAACATTTTATTTTTCAAAGAAGGAATTTCACATCACACAGCTTACAAATGAATACATCCTATAAACAATAACATGTGAAGAAAGACTTGAAAGTATCAAGTATTTGATCAATAATTTTCCGTCAGGTACGCTACTCTTTCTTTTTATACTACCAAAGAGTTCAGAAAAACATTTTGTTACACATTTCAGATACCATCCATTGGACTGAATGGAATTAAAATTCGATGCTCGCGCGCGCGCACACACACACAATTTTTTTTAGCTACTTAAACTTTATATAAAAAGTGAAAAACAAATATTTACACCATATATTATTCTATCACCCGTAATAAATTCCTTCTATCAGATAGGTAAAATTTCTTCTATTTGTCATTTATTTCTGTTATTTAAAATCCCAATGGATTTTTTAAAATTAAAATCTTTACATTTTTGACATTATTTTTGTAGTATTTATCTAATTCAAATATTGCAAACTCTGTAAAAATGAGAAGTATTATATCTCCAATAAGTAAACAAATAAATAAAATAATAACTTTTCAGTCTAATGAATTTCTCACCTGATTAACAATAACTCTCATCTGAAAATAAACTTCTTTTCCTTTTAATCAAATACGATAAATTACTTAGTATTTTCGCGTCTCATTAATCAGTTTTCTTTTGAAGAATGGATTAACCGGTGTATTTGACTTGTAATAAAATTTAAAGACTGTTAATTTCTTAGGTGGTAACAATTAAAGAGGATGGATTATAAACTCATTTGAAAAATAATGTAAATGCCTCAGTTTATAAATAAAAGTTATAAAATATTTAGAGTTTGAAAAATTATTTTCATATTCAAGAGAAATCTGAACTATGATAATGTTACCAACATTTCGCTGATATATTTGGGAAAAAATCCCAGTTAGTTCTTGGCAAGATGAGATTTACCTAATATTTAATCTCTAGTATGTTGACTTTATTTTAAAAGAGTTCTTAGAAAACAGATGTCAATTGATACCAAGAATTATTTCGAATTTTGGAACAGAATAAGAAAAATACCTGTTGTTGTTAATCATGGTACTTTACAAGCCCGCTGACAGATCGGACAGCGATTTAAGCCGAGTGAGCATCTCTTTTTTTTTTTTTTCAGTAGCGCCAACTAAAGCCTAGAGTACGACTTAGCTACTTCATGCGTCACATTCGCTTGCACAACCTCTTTTTACAGGGGGCCACATTCACACACATCACAGATAGAACACAGTAGAGCAACAACCATGCCCGAACCGAGACTCAAACCCGGGACGCCCAGATCACGGTGAAGACGCGCTACCCCTATGCTAGGAGGCTGGCAAAAAAAAAAAAAAAAAAAAGGCTGGCTAAATTGAATGATGGAAAACCTTGATTTCCATAAGAAAGTAGTTTGAATAGCAGTTAATTAATAAATTTAGTAAGTTTGTCGGTTGAAATAAATCTGAACAAATAAACTCAATAACTAGACCGATTTCACCAATTTTATTCGTTATTTCGCTATCGTAGTTAAATAATGCGAAGGTTTTATGATTAAGTGCAAGTATCATTTGAGATAATGCTATTTGATAGAGATAAGATTTAGTTCACCAAAATTCACTGACATCTTTCATTTGCGTAATAAAGTGAACGTCAATACTAACCGTTGAAGACAGCTATTTTTATATAATTTGAAGCCTTTATAAAATTTATAATAATTTGCAACTTTATGAAAACATTAAATTCCTTTTTCTTATGATGATCACTGCAGATTAAATGCTTTCATTGCACTTACTGTTTTTCAGAACTTCGCTCTTTGCTTCAAATCTTTTCTTTTCCCGATTTTACATTTGTGAAAAAGGCGCTTTTATTATTTTTTATGTTCTGTGTTCAGTTTTTCTTTTTTTATATTTTCTGTGCAATTTCTTAGATTTATGCAATAATCATCGCTTTTCAATTGAATTCATCGTGTGTAATTCATGGCGTTAAATATCGCGGAAAATTAGAGTAGATTTTTACTAATCAAGTTTTGAAATTAATATAAATTGTAAAATAGTGTTTTAAAAAATGAAACATCAATAAAAAATGTAAAATTAAGAAAAAATTTTTATTGCCCAAAAATGAGTGAAATCAAATTTTTTAAAGAAAACTTTAAACAAACAATTTTAAATACTGCAAATTGCTTACATTTTAATGAAGAAATATTAAGTAGGAAATATAGAAAAATACCCATTGGTAACAATTGCATATTTATTTAAATCCGAGATTCATCTTCATTTAAAGATCTTAATCTGACATCAAATCATGTAAAAATCGTTTTAAGGATGACTTCTGTAACAGCAATTCATTGAGAATTTGTTACAAAAATTTTTGACAGAAAGATATATTACACATTATTGAAAATATAAAGTTTTAACAATGAACCATACTTTTTGCATTCCATATGCGATGAATAAAAGAGAATTTCGATTTCGAAATTTTGATAAATTATTATGATTCGGACTTTCCCTAGACCAAAGAAACAGTTTTGAAACGCGTTTTTGAGTTATTACATTTACATGTTTCTGAAAGTACTAGACAGACAGACATTCAACTCCTAGTTGGAATTTACTCAACATTTGATAGGTGTCTCAATACAGATATTAAATTTATGTACCGAATTTTATATATTTAGTTCTCTTCATTTTGTAGTTATTCTTTACTTATATATTTGAATAGTCGGACACACAGGTTTTGCTAAAACTGATAGAAATTTACAAAATTGATGTAAAGATCATATTCAAATTTATTCCTTCAAGCTCAAAGTAATTTTGAATTATCTTTGTCATAGTCAGACAGACGTTTTCCAAAAATGTGTTTCGCACATTCAGGGAGATTTAAAACATGAATATTCACTGAAACATCTAGTCCAGAATTTAACAATACTTCTACTTAATTTAACAATACTTCTCTACACTTAGTATAAGAGAAAGTAAAAATACAAATAACTGGACGGATAAATCAAACATATGGCTGAATCTCGGATATGATCAAATTCTGGAACCGATTCGAAGTTTCAATCATTTGTCAGCTAGTTTATGCACGAGTAAGTGAACTCCACAGATCTGTAATTAAATCTGGACTCATGTAGAAAGGAAGGGACTGAATTGAAAATACTCTTTCACTAGCTATTAAGCCTGATTTTATATTTTTCATGGCATCAAATAACAGATCTTTTTTGTTGTTGTTGTTCTTTTATTCGTTACCTCAAATAATGAAAATTCAGCTTTTAGTGTCTTTTGATTTGTAAGTTTTTCTTCAGGGTCTTCAAGAAACTTATGAATTGATTTTTCTATGGCTTGTTTTAAAAAAGCATTACTCTGATAAGTAGTTTCTTCCGATTTACTCTTCATCAGAATCGTTTTCCACGTAAGAATTCGGAAATATTCTAGACAATATCTTTCCAGATAACTTAATAATTTCGGTTTTGGAAGCTAAAGAAAGTACACTAGACTTCTTCGCTGAACTAGAAATGTTTTGTGGATTTTGCAAATACAGCAAAATAGTTGCTAATTCTACTTGTCTTCTTTCTTGAATTCGTTCTTCTAAAGTATATAATACTTTCAAACTAATTTCAATGTTTAATTTTTTTAAATTCATTTAACAGAAAATTCAAATATACCTTCACTTGTTAATAAATTGGTATCTCGCCGTCCTAAGCCTACAGCTGCTAGAGGAATCGGTCCATACCAATAAATTCATTTTTATTTATTTATTTTGAAGAGGAATATCCAGACATTCTGGAAATCCGGTTTTCTTAATTTAAAACGGTTTTCAAATATGACATTTTTACTTTAAGAAACCGGTTTTTTAAAACTGGGTTTGAAAAACCTTCAAAACCTAGTTTCAAGTTATATAAACGTCCAGTTTCCCATTTTTAAAGTTTAACTCGCAGCACAAAGATTACTATGAAACAGACCTCGAAACTTCGAAACGCAGTCGAACAACGAACAATATCTATACTCCATTCCCTTTCCAAACTTCCGAACCACACCAGTATGACAATAATTGATACAGATGGATTTGTCCTGCATCAGGCCAACTTTCACTGTGGGTCTTCGATGGAATCCCGAAGAAAACGAATTAAGAAAACTTCTGAATTAACCAAATGCTTCTTGACCTTTAAATACATCTTTTAAAATGGTAATCCTTTCAGGCACTTCTTTTGTCGAATCAACAATATAAAATTCGTTGTAAATCGGTGCACGTTTTTGAAAACAAAGAGAGAGAGAGAGAGAATTTTCAGAAAATGTCGGTTGATCACTATGATTATATTATAGAATATTTTGAGAGTGGGTCGTGGTGGCCCGGCGGTAAGATCACGCCTTTGGAACAGGGGGGTTTCAAGTTCTAGACCCGATTCCACCGAAGAACCATCGTGTAAGCGGATCCGTGCATGCTAACTCCACAGGGGCCAAACGTCCTTCCGCTGATGTTTTGCGGAAGTTTGGAGAAAGGAAGTGCCAGCTCAGATGTCGTCCTTGTCATCTGACCGTAGTTCAAAATTATGAGTTCTCTCCCAAAATAACCTTTGTGTTGCTTTAAAAGGAAACTTTAACTAAACTAAACTAAAGAATATTATGAGCATGTTGAAGAGCTTTACTGAGTTATTGAAATAACAAAAATGCTTTCAGAGGTAAATAAATAAATAAAAGTTACCATTGTTGAAATTATGTAAGAAGACTTCTAAATGCAAAAAAGAAAGGAACATCTCCTTTTTTTACATTTTTCTTTTAGCACTCTATGACGATTAAATAATCTTGTTGAAAACAAATTTGATTATCCATTGTTATCGCTTTTATGTCACAAAGAAAACTTCGAACAAAGGTAGAGCGTGAATCGAATTAATTGATTGAAAGGAAGCAACGGAAATGTTAACTCGCGATCAAAGATTTCTTCAAGAATTTCATTTTTCACCGGATAATTGAATGATAAGAAAGAAAAAAAAGCTAAAGTTGTTTTTTCGATTAATGGACAGAAGAGCTTTTGAAAGTTTTAAAAGATTCCTCTGGATGAAGAAAGCGATTTAAAAACAATGAGAAATGTCTTAAGTGGTCTTTTGATATTTAACTTGTAAAAACGAACATTTTCTTCCCGCGTAAATTCTGTCCATTGAATTGCTTTGAGAGAAACAAGTATGCAGTATTTTAAGTTGAAACATCGAAAGCTGTTATAATTATTTTATTCAATCTGTTTTAAATTCATTCTCCAACTAGCTGTCTCTTATACTTTCACCATGTCCATCCAACTGCTTAAATAATTGTACAAATTATAGTAGTAGGGCATGGAGAGGTGTTATGTCTTTTATACTGAAACAAGATGGAGCATTTTTTGTTGTACATTTCAAGTAAAGGAAAACGAATAAGGGTTTTGAATATCGTCCTTTCACAAACTGCTGGGTTCATAAATTTCATATATGTACTACCATGTTACAAGATTTTGTATCATAACAAGGAATGTTCATCATATATATATATATATATATATATATATATATATATATATATATATATATATATATATATATATATAACAGATTTCGAAATCCTGTCGGCTTTTTAATATGTAACATTATTTGTTGTGAAGCATGATGCAGTTTTGAAGACAGTGAAGATACTTTTTACATTTTTAAATTCTTTTTCCATCCATCCCCATTTTCAATCCATCGGGAAAGCTTAATTATTTACAAGCAAAGACGCGGACATTTCGCGTCCGCCACAGCGCGGCCAAAAGTGGAAGTGGGGAAAAAAGGGCCGAAATAAATTATCCCTCGCCTTATTTAAGCTTAGATTTTGATAGGGAAAATATTTCTCCACAGTGCTAATATATTAATAATATTCTGATAGGGATACCTGACACATGTCAATCACATGTAAGGGAAACACAGGGATCTTTTAAGAAAGAATGTGCTTACTGGACATTTTTACCCCTTCACGCCGAGCGTGTGAAAGTATCGGCGTTTAGCTGACTAAGCAATTTTATAAAGCTTCTCTTGAATTAATTAAGCAGAGAAAGCAGAATTGTATCACGAAACAAGAGAATATTTTAGAATGAAGCTACTATGGGCTAACTTAAGATAAAATCTTGGAAATTAATTAAATTGAAATTAAAGTTTCAAAATATCATTACATATATATATATATATATAATTCGATTTATTCTCTCTCAGGAGGAAGGCATGATTATTTACAAGAAGACGCGGACATGGCACGTCCGCCACAGCGCGACACAAAAG
The DNA here is from genome assembly GCF_947563725.1 of Argiope bruennichi. Lineage (NCBI taxonomy): Eukaryota > Metazoa > Arthropoda > Arachnida > Araneae > Araneidae > Argiope > Argiope bruennichi. Next base: position 120,522,019 of record NC_079159.1, read on the forward strand.
CAGAAGTCGGGCAGAAGCGAAATGAATTAACCCTCGTCTTATATGATATGAGATATGGATAGGGAAAATATTTTTTTTACAGTGCTAATATATTCTTAAGATTCTGATGGGGATTTATGTAAGGGTCAATCTGTCAATGTATGTCATTCTGTCAATCACAAGTAAGTCAAACACAGGGATCTTTTAAAAAGAATGTGGTTACTGGACATTTTTCTATCCCTTCACGCGGAGCGGTTGCGTCGGTGTTTAGCCAATTCAGCAATTGTATAAAGCTTCTCTTAAATTAATTAAGTAGAGAAAGTGGAATTGGATCAAGAAATAAGAGAATGAACTTACTATGGGCTAAGTTAAGATAAAACTTTGTAAATTAATTAGAATTGAAATCCGAGTTTAAAATATTATATATATATATAGGTATAAACATTATTTTTAACAACAACAAAATTAGTTGGTTCAGAAAGGAGAAAAACAGTTTGAAGTACATTTTACCAAAAAAATGCTTAATATAGTGTTTTAATTACTATTGAGGCATGTATGAATATTGCCGGCAACTTAGCGCCACAAATGTTTATTTTCCGCCGAAATATATAAAACGCAATATTCATTGAGTTTGCCCCACCAGGTGGTTTTACTAAATATCATCCGCCCGGATAAATGAAGACAAAATATTTTAGGCACGTTGATTTGTACAGCTTTCTAAAAACAACCATATGGGCAAACATGTTACCATACAAAGAGTCTGAATCTGATCAATTTGGACCTTGAAAATATTGTTATATTTTTATACTAGTCATCAAATTATTCCGAAAAAACTGAACAGTTAGATATTATTATCGTCCGCCCTTCAAACTCTTTTTGCTATTTTCGGATAAAGTGTTAAAAACTTACCAAACGTTGATTATAAATTGTCGTGCATTTTTCTACCTTTAAAAAAAAGAACGAAGGGGGGTGCTATGTGAACCTTAAACCGGCTACTCCGACCCGTCGAAAGGCACTCGGAAAAATCTGAATTTCCGCACCGCAGCAACAGCAATACTGACGGGGACTGTAATTGACCATCACCAGCCACCTCTGGAAGTATGTCCCGTTATCGACGGGAGGACTCAGACCCCCGCATTTTTCTGTACCCACCAGGGTGGCGAGAACCATCCACCATGCCGGAAGCTTCTCATCCTCAATTAAGAGGTGCCCTCCCGGGTGAGGGATGCTAAGTGAAAATTGCTTAGGTAAGTCCATAAATTTGAAATGAATAGAAAGAAGACCATCACTCCAGACGTACATGGTATACTTAAATTATCACAAAAATAAAAATGGCTACAATTTTTTCATAAAAAATCTAATTTTCCTTTATTTCTAATAAAGTATACTGCAAAAATAAAAACGGCTATAATTTTTCAAATGAAAAAAATAAGTAAATCTAATTTTCATTATTTGCAATAACGTGGAATAAGACCGGGTGATTCGATTTTTTTTTTTTTTTTTACTAAAGATCATTGATAAGAAATGTAGAGAGATCCTAACTTTTCAGGAACTAAAGACAGCATTCAATTAAACAATGAATATTATAATAAAATCTAGCAATCTGTGGGACAAAAAATTTAATTTCATTAGACATTCGAATCAGGCCGACCCGTTTTACACAGTTTCTGAAACTTATAGGTTTTAGGGGATAAATATTAAATTTAGTAATAATACAGGTATAAAGAGAAAATTCTGAATGCCCGCTTTTAATTGTGCATTTTAAAGTAGGACTTTTTTATAAAGTAAATCCAAAGATTAATATAAGAACCAAATACACGAGTAGTAGATAGAAATATTCCGAAATAATTTAAAGTTTCAATCTCTTTTATGTTGTATTTAAAGTTAAAATGAACATTCAAAAATGTTCTTTTTTGAAACATTCACTGTAAAATTGTGATCGGCAAAAAATTCAAACTTTCAACTCTACGTTTTAGACTTTTATTCTAAAGAATTTATTTTTGACATTATGTCTGTCTACCTATCTCTCTGTCAGCTTGGCTGTCTGTCTGTGATAAACATAGTTCCAAAACACTTTGAACCAGACGAATGAAATTCGGTATGTGGTCTAACAAATCTGTTAAATTTTGAGCAAAATCGGTCCAGCTGCTTGAATATATTTCAACAAACAACTACAAAAGAAACACGCTAGGCAAATAAAACTGTGTAAAGGGATTCACCATTTCTGGAGCAGAGACCTTAAAAATCCAGTATGGGAGTGACCATTCGTCGCTGCATACTTTCAAAAATATTCAGTCGCGATAACTCCAAACCGCAATGACTCAAATATAATAAATTTGATATATGATTCTGTGACTGCTATTGGAGTTCTGCGGCAGATTTTGATTTCAATCAGTTTAGAAAAACATACCTAAAACACAAATTCGATTTTCTAACAGTATTAACCGCCAGAGATGAATCGCCAAAAAACACGCCAACGATCACGCGATAGATTCTATAAAAATGCTAAATTTACGCTAAATGTTAATATTTCCTAATTATTGTACATGAATGCTATGTAAGGATTTCTCTGAGATAACACCTAACCCAAAGGCGAGAACGTTTTTGGAAGAGATCTTCCACCAGTTAACTGTTAATATAATCCATATTCTATTATTGAAATTATTATATTATCTTCTAATTTTTAACGCATACCATGAGAAATTCTTTGTGAGGAATGAAAATTAATCGATAAGTTGATAAAAAAAAATCCTGAAAAATAATAAAATATTCTTGCTTTATCTTATGGAGTGCATAAGTGGTTCAAATTTTAGAAATATGGGACATTAGGAGACGAGAGTTAAATCGATCAAAAAAATTATCATTAGAGACATCAACACACTAAAGCTTAATTAAAACGTATAAAAAACAAAAGAATCAAATTTTATATCTCTTCCTAACTCCTCTATCCTTTTATATCTCTTCCATTTTCTAAGGTAAATCAAACACTTAAAATTTTAAATTAAATTTTAGGGGTTCGCACCATTAGAGAGTTGTCAAAGCGGAGATAAGAATTAATAGGAAATTTAAACTTGGAAGTTAAGGTTGAGTCAGTTTTTTTTATCTATACTAATAATAAAGGTGAATACGAGTGTGTGTGTGTGTGTGTGTGTGTGTGCCAAACCGTCTGAACTACAGCCACCAAATTGAACATACCTTGGAGGATAGGAATGCGCACCTCTGAACTATTTTCTTTTAAATTAAACTAAAATTTTAATTAATAACATTTTATTTAATTAAAATTTAACTAAATTTTAATAAATTAAAAATTAAAATGATGCATTAAAATTTAAAGGTGTTTTAGGCGATAACACTTGAAAGTAATATTCACAAGTCGGATCTTACACCGTTTTAAAATATAAAGAAATTGTCTTTTTAGTGATAACAATTTGATAATCCTGAGAACTCTTGCTGCATTTTGCCAGTTTTTTTTAAAACAACATTTTGTGTAATTTTTAACAATAGATTACATTTTTATTCTAAAATTCAAACCGTTTTCATTGCGTCATTTAATATGTATTCATTCCTCCATTGTTGAGAATTCAGGAAGATTCTGTTTGATATCTCCATGAAATTTTGAAGATAGATGAACTGAATATCTGGCCCGAAACCTTATATAACCTTAGCCTAAAGACAAAGATTAGTCGGAAAAATGTGACGTCTTATTCACTTGCCAAGTTATTGATTATTCTGCTAAATATAGTATCTGGGGGCACGGTAGAGCCCCCGCCAAGTCGAGCAAAAACAAGCGGCACGGCCGTACCATCCTTTTCTCGAAGCAGTTCAGGCCATTTTCGACCCCCTATAACTTCGTTGTGAATAAAACTAGAAGCCTGAATTTTCAGTAACCAAGCAGGCATGAAATAAACACGGTATATTTCAAATTTCTTTAAATTTGAACCAGTAGTTTCAGAATTATAACTAGTCAAATTTTGTCACTGACTGACAGATCATCAAAATTATAAGGCACTTCTAGCAGACATAGAAGCTTCAAATTTAGCATGCAATTAGTGTTTAGTGTATAAATCAAGGAAAAACTAAAATATGCGTGTAATAATGGACGGATCGATAAATTTCTCGAAGTTTCGAGTATTATCCATTTTGTCGGCAAACTCGTCGCCAAATGGTCGCCAAGTTTATCACCAAGCTCTGGGATCATTGGCTCGGCATCCGACAACATCCAATACAGATTACTGTAAAACGATCTTTCTTATGATGACACTATTCTCGCCGGGAGGCACAATTACAGGTTTGTAACAATATCTAATTTGAAATAATTCAATTGGAAGCTGCAAATGCAATGGTTGACTTTCAGAGAATCAATCTGGTAGAAGAGCAAACTGATCTTCAAAGTATGATCGCAAAACTTAATGCTGATCAAAAAAGAGTCTTCGATGTGATCACAAATAAAATGGACACAACTGATAATAACGCTGACGTTTTACGCTGTTTTGTGAGTGGAACTGGTGACACTGGAAAGTGCTATTTAATAAAAACTCTGAAAGTTTGGGTTAAGACGTATTTAAACAAAAAAGTGGCAGTTAGTGCTCCAACAGGAATAGCTGCATTCAATGTGAATAGATTGACTATACATAGACTATTGCAGCTGCCTGTAGAACACAAGCAAACACCGAAGTACAAGCCACTTTCTGATGAAGTGCTCCAAGTTCTGAGATCAGATTTGAAAGAAGTAGTGTTATTTATCATAGACGAAATGTCAATGAGAAAAACTGTAGCTGAAGCTCAAGAAGTAGTACCGAAAAAGAAAAAGAGGAAGACTACGTTCAAAAATAAGAAAAGGAAAATCTACAAAAAGAAATGAGATGTCATCAAAAACATAACTTGTAAAAAAACCCAAGTCTTGCAACTCAATTCTTCTATCGTAAAAAGTTGTGAGATCCATGTAATACCAAGTCGATCAATTCATTCAGTCCCTACTTAAGGGTCCTTCTGTCTTAAGTTATTACGTAATTAGCTAACCTAACAACATCTTATAGTGACCATATCAATATTAAAAATCTTTTATGGTTTAAATAAATAGATTGACTTGGCAATCGCACTAAACAATCTAATTTAATATAATATGTTAATGTAATCTAATTTAATGTAAAGATGCATTGTGTTTTCATGCGATGGCCACGTCAATCTATTTATTTAAACCATAAAAGATTTTTAATATTGATATGGTCACTATAAGATGTTGTTAGGTTAGCTAATTACGTAATAACTTAAGACAGAAGGACCCTTAAGTAGGGACTGAATGAATTGACCGACTTGGTATTACATGGATCTCACAACTTTTTACGATAGAAGAATTGAGTTGCGAGACTTGGGTTTTTTTTACAAATTATGTTTTTGATGACATTTATATTTATAACAGCGCTATGATGTTACGGGATTATATCCATTAGAAAGATTCATTAACATGATAAACAGAACTTTTGTTAGACTATTAAAATAATACGGTTTTAATGCCAGAGAATTTGTTGGAATCATGAACATGGAGTTATATAAAACGATATATCTGAAATGAAATAAAACAATACTCCCCGCAAACTTGCTAGTTGCCTGAGGTGACCAATTTAAAATATTAGAGTTTTAAAAAAAATTGTAAAAATAAATGAGCGGCCATTGATTTGTTAGAATAGCACAAAGGAAAGTTCTGAAATAATGGTGAAATTAATAATTACCCATGTTATATCTCCCTCGGGGGGTGGGGGGGGGCACCTCAAAATGAGGATGAGATGCTTCCGGCATGGTGGTTAGATCTCTCCTCCCTGGAGGGTACACAAATAGGTGGGGGATCTGACTCCAGCCATCGATGACGGGACGTACTTCCTTCGGGGAGGATTGTAGCGTGACCGGTGATGGCCCTTAGGACTCAATTACAGTTCCCGCCAGTGTTGCTGTTGCGGCAGTCCGGTCATGCAGCCTTATGGTTTAAATCCGTGTGCGTTCGTGGCGGGGCGGTGAGTCAGTTGGTTGACTTGGCCATGTTATATGAAAAAGATAACTAGAATAATTCTGATTGGATTTGAATCAAAAAAGGACCAGTTGAAGTGAAAAAATTCTGAATCCAGTTTATGGATGAATCAGCTACTTAAAAGAGGATGGGGGAAATGAATCGCTGAAATCGATATTTCACCATAACTCTCTTACTATTGAGGCGGAATAGGATTACTATAATTAAAAAAATAGTCTATCGCTATGATAACAATTTTTGTATTTAAAATTTTTCCATAAATGCAATACTTGAAATATTAGGAGTTAAATAGTGATTTTCAACCATCCCTAAATTTGACCACTTTTTAACCTTGTTGGAAAATTTTTCTCCAACTGAACTTTCTACCAACCGCTCTTTTGCTTTTATGGTTCTAACCTTATAAAATAAAAGGCAGAAATGGCGGCAAAATGTTCAGCTGAATGATATTTTTCATTGTATTATGATATCCCTGTAGGAATGAATTTAAATGCGAAACAAATATTCGTATCGCTTATTTGCAGTTGCATCTTAAGTAGAAAAAACAACGAACATTGAGCAAAAATGCGAATTGATTATAAATGAATCGAAAAAATGCAATACATAAGAGCCTACTCCCGAAATTCTGCAAAATCATTAAAAACGATTTTCAAGAAAGTGCAAGCTAATTGTTAATTCCTATAAAATGTTTATAGGGTTATGCTAAGACTTACGCGTTAAACACAAAACTAGTAAAAGTAAACTCGATTACTGAAATAGTAACATGCACAGAAGGGGTTTATATTAATATCTTATACATAAATAAGTTACCAAGTGGTATGAATTTTTTCAGGATTCATATACAGCAAAGAATCATTATATAGCATATGTTCAGAGTTCATATTCGAAGATACAGTATTGAAAACATGATGATTACAGATCTTTAACATTAAAAAATAAATCTTTAAATTGCAAAGCAAATTTCGAATATATGTTGCTTTCTAATATAATAACTTTGGTTCGTAATGACGGCTAAATGTATATAATTAAAGAAAATATTCTATAAAGGTCTTTAGAAAAATAACTGCCAATAATTAAATTACTATAGTTCTCAGAAAAGTGAATGTAAATTTTATCTTACAGATATTTTTAAATAAGGTGATGCAACGAAAGAGAAGCTCCTTCTTTTGAACAAAGGAAAAAAAACTGAATAGAATAAAATAAATGAGATACATATAAATCAGAAAAACACTCATTCAATTTAATGGAGGTTAATTATCGACAAAAGTCTAAACATTAATTCAAAGCGAATTTTATGGAAAAGAAATTATTCGAAGAAAATTATAATTGGACAGCAAAAATTACATATCCTTAAAAATTCCCTTTTAAAATGAAAATAAGAATGTTATTCTAAATGAAAATGCGATAGTTATTTTATAAATAGTTGTCATTTGATCATTTCGCATTTCGCACGTGGCTAAGAATGATTTTGTTTCTATGTTTCTTCATTCTATGAGCAGAACCAGACACTATTTGCATGCAAAATGGCAGTGAATATGCTTCATTGTCTTGATGTTAAAATAATTTAGAAAATCGTGCGTAAAAATCAGCAGTAAAATATTCTCATTCATAGGCAAAAAACTTATAAAATTTTGATATTGAACGTTAAATATTCGAAGATTATGATAACAAAGCAATAAATAGTAATAAAGTGAGAAAATGATATAAATTTTGTTTGGAAGAGATTTTATTATTTGCATGCAGTCCAAATCTTGCACCTACCGATTACCATATATGAATTCCTTTTGAATGGCATGCATAAAGACTTGGAGAAGAAGTAATAGCCCTGTGAATAATTGAATCAAAGCTGAAGTCGCAGAGAATAATCAGAAATGAATCCAAAAACTCTTCGTTCATAGAAATAAATCTTTAAACAGATAAAGAAATTGTGAGAGAAAAATTTTTAAAAACTTCAGCATCATATTTAGCATAATGCATCAAAGTGTAAGTGCCTTTCTCATTGTACTTGAATGTACTTGATTCGTTTTTCTCCTCAAAATGGTCGTTACTTAAAAAACTACAGACATATATCACTGATAGTGTTTGTTTTTATTTGCTACTTATACTTTAATTAATTTCTTCGGAAAGCCACCCTTTATACTAAAACCTTTTTAAGCCATTAAAAATTTTATGATTCATTTATGATGAAGTTCACTTCAATGTTTTATATTTAATGAAGGATTCATTTTATTATCAGGAAAATTTTCTCGGCCTATCATATAAAACGTTTTGATACCAATTATTTTATTAGAATTTATTAGTTTCATTTATATTTCTTTATTATAAGCATTACGGAAAACTTGCTTATTGAAAGATTTCATAATACTGAAATTAACTGCCAGGTGGCACCAGGGGAATTTGAGTAAGCACTCATTCTAAGTGAGATTATAATTTAATTAAATGAAAGTATTATGCAACAATTTTTAAAATAGCATATCATGAAATACTTATAAATATGAAAGAATTTACATTAATTGCATTTCGGATAAATTACAAATCCTATATCATTTTATACATTTTTTATGATGTAATGGTTATTAAAGTGGAATAATAATTTTTTAAAATACAATATTAATAAAGGAGATACTTCATTAAATGATTCTTAGTACTTTTAATTTAAAATACTATCTACGTTTTATAATTTTTTTAGTAACCATAATTGCTAAAGATGCCTTTGCATAACACAAATTCGTAAAAACTGAGAGAAAAAAAATGACAAATATGCAATTTCAATTTAATTTAAATAATATATTACATTGAATTATAATTCGGATGTTTAACATCATACATTTCATGATAAATCCTTGGTACATCCAATTATACTTTGAAAATCGCTATCTTTCATGACTTGAGTTCTAAAATAGGCACTTGAAAAATGTTCTATTGCTTATAACTCGCAAATTAATTAAATTAATTCTCTAAACATGGTATTAATTTGACTGAATTTGAGTAAAATAAAAGCAATAAAGTTCGGTTTAAAAGATGTAATATGGTGTGTACGTGCGTGCGTGAGCATGTTATAATTTCTAAACATGTTCTTACATTCTAAAAATGATTTCCTCAGTACTCAAGCCCCTGGGTCACTGTAACTTTTTTATTAGGCGAGCTATTATTTTTCTGCGGAACCAAAATGTTTTATCTCTCTCTTTTAATCACACACGCGCCCGAGCGCGATAGATGGATGGATACAACTAAACATGCAAAGTAAAAATATCCTTTTACAACTGAAAGTAATTGTTATGAATAATAATACTTTACTTTATGTCCTTTATAATTGTTTAATACTAAATTGCTGTTTTTCACAAATTACGAAATTTTCATTTTCTGTATAATATATTTGTTATAAGTGCCGATCGTTTTTAGTAAATTGATGAGAAAATAATTACTATCCAAAAAGGCACAAAATGGGATGAATGAAAAAATTTGCAAAAGTAATCTTTAAATTACAGTAATATAAGAAAGTATCATAACATATTGTAAGAAAATACATACCGTACGAGAGAGAAACACCACAAAAGAATTATTTTATTGTGGTAAAATTTTTTCTTAAGTATAATCTAACGATTTATATTGTAAAATTTCTATCCAATCAGAGCTTGTTAAAAAATGTGAAAAACATTGAAGAGATACTTGATAATGTTCTTGAAGAGTGTGAAGGTTAAAAAAGGACAAGTTTAATAAAAATGAAGCATGACCTTCCATAAACTTGGAGAACATTTGACATCCTATTTTTTAATTAAATCGTATCTGAAAATTATTTCATATTTGTATATCTCCGTAAGATTATCTTCTAATAATAGAAGTATGTTAAGTTTCTAATTTATATAATTTATTTCTTCGAAGTTCTAACCTAGTTTCATTTTTACCTTGTTTGAGCTTGTTTACGAAATGGCTTAAAACACGACGTGTGCTTCGCTCGGCTTCCTCACATATTGACATGTATTTCGTGCCTCAAAAACTGAAAATGCCTTTTGGACATTTCCCTGTGGAAAAATGGGTTCAGAATTTGGCACAGATCTTTCATTTTGGGGAAAAGAGTCAAATCCCATTGGTATGTCTTGCCAAATACATACTAATATACAGATGATTTATCCTTTGACAAAATATGCCTAAAATTCATAGACGTATAGTTCTGATCACAAATGACAAATTTCAAGTATCCAGCCCATTATGCATGACAAATTACACCTATCTGATCATTATATGAATTGATAACTGAGTCTGATCTTTATATAAGTCGATAATTAAGATTTGAAATCATTAAAGAGACTATATTTTCATCAACAACGCACAGCAATAGAAAATTTTAAAATCTCACACATCAAGAAAGTGAAAAGTTGATGTCAAAATTCCATCTTTACAAACATGAAACTTGCCATGTATAAAGATAAAACTCTCAGTTTGAAATATAAAATTAAATTTTGCTAAACGCTCGATCAAAATCAAATATTTGATATTTTATTCGATGCTTAAGTGAAATAGAAAATGTAAAACGTTAGAAGAAAAATGTGAAAAGTGACAGGCAATCGAATCGAACCGATTCGTCTGATTTTATATGTATGGAAGGGGGACACTTTTTAAAACAAAGAATTCCTAAGTCACAGGACGATTATAAATTTGATTTATCTGTAAATAAGAAAGGAAGAGATTGATTCATTTTTCATCTGGATAGCTGTAAATATTGACACAGAGCACAGCCCCGCCATTCTCCCGCAACCAAGAAGAAAAATAAAGCAAGAAGTGAAGTTACTGTGGCATTTATTTCATTAATGATTTATGAATTTCCGAAAGAGCTGTATCGTAATAAATATGCAATGTCAAAATTAGTATATTTAGACAAACAAACATCTTGATCTTTAGTTGTGGTTATGATACTCATTTGACTCCATTAAATGTCATTTTAAATTAAATATGAACAACTATGAAATAATTCAGACACTCCATCTTAAACATAATGTTATTTTCGAAATAAATGCAAACAAATGGAAATAAGATGCAAAGGTTAAAATGATAATTTAGAAAACTAGTTTAGAAAAAAAAAATCATTCTTTATATATTTCAATCGCACATTTCGCATGGCAGCATTGTGTGAGACATTACATTCTCTACATGTCAAATACGTACAGGATTTATGTGATTTCGTGATTAAAACTATTAATATGCAATACAACAAAAATTATACAAATAGGGAATTCTCTTATTTCAGAAATCGAAAATACTTATACATTCGGATATTTTTAAGCGTTCTTGGTTGAAAATCTTTTGCTATAATGAAGAAAAGTATTTGTGTCAAAAATTATATATAATTATTGAAGTCAAAAAGCGATTGTTCATAAAGATTATTAGTCATAAAAAACTGTTAAATTATTCTTACCATCAAACAAACTCTCGAAAGATTAAAAGTCATCCAATACAAAAGAAAAAGCATTTGCCGGTGAGTAATATGTGAGTTTTATTTTTGTTCTGAAAGTCCCTCACGAAAGTTGAACTGAAATGTTTGTATAAATTAGTTCTCCTTTAAAGAGCGATAATGAGCTCTAATGGAATTCTTTAAATGCCAAAGATTGGAATTTTTTTTAAAACTCGTTATCTGTACATTTTTTAAACTAAATTGTTTCAATAAACTTTTTAAATTTTTTATAATTCTTTGTAAATTAACTTAACATCACTGTTTTTTTAAAAATAAGGATAAATTTGAAATATATATTTCTGACTTTTAAAATTTCTATACATCGAAATGTTATTCCGGGAAATTTCAAAAAGAGGATCAACTGAATTACATTAAACTGAAATAAAATATCGCCATCATAATGTAATAGACAGACTTGTAAACTGATTTCTCGAAATTTTTCTTCTGAATTATAATTGAAATAAAACGAAAATTCTCAAATTATCGAATTTGATGGATGTATGGTAAATCATTTCTTCCACTTAATAAAAGGACTTTTGATAAAATATCTATCCCAGAAAAAAACGCATTTTGTGTTTTTAACAATATGGAAGAAACAAAACCATTCAATACAGAGATTAATGTATTATATCGCGTAAAAATGTAAATAGAAATATTTCCATATTTGATCAAATATCTGTCACAAAAAATATGTATATTCTGCTTTCAACAACTTGGAACAAACAATGGTATTAAACAAATACACGATTGCATTCATAGCGTCAATGGAAATATTTGTCTCCTATAATTTTATAATAAATAAGATAGATATCATGAAACTAAACCTTTTGCATTTTTAAATATTTTTAACACTAAGCACAATAAATAAATGAATAAAAATTGTATCTGAATTACAACTCTTTTTTCTGTAAGTAGAAGGCAATATTATTTTGTCAAACAATTCTATATTCAATTAGTTTTATTAATTTCGGTGTGTTTAGAAGGAAGAGATTGTTTTAATAAATAATACAAAACACTGGGTTCAAGTGATAACAATAAGTGTCAGAAAATATTCTCGAAGTTTCGGAATGAGTTTTGTCATATTCAAACAATGCATAAAACATTAAGAAATGCCCCGAGGTTTATGAATCTTAGTCTGTATTTTTATATTTATTATACAATATACAAAAATTACTTTGATGAATACCTTTAAACAAACAATTTTCATTATATGTTATCGGTTTTGACAAATATTTATATTTGAAATTTTCCTGACGCCGAATGATAGGCAGTCAAAATTCTAACCTAAATTGTTTTAGTCTTTTATTGACAAATATAAGACATATTTCTTCTGAATAGTTTCATTCAAAATTTGTTAGAAATTTACAAATATGGCCAAAAGTCCATATAAAAAAATCTCATCCATCTAGCTCAAAATGTGTTTGAATCATCATGGTTCCAGACAGAAAGATATTATGTTAAAAATGGGCTTCCCAAACTCCTGGAGATCTGAAACACCGAGATTCGTCAAAATCTCGATTTTTCAATGTTTTGATGATTGTAGTATTTTCTCAATATTTTGTATACAATAAATTAAAAATAGGAAACAAGATTATATATGTTACATTTTAACGTACAATTATATGTCATATTTTAAAGATCAATTTGAAGTTTATCTATGCAATTATCTTTCCAGTTTCTTCCGAAACATTCAGGGAGTTACCAGTTATCTTATCAAGCATGACACAGATTAGAAAGAAGGGCAACATTGAACTCCATGAAAAAATGAATCCTGAAAAATATAAACACTGAGAAATAAAATAAGTATAGTTAGTTGAACAATAAAATGAATAAATTTATACAAAAAGTGATTGCAGAGAGAGTCATTACATAAAAGAAAATGAATAGATCTCAAGAATGATAAAGTTCACTTCTTAAAACGGCGAAATACACATTCTGTGAAAATGTGTCAGGACTAGTTATATGTTGCATATTTTGGGGGGCAATAGATTTCCATTAATTTATATTTTTCTAAATTTCTCAATTTTAATGCCGTAAGAACTAACATTTGCGATTTAAACCAGGACAAAGTTTTCACCTCTATTTTCGCGCATACTGACACAATACGGATTTAATGCTTCATAGAACAGTGAGAATTAGTATTTGTACACAGTATAGTGAAAACTAGTATAGACCAAGATAAAATTTCGGCTATCATCTTTCCTACCGAACCACTTGTAATACAGATTTGCGATGGTGCTGACAACACTACATATTAGTTCAAACAAGTTATCTTTTATCCCAATAATTGCGTTTAAATGCAAATATATGGTCAACTCTTAGAAAACTTGACAGAAAGCTCAATATTTGATACTGATTTACAATACAAATGATAATTCTGTCTAAATTTCATTCATCTAGTACTTCACATTTTTGAGTTATATACCTATTATATACCTATATACATTGTAACATTCCCTGTTTCCCAGTACTGGTAAGACATTTACAGCCAACTGTGTCGTCGCTGTTAAGTACTTAACTCTTCGAGATAGCCAGATGGTGGATCTTTTCACCTGGGTGAGCTCGCATCTGTTCATTAACGACTACAATGAAAGACCATACGTGGAATTCCTCGTCCAAGAGTTATTGATAGTACCGTCAAAGAGAAAAGGGTGTCCAAACATCTGGATGCTAAAAGTTTCTCATTGTAAAAGGACCTTCCCACGACCCACTGGCGCCGTTGAGGGAGCATATTGCTGAATCCCGATTGGCCGAAAGAGAGCTCAAATGACCAATTTAAATTAAGAGACGAAAATTGTCGCCAAAATAAAATGCGGAGATTTTTTTTTTTTTAGGGAGAAAAGAAGAAACGAATTGCAGGAGACTGCTGGACTACGCCCACGAGTTCGGAGTCCGTGAACCAACTGAGTTTCAAGAAACCCTTAGACTTTGACTGTTGTGTCTCCTACTACAAGTGTAAATAACTATTTATTTAACCAAAATTAGAACAAGTTGTTCTTTTGTATATATAGGGCTGTAAAATAAAGAATTGTCTAGAAATTCTGTTTCGTTATTTGAACAGTCTAGATCAAGACATTACAACATATATAGAAAAAGGGACATAGTTATACCGTGGGACCGCACATCAAGAGTATAATTCGCTTTCGAACATTACTCGTAATGCAAAACAATTTTTTTCCATAGGATTTCTATATTAAATAGGACAATCCGTTTAGTTCCGAAAAGGAATATTCAGACATATTTATAAAAAGGTAATTTATTATTTTATTTTTAATGCAAATTTTTTAAATAGAAAATTGTCCAAAGACATTTGCCATTGGTTAAGCCTAAAATTTGGCAAAAATGAGACATGGCCTTATCTTTACATGAATTCGTAGTCCGCATGTCTACTGCCTTATCAGAGTGATGCTCATCATCATACAATGCATTCATTTCTCATGTTTTGGCATCTTCCTTATTTCACTGGAAGGTTGATTCTCTGTTGTGTCTTTCTTCTTCTCCGCAGATTTTTTTTTCTGTGACAGAGAATGCAGCTTCACGAGTTCTTTCGTAGTTCTGACTATGCTCTTCCAACAGCTCATTAATATCATTGTTATCCAACACTAGCCCTATAATCTTGGTCATAGACACAATCACGTCTATTAACCCTCTGACTGCGGTAATTTTCTGAAACAAATATTTTTCAAACAAAGTGAACTGATACTATAAGTTACACGATACTAATATGATATAATAAAAATCTGGAATCGTAAAAATAAACACTCTATATTGCGCAAAAGGCAGGATGCAATAGAAATGGACTGATTGCTAACCCGCCGAAATCTCGGGATAAACAGCTGGTGGGTTAACATTTCATAATCACTTGTTCAAAGTTACATTCCATAACATTATTACCTCAAATATTTTGCTATGTTGATATAAAAATTATCTTCAAGCAAACAAACACTTATTAATACAGGCCAATACAGTATGTGATATTACGATGTCCCCTCATATGCTTTCTGCGAAACATTGCTCATTATGCGAGTGACTTTTTTTTGTACACTTTGTTTCGCTCGTTATGTAAATCACTTGTAATGAGATCAACTCCCCATTAGGAGAGGTCTGATTGCACATAGATTTCTTCTAAAATTTGACAGAAATCTCAAAATTTGGCGAAAATGCCACTTTTATGCCCGTAGTTTTTTGTATTTTCAAATTATTGTATTTGCGAACAAAATTTCAAATATAACTTTCAACGGATTCAAGAATTGGAAAAATTTATATTCCAATTCTGGAATAGGTCTTCTTCTTTTTCTATTTTTTTTTTTCCCCGATCAGAATACTTTTTCCACAAGACGAAGTAAAAAATAATCTAACACAGTATACGATATTCATAAAACATAGAAAAAATCGCATACATTATAGATTTCTCTAAAATAAGTCTACGAATGCGAAATCATAAACAATCTTGTTTACCCTCAACTTGCCCATACAACTCCTATTTTTATCTGTTATCAACTGAATTAAAACAGTAATTACCAGAAGTTCCTTGAAAATCAAGATAAAAAGTAATTTAGACCTTTCAACTTGCTTGCGAAAATTCAGCGTAAACTTTGTATCGGATGTCATTAGATGGAATTGAAACTGGATTTAGCCAAGCAGAACAAATGTTGATCGATTTGCAGACACCAATTAGATGAAATAAATCCAGTTTTCAGTCTAGGTTCATTGAATTAATCGAATCGCCTGAAACAAGCTCGGAATTCAAGTGAAGTTTTGTACAGAAAAGGAAGTGGTGTACATTAAAGAGCAATGATGTGACATTCCAACTTAATCAACCTGAGGCAGTTATAAAGCTTGAAATTAAGTTTTAAGGTTACAGTTAATGATTCATGTTGAGTGTTTCCAGAAGTTAAGAAATAGAATGTGGCGCCATATTTGTTTTCGTCATACCTAGCAAATGGCGACACCAGAACTATAATTAAAAATGTTTACTTTTTTTTATACAAACACAAAAAGATTTAACCCCGCAATTCGTATGAATCTTCACGTTTCAGATCTCTTCAAGTCTGAAAATTGCATTTTGGAATTTACGTTATACATTAGGGTATGAACATAATCAATGAAAAACACTAGAAATTCGGCACTCTCATAAGAATCGTAGACAGACTTAGACAAAAGACTTGTAAACTTTCGAACGAAATCCGTTTAGGATTATCTGTCTATATTCCCGATTAATTGCAAATAAATTTGATAACCAGAAAACGTCCAGAGCTTGATATATGAAGTATGGCATGTAGTTTCTACATCAGAATTGTAAGGATAATCTTCTTATTAAAATGATATATGTGTAATAAATAGATCACATTACCATAGTTTATAGAGCCCGAAAGAATAAATTCAGCGTTTCTCTCTCCCACCCAGTGTCGCGCTGCTCTTCAAGCCGACTCTTTATCTGCACTGTTGCAGGAGTCGACCTTTGACCTCCACTTCACAGAATGAGGTGGAACATCACCAATATGAGTAGCTTCGGTGGTTATAAGAATCTTACATGAAATGTATCCTGGTAAATAAAAACAAATTGGTTATTCCCAGAATATATTTCGGAATAGTTCGCAATAAGAAAAATCTATCGTTTTCTGTCAAGATTTATCATTAAGCACGTCATTTATGTTCTTTTCATGGTTTACAAAAACAAAAAAACTTCTAACATCAGAATACAAATAATGTTTTGACTTAAAGGAAATACATTTGATCATTCAATATAATATACATTTCACACAAATATATATATAAAATTTGCAATCAATCAATACTCTCAAAATAATTTCCTAATTTCTCGAATTCCGGCATCACTGTAACTTTAGCCTCTACATTGCCAGCACCATTATTTTTTTTGCAGAACAACCGAAACGCTGAGTTGGCAAATTCCATCAAAAGACATTCTTAAGCTCTCTTTCAGCCTTCTTTGTCGGTTCGCGGCCTTCAGAGCGTTTAAAAAGAAATCTCCATAGCAGAAAGGAATTGTACTATTACGCTAAATAATTAGGAATATGTATCGATAAAAATGCTCTGTATATGTTTTTTTAAAGAATGTTTTACAAAACCTCAAATGCACGATGATTGAAGAAAATATAGTGGCGTTTCTGGTAAATTGTGTCATGAGAACCACTGCAATAATGCAATAAATAGACTTTCTAAAAAAAAGTCTGTCTAACTACTTGTTAACGATCATTGATGACAATTACGAATGTATTTATCAAATAAAATTATTATCGAAATAAAAAAAAGAATTTTTAAGCTTGACTGAAAATTGATTCAGATAAATACAGATTATAGACAGTATATTATATTCATAGGAAATTCAAGAGGAAAAACAAAAATATTAATTATGAATATTTCAATAATATATTTAATAAACTGTTTATTATTTCGAAAACTACAAAAACATCCAATTTGTATGCACCTCATGTATACAAATAATCTATAAATCAGAATTAAAGTATTGCTATTAAAAGCACAAACGCATGATTTTGGTTTTATTATCGACCTTTAAATTTCTGCTAAAAATACGTAAAGAGTAAATACTTATATATTTGTGGAGCCTATTTTATTTTCGACCTAAAAATAATTTAAATTGAAGCTAAAACAAAGTCAGAGAATTCCTACCAACAAAATGAAAACTAAGTTTAAAATGCTACAATTTATATGCTCCAGAAATAGTACATTAAAAAATAGCTTTTTAAAAATTTTTAGCCAGAAATGATTGAAAAAATAAGAAATATTCTACTAGTTCGCGAATAGAAAAAAATTGTTTGGGATCAGTAAAAAATATCAAGCAGAAAAAAGTTTATTTCAAGTTATTTTTGATGTCGACCCTTTGATTCATCTAGTCCTTATGGTGTTTTTCTAGATTTTGACATCTCCTACGAAAATACTTTTAAGGTTTCTAACGCTTTAACGTTTTATAGCAGTATTTTTTTATCCAAAAAAAAAAAATACTAACTGACTTGAAACACCATTTTATGTTTAAAAAAAATAAATGGCTAAATATATCGATACAACTAAAATTCGTGCCTTCGTTTCTCTTTCTTTCAAAACTTATTTAGTCGTAATTACCGTTAATCCTAAATCCAATGAATAATTAAATAAAACATCCTAAATTATCTGTTTTTTAGAACATTAAAAATTTAACTTCCTTGTATCTTTGTTTTTTTTAAAAATCAATTAAATGAAAAACCGTTACGTCAATCTTTTATTTTATTTTACATTCTACCATTCTATTTAGAAGCCCATTATCGTCCAATTTAATGACCACCAAGACAATAAATATACAAACAATAAAATAAAATTCTGAATTTTCTTAGAAAAATTATCGAAAATCCGTGAAAAGATATTTAAAAAATTTTTTTTATAGATATATAAAATTTAATTTTGGTTAAGGAGGTAGTTCAGGTTAATTGGAAAATTAAGTTCCATTTATACGTACTTAAGAAATGAGCTGGATATTATTAGCGCTCTTCCAATAGTAAAGCACGCAAATGGTATTAGTAAGTATTGATGAGTGGATTAGTAAGTCTGATGTACTATATTCGTCTTCGATATTAATTGAAAGTGAGCTTCGATATAAAAAACGCTGCCATAAACGAGTTTTAAAACTGAGAAACTTAAGAGCAAATGGAAGTCATTGCGAACCTTGTAAGTTTTACGAAGCGCACAGTCCAAGGTAAGCTCTTATTCAATGGCGGTATTCATATGCGCGCTATTAGACACTTTAAAGAAAGTTCGTGTCAATGATGCTATTATTGCTATGCTATTATTAATACAAATGACGATTTTCTTCATTTCATTTAAATACGGAGTTTTTTTTCTTATTCGATTCCAATAAGTACTAGCTAAAATTATTCTGAAAAAGGTTTGAACTGAAATTTACATAGCAGGGAAACAAACTAAAGCACATTTGGTGCATAAGAACATTTACTTCTTCAATAATCTCAAACCTTTGATTGTATCAACGTATTTGCACGACTGAGTGTTTAATGTCAAACCGCATCGAACTGCATTTACAGACGTGTGAAAAAAATAATACGAATACCTATGAAAAAAGCATGGCTCATTTTAAAGAGGCAGAAGGCGCATGTCACTTTTCATTCAAATCTGCTTCCTAGTGGTTATGAAAAGTAAGGTATCAGTCAGGAAACATCAGTCATAAATGTTGCATATGCCTAAGTGTTACATATCTCTCTGAAAAACTCCATAATGACTGACCTGTTCAGAGTTCGAAAAAGGCATAATCATTGGAATGAGGCGCACTGTTTCCACAGCGACGGAAACAACTTATTATTTAGGGCATGCAAGAAATACTGTATGAGATGTTATGACAGCGTACAAGACCTATAATGTGGCATTTGAGAAGCATAACAGTGTACGGAGAAAAAAGTTTACCGAGGGGAATAAAAGAGTGTAAAGAGACTCGAAAACGCAAGCAATCTTTATCCCAAATTATGTCCGAAATAAGTAGTCATCCCCGGAATCCTATTTCAGCAAAAACTGTCCAAAGGGAATTTTGTGCTCCGAATGTTTATGGAGTTAGTTAGTTAGTTATATTAACGTCCCGTTTTAAGCAACAGGGCTATTTTGGGACGGTCCTCGTCATTTTGAACCACGCTCGGATGACGAGGACGACAACTGAGCTGGCACCCCCCTCTCCACACCACGGCACACCAGCGGGAGGATGTTTGACCTTGACGGATTTAACGTGCGACAGACCCCCTTACACGAAGGTTCTTCGGTGGAATCGGGTCTCGAAACTGAAACCTTACTGCTCAAGAGCCGAGACCTTACCACCAGGCCACCACAGCCCTCCGAATGATTATGGAAGAGTTGCAATTCGTAAACCATTAGTAACATCATGCCAAGTTTTTCAGCGTCTCCAATGATATAAAACATATAGCACTTTATTTGCCGGATAATATTCCACTTCATCAAGACGTGAACGCTTTTATCCTCACTGCTAAAACAGTCCATAAATGGTTTGAAGAGCATGAGGAAAAAGTAGGGCATCTTACATGCTTCCTCATCTCCTGACTTGAACCTTTGTAAGGATATTTAGAATCAAAACTCCATGTTAGAATTCCTCCACCACCTAAGCTTTCCGAATTAGAAGTTGCCTCCCTGCTTCACATTCTATTAAATTCTGTTCATAGCCTCTATGCATCTTCCCACCTCACAGTCAATCTGTAATTAAGTCAAAGAGGGTCTAACCCTTATTAATAAAGGTTTTCTCTTATTTCATAGATGTTGTATTATTTTGTTACTCATCTGTAATTATTGGATAATCATAAATCTATGCGTTGATCGTACCACTGGAATTCATTAAGCGTTTTGAAAAAAGCACGCTGAATTCTGTAAAATTATTAATGTTCTTCTTGGACACTGAAATTTATTTACCATTTAAAATGACTTCGAACAATCTTTCATTTCCAACTCGAAATCTTATATTTGAAATTATTAAAGAAATAGAAATCACATTAATCATTTAATTCTCTGATTTTAATAAATTCGGTGGAGACGAAAGAAGTAAATTTCTACACTACAATGCAGATTAAGTTCAAACTGCGAATCATATTTTATAAAAATAAATCAAGAAAAACAGAAATCATTCACTTTAATCAGTGTTATTAAACAAAGACATTTTATTTTAATTATTTTTTAATTTGGATTATGAACTTAGACATTATTTTATATACGAATTTCGATGGCATTCCACTCTGCCTTCTATTTATTTGTAATATAAGGAGGAACTTCTGGCATAGAAGCTTATGGAACAACTGATCGTTAAATTTTGAAAATAAGAAATAATGTAAGGGCATAAAGAATATACAAGTATATAGAATTTAAAAAACATTGCTCAATAGGAAGCGAGTGTGAAATGAGTTCCAAACTTCACTTTTACAGTGACAAATCAAGTCATAAAACAAATGAGAAACGTTACGCAGGGAAAAGTAATGAAACTGCAACCCCTGCTTCTCATCTACGCAGATCAGTTAGTTGAACAATCACTCAGTTTTCCATCTTACGAGGCTCTGCACTTATAATCAGACAATGCAACGACACGCATTATATCCAATGACACGCATCTTCTAACGAAGCAACACTAAAAGTCTATGTTGCGTCATTTCAGACAAAATTATTCCTCACCTGACAGTTGCTCGTGACACTGCGGAATTCAAGCTAAATTTCTTCAGTAATTTGACGATATAAAGAACACTTCATGCCTTCATAAAAACGCCTGTCATTCTAGGAAACTAGATAGCATGACACTTCATTAAATGCACACAAAGGATATGATAAAAACATTTTGTTATTTTTCATATATTGCGATCCATCACGCAAGCAAAACGAAAATATTTTTCAATATTAAATATGTCATAAACGTAATAAATAAATTAATCATATCAATAAAATAAACTAATGAAATTAAAGCGATTAAAGGGATATACAAAACTGGGCTAATTTTGCTCCTGAAAATTACACGATTAACAAATTGTATTTTTAATATTTGATAAGTATTTTATATTATTTATCTATTCATCTTTAGTTTTCATTCTCTATGATTAGAAAAATAAAGTAACTAAATGTTTCTTTTTTATTAATTATGGTTCCACGCAAAATTGAACCATAGTTGTTACCTTGAACCATCATAGTTTAAGACAACTTCATGCCATGAATCATAATGTTGTCTGAATTCTTACTAATACTATTTCTTCATGACGAGAAATAGGAAAATAGGATATAATACCAATGTGTGACCTTTTTTTTTTATAGAAGGTATAAATATTATCAAAGACAAGAGCTCTCAATTCAACCATACTTACCTTTCCTGGGTTTCTGTTAGATAATTTTGCAAACATAAATAATCAAAACATTTTTCTTCAGCTGTTTATTTCTCTTTTTTTTATTTGACAGTTAAATCTTATTATTAATCATTGCTAGTATATATCACAACCAACAAACATTTTTTTGACAAATATTTTTGCTTTTTAAATTTACCTAGAAAAAAAATTCCTAGAAAATAAATAAAAGTATAAAAACTGAAAATAAAGAACAAATGACTTTCTCGGTGTATTTTTTAATAAGTGTTCCAAATGCAGCTGTTCAAGGCTTTAAAATCTTGGAGTGTCATAGTTAATGTATTGATGCTCCTCTGGGAGCCGCCGAGCATAAGTACAATATTTTTAAAATGTGTCAAATCCGACCAGACATTCCAGTGCAAACTGCCCTTTGTAGAGCTTGATCATAATTTACAATGCTCCACTTTTCCTCCCGCCTTTTGCTATCTATTAAAATAGACAACTGTAAAAAGAATTCAAATGAAACAGCTCAGAAAGCTTTTTCCGAGTCCCATTACTTCCCTATTTTGAGTCACAATCGTTTGCAATGACGGTTCGGCCAAGTAGAGCAATATTTGAATTCTTTCTTGCAAGCATTCGTTTTATCAAATGGAATGAATGAATAATATCTTTTAAGTTCTTTTTCTTTTATTTAGTTTATCTGTTTTGAGTTCAGAACTGATTTTATTTTTTCATGCGCATATTCGATATCCCTTTTTAAATCTTCAGATTTCTTCTTTCATCATCTTCATTTTCTTTTTATCTTTCTTAATTCTTAATTCTTTTATTAATCTTTCTTTTTAAATCTTATTAAAAACTCTATTTATCTTAAGTTTATAAAAACTTTATTATCAGTTTTTTAACTCGCTTACATTAGTACGCGAGTTACTAGTTATTAATGTTATGTCTTTGCGTTTTCGCGACGACATAAGACTATTTTAATATTTTCAACATTTAATCATCGGTTACACGAGCAAAATGAATAAGTTTTGGCTCTATGCTATTGGCAACACCTGGCAATGAAATTGAGAAGAAAAATTTCAAAATTCCGAAATATTTTAAATAATGAATTATACACAAGAGGCCAAGAAACATAAAGTAAATAAAATTTAGAATTTTCTACTTTGCATTACATGAATGAAAGTATATAATTATAATCCATTATTATTTTTTAAAATTGAAAGAAAATGACTTGAAATTTTTTATAACATAATCCAATCTTGTCAGAAATCAGATTTTCGTAAACACTAATTACAGAAATTAGTTTCGTATCTGGATATAAAATAGTAGAATATGCTGTACAAGGTTCGAGGGTAACGTATTAACCACGTATAATGTTAGCCACGTATATTAACCACGAGCTCGAAATGTATTAACCACGTATTTATATATTACTTTTGTTTTGCTTTCTTGTAACCAAATATTCTCATAAATTAGTTCGCTGTCCTCAAAAGTAGATGATTATGAGAGTTTTATGGAAAAAAAATGCCATAGCCTGCAAGTCTAATAGCGCCACAGTTCCATAACCTGGTATCCATGTGCATAAATTCCAAAATGATTTTGCCCGAAGATTCTCCAGGCCGATTGGTCAACAATAACAAAATTGACGATTGTTCTAAAATAATAATATTCAAAATTCATAAATCAATGAAAAATGGTTTGAAAAAAATAGAATCGTTTTTAGTTTTATTTAAAAGTTGGGCAGTCTAGAATAATTTGCCTTCTATGATTTATTAGGACCAACTGACTCTATAAAATTTATACTTCGTAATTTTTCAGAAGTACATTCATTGGCTGAAATAAAATAAAACTTTAAAATTGAATTTTATGACGAATCAGTGAACTTTTTATTGAATAAGTTTTTGAAGTATTGCATAAATTATAAAAAGAAATTTTGTAATGCACAGAATACTAAATGCTGACTATTTTATATACTCGTATTAAAAAACATGTTTGATATCGGTAAAAAAGATTCTTTTATGTGTTTTCGCCGAAATTTAGTAATTTCCATATTAAATTAAGGATCAAATTTTAGGAGAGATGCCAGGAAATTAAAGAAATTTATAGTAGAGTGCTAGATTCTACTCAGAGAGCTAAAAGTCATAACAATAAATTCATACACAGAGCGCTAATATAGAATGTCTTCTAAGTCTTCTAATATAGAATGAATTACAAAAATATCAAAATTTAAAATTTAAAAAAATTACTGACGAAGCTATTTATGATCAAGTTACATAAAATATTAATTGAATAATTTTACGATCATTCATTTCACTGAATCGGCCAGTCGCCAAAGACGGCTAGGGTTTCATAAATTTATATTTAGTATATTGGATTGATATGCTTGATTCGGTATAGATTTATAAAAATTCATTATTCACATATTTTATTATTCATTTCCTTGTAGTTCTGATTGGAGAAAAAACAATCCTTCCCCGGGAGCTCTTTCTTCTTTTATAACTCTAGGTCCATAGGATGGGCAATATTTTTGTATACATACATTTTTAAGTAATTTGAAAGCTGTAACAATTTCTATAAAGCTTTCAAAAGCTCTAACAACATAGCTTTTAGCTTGTGAAATATTTTTTGCACATTAATTTTAACTTTGTTTGTTCATGTTTTTGTATATGGAATTGTGCAATTGATTTTTCACTCTCTTCGCAATGTTCCTAATTTTGAAATTTTATACATTTGCATATTCTTGTTAGAATTAAATTATTTTTGAATTTTTTGTTCGTTAATTCATTAATTTAAATTTTATTATTTAAGAAGGGTGTCTTCTGATAACAATTTAAAAAAAATTTCGTTACAAGATTTTATAATATTTTTGATAATGAATAATGTATTACAAGGCAAAAAAGATTAATAATTTTTTTTACTACTGAATGCGTGAAAAAATAGTAGAAAATTATTGCTTTAATCTAATTAATTCCGAATAAATTTTCAGAAATCGCTAGTATCCAGCAGGGGAAAAAAGTCCTTTTTTTATATACAATTTAAATTCCTTATTTCATACATTAAAATAAATATTTAAACTAAATTTTTGTTTAGCAAGAAACTGAATCTGCTTTCAATTTCATTTAGCGTAGACTCGTGTGTACATTTCTATTCTCTACCCATTAAATCATATGCATCAGTGATTAAAAATATTTTTAATAAATTTTTTTTTAAAGAATATTTTTCCATGAAGTTTCTGACGGCAAACAAACCTTTGCTTAAACCTTAAAATTTGTTGCATTCTGTTTAAAATATCTTAATGTGAAAAATAATTATGAAAGTATCTGCGTCAAAGGAACACATGTAATAAAATGCATTTGCTGGGACAACATTTGTTTTGTTTGTTTTTAGAGACGGCCGAGAAATATCTTTCTCGGAAGAAAATTTCTTTCATCACAAAAAGAAATTCATTTTGCTGCATGAGCTGCTCGGAGAGTAAATGAAAATGATAATTGGAACTTCCTTTTGAAGTATTTCTAGAGAAGATGCTCGAGAGTGCAGCGCTTCTTTCGGAAAATAATTTTCTTTGGGGAATGTCGGCATCTTTTTCTCACTTACATTGTATTGTAATAAATCTTTGTGAAAGAAATTATAATCCAGTGAAAGAAAGAAATTTAAAGATGACAATTTTTAAAAGCCTTCTTTTATCAGTTTCCTAAAATAGAAATAGAAAAAAATTAATTTAAAAAATTTACGTTTTAGCTTTTAATTTATAATTCATTACTATAAATATAGTAGTAACAATACAGACATTTTACTCACTTTCACTGCCAGATGGCGCCACATGTATAAAAATAAAATTTAATTATGATAAATTAATGAATTAAATAATTGATAACTAGATTAATGGTGTAAGAAATATCAAAGTAGTTAAATCTTCCTTCCGAGCTCTCATGTCAGTTTCTTTTCACATGCAGAAAATGTCTGAAACTTCTATGAATGAAGGATTATCTGACAATAGACGAATCTATTTTGCCGAGTTATCATATTCATTTCAATCTTAGTTCTTTGCAACCTGTTTTCTGCTTCGTATTTTTTCCTATTTACTAACAGTAAATTAAGTGGAATGTCACCTCTTCTTGGTAGATACATAAGTTAGAAAGCTGGAATAACCATTGAATAGCTATGAAGGGGGAAGGAAGGCTAAAATTATAACACCTAGCTTGCTAGCTGAAACCCTTCTGGATTTTACAAATAGAAGCCAGATAAGTTTACTTATGCTAGAAAACTGGCATATGCAATTATTTCCATATCTGAGAAACCTTTTTGTATGATTAATTATTTTTCGCTTTTCGATGAAGATTAATGGAAATTACATTCTCCTGGCAGATGTACAATTGGGTTAATTTTGAAATTAATCATTGCGAATAAGATATACTAGGAAATAGTTTAGTTTAGTTATATTAAAGTCCCGTTTTAAGCAACACTAGGACTATTTAGGGACGGACCTCGTCATTTTGAACCGCGGTCAGATGACGAGGACGACACCTTAGTTGGAACCCCCCTCTCCACACCACGCCACACCAGAGTACGAAATAGTAACGAAAGTGACAGAGGAGAAATGTCAACTAACGGGACGTTAGCAGCAACTTCATCGTTACTCTTAAGCTTTTTTTTTATATGCTGTGCTTTTAAAATCAGCTCATGTCTAAAAAGATTTCTCATAATAATTTTCAGCAGCTTTATTTTTTATTTCCCGCTTACAAACTTTTAAATAAATTGATTGAAGTGAATTATTATTTCTAATTAGATAAGTGAGTATGTTGTTTGCAAAAGAAGACTCATTATAATTTAAAAATTATTTATTTATTAAAGCAGAATTAATTGAATTAAAGCATAATTTGATTTTTTCTAAATGAATCATCAAAAGACTGCCTCTAAGTTAAAAAGAAACTTCTTGAAAAGATGCTTTGTAAATAAACCACCACAACACTAAGGCCACTAAAAGGATTAACGTTTCTTCTTTCAATAGACCAACACAGGTTGGGGCTTTTCCGTGAGTAGCTTATGAAAGACTTAGCTTATTTTTTTTCACTCTTTCCTATGTTGACCTTCTTAAAATTTTTCTTTTTCATTGGTCATTTATGAGTTTTATTTCGGATGCTTATTATCGGGGTAGAAACAGATTTAGGTATTCAGTTTCTTTTGTTATACGTCATTCTTCGAAAAAAAATATGTAGATAATTTTCTAAAATGTTAAATGGTAAATTTAACAAAAAGGTACAAATTATTATTAATTACCACATCACAAAAATGATTATCTTTATAAATAATTTATTGTGCATGTTAATTAACATTCATTTTCACACGTATAATATCATGTGGAGAAGATGAATATAGAATTGTATGAGTTATAGAGGGCAGGTTGCGATACTTTCATATGCTGAATCGTTATTTCACCATTCGGATAATTTTCTTTTGACAAAACTATAAAGAATTCATTTCGTATAGTGATTATTTAATATTTTTTGAAATTCAAAATTCTTCATATATGGCTTTGAAATCAAAAATCGTAGGCTACTTATCGACAAAATATATTTTTTTAAAATTGTAATCTCTTGACCGATCATTTTAAATTGTTAATTTTCGAACTGAATGAGCCATCCCTAATTAACAGGTGCGATGGGGGAAGATTAGTTTATAACGTAAATCGTCCCAAATGGTGGGGGCACCTCATAATAAGAGTTAGAATAGCTTCTGGCATGGTGGTTAGTTCTCGCCACCTTTGTAGGTACAGGAAAAGGTGGAAAGGGGGGGGGGAGGTTCTGGCTACTCCCATCGTTGAAGGGACTTAATTCCTAAGGGAACGGTTGAACCGTGGCCGATGATGGTATTTAGGACTCAACCACAATTCCCACCAGTGTTGCTATTGCGGTGGTTCGGTCATTCAAGTTTTTCCGTGTGCCTTCCTGCGAGTCAGAGTAGCCAGTTTGTGGCTGTGGTTTATAACGTTCGTTAAGTCTTTTTCAGCAGCAGCACAGAAATAGATACTAATGTATGATTAGTATATATTAACAAAAACATGCGACAATTCCCTTCTATGTACGCTTAGTCCCGGAAAAAGGAGTAACGAAGTTATTAGAACAAAATCTCGAAAAAATATTAGTGCAGAAACATAAATAGCTTATAGTGAAGGAAGAAATTACTTTGATGAATGAAAAAAGAAATGAGTAATGCAATACAAAATTATTATTCGAAATAACATCGCTTTATACACATTTTTATTTAAATATCCTTAATCGCCTTGGACAAAAGAATTCTTATTCACACAAACAGTTTATTTTCGACATTCAAGACGAGGACTGCTCATAAATAAAAATATAGAAAACTTTGCCTGCAGCATAGCGCAGCTATGAATCTCTAATTCTCCTTCTAAGCAACGATGCCATTCACAAAGAAACCAATTTCATTTCATCGGAAATAAAACTGGTTCCTACACAAAGTATAATAAAAGTAAATATACTCAAAAATATAATAAAATTAAATATACTCAAAAAAACATAATAAATATACACAAAATATAAGTACATATTATTAAAATATAAATATTGTCAAAACAAAAACACATCCAAAAAATCCTCGTGTTATACTTGTAAGGACATAATTTTTAACTCGTTTTTTCACTAGTTAAAGATGATGTTCCAATATTTCTAATATGTTGTACAGTACTATTTTCATGTTGATAATCCGTTGTTTTAATAATTTCAGAAATTTAAAGTGATTTCATTGATTAAATTTTGCAACTATACTAATGCAGTAATTTGATAATAAATCTGAAAAAAGAAATTGGTTTCTATATTTGGCAGTAATTAACCCTTCCCATTCGGAAAAGTAATTCGATGCAAAATTATTTACTTAATACATGGACTTGTTTATTACACCAAAAAAAATACGTACAATTGTTTTAAGTTGAATTTCCCTGAAAAATGTATCTACATCTTTTTAGATATTCGTTTATTTTTAAGGTCATTCTGTAAGTATTTTTAAGAATTAAAATTAAATAAATAAATATATAAAATGTCAAAACGATGCACCGTCGTTAATGATGCTTGAGAGAAGGCATCGAGTGCAAAAGGTTAACGTGATAAATCCAAGATATAGATCAAAGAGTAGAAAATGAAAATCAGAATATGTTTTTATTCCAATACCATTATTAATGCATTATTTTAAAAGGGAAAATATATTTTATCGAAAATCTGTAGATTAAACAAAAGTATCAAACCATCAGCTATTGAAAAAGGATATTAGTCCCCATATTATAAGAAATAAATAAAAATTAATTTAAAATTAAAATATAATTCTATTAAAATTCTGATTTATTTAAATTGCTTCTTTCAGCGCTTCGTGCTTTGACGTTTTTGTTTTGAACTTGAGAATTTTTTTAATGAAATATCTTAATCTTTTGCACACTAATAGAAGAAAGTTAGAGAAAATATTTTTTCCCCCATTTCCATATCTGAGCCCATAACAATTCTTTTATTTCTCCAAAGATGCAAAAAATGAGAAGAAAAAAAATAGAGCAAACACGTGGAGCTCGACGATAGAGGAAATCTTCAATAATGAATTGCATTAGATCATGTTTGTATCGAGAACAATTATTTCTCGCAGACATCTAGAAAAATGCGATCGGGAGCTTTCTTCCTCCCCATAATTGGCTGACCACAAGTCGACTCTGTCAGCCGATCGAAGATAATAAACAACGGAAATGGACAAATAAAGGTGCCTCTTTCGATTTCCTCGCTCTTTGTATTATTATAGGCAGTTTCGCAACTAAAAGGGGCAACTGGATTTGTATTCATGGATCTGTTTTTTCTTTTATTATTATGACTGAATTTGGCCGCGAACTTTATGTAATATCAATAAATATGCACCAAAACACACTCATAGTTCATAGTCTTTACATAAAAAATAATTCAGCTCATTTATATATTTGAAAGTGAAAATCATCACACTTTTGCACAGATTTTCCAGGAAATCTCTTCATTTCAGTTTCTTTATCACGCCTTTTTTATTCCAGAACAAATGACGGTTGTATCCATAATCTTCTTTGCGAGTTCAAGAATCGTCCCTCAAAACTGATTTGGTTTTACTAACTAATTTAACATATTTCTTTCCTGTATAGAGAAAGTATTGTAATAGTAAAAAAAAAAAAAAAAAAAAAAAAAAAAAAAAAAAAAAAATCGAAGAATCTCACGTTTGACACTTCCCTGAATTCGAAAAACACATTTTTAGAATTACGTCTGTCTGTCTGGGACAAAGATAACTCACAGATATCTATCAGATGAAGATCCCAAAATTTCGTTTTTAGGAATCGGAATCATGAATTTCGAGCTCGAGTGTTTTGAATAATACAATGCTTTCTCTGAATACATCGTATACAAAAAAGTTATAAAAACGAATTTTATTAGCATTAATTTTTTTTTTTCGAAATCTTCAAAAAGAATAACAAGTAATCTACAAGCAACTTTGGAACACTATGGACAACTTTGTTAAGTTGAACTTTTAATTTAGAAAACCTTAAACTTTCAGTGTATTTTTTATTTTATTTTATTTTATTTTTTTATTTATTTATTTATTTATTTTTTGAAATTCCACAATGAATTAAGTCCACATTTTCCCTACATATTGTTTAAAATATATAAAACATTTTCTGCGAAAAATATTTTCCACAATAAAAGTATTTAAATAAATTACAATTAGTGATTTACTAAGTGATGTTCAAATATAACTAACAAATGTTCAACGAAACAATAAACAGAATGATTTGCTGGAGTATCTGTTAGAAACTAACTCACGCGAATTTACATAAATACATAAAATAATCTCTGAAAAGAAATGATTTCCCTTCTCCTAACTAAAAAAGAAAAAGGAGGTGAAATAAAATTCAAGTAAATGAATGGCAGAAATATATTTTCTCCTTATTAACAGTATTTTCCTAAGCTGAAATAAAACTTTTTCCAGGGACTTAAAGACTCGGCGAGACCCTTTCAGAGATGAAAAATCAGACATCATATAGAAAGTGTGGTCATATAATCCGGCAGATCTGGCATGGTACTGTAATGAAAATTTTTTTCCCATTAAAAAGAAAAATAAACACTTTCAAGGTCTTTATATAAGGATCATTAAAAATAAGGAGTTTTTAAGGACTTTTAAAGATGCTATGCAACATTTCCTCAACCTGTTCAGGAGCATATGTTCCTTGTGCGCAGTTGTACTCTATTCCTATCTACTTTGGCGATAGAATATATTTTACAAATGACGACTCGCAGCTGTTGCTATGGGAACTGGGTTACTTTAAACTAGAAGGTTACTAGAAATGCAGATCGCTAAGCGAAAGTTTAACTCGCTGATTTTTCCACAAATAATGAATATTTATTAACTTCACTATATTATCATCTTTAAAATTAAGAATTGAATTAATTCTTACTCTTTATTTTTATTGTTTTCTTAAGTACTGTCGGTAAATTTTTTTAATCAATAAAGTTATCTTATTTTAAGTTAATACTCACTTATAAGAGATTGATATGACCGATTTAAAACCCATATAACTGAAAGCAATGCATAAGTGAGAATGGCTCAGATATCTATTTCTTATGTGAATATACTTTATCTGTGATTCAATAGAATCAAGCGCTCCTAAAGTAAATAACGTTATCGCCATTATTTATATTTTTAATAAAATTTAACCTGAAATCACGTTTAATTATTCCAATTAAATTCACAGTCTTATTTTTTATTCAAATATTCATTTATCTATAAATGCATTGTTGTAGATTTATTAACATCTGTTTAACATCATTCGTAATTATGGATCTAATAACAATCATGTAAATTCTTGTAAACTTCTAATACATTATTTTTCAGTTAAACGGTTAAGGGTGGTTTTTTTAAACATTTTGTACTGAGAAGAAGATATTTTTAATTTTCTGAAACCTCACAAATTATAGTTAATTAACTTATATTTATTTTGAAATAGATTATTTTTGAAATTACCTCCAAGTAGCTCTAATCAAGTGAGATCGAAATTAAATTAATTAATGGTTAATTAAGTTCTGAAAATATTAAGATTGTATATTATTATCGACGGAAATTCAGAGGTGCAGTCCTCTGACACATAAGAAATCGAATTCAATAATACAAGCTTCAAAACGTGAAGCAAATGAAATTAAATAAAAGTGTAATGTATACCAGAAGGTGTGGTATCCAGGAATCCTCACATATTTATAATAATACAATAAAGGAATATAATACAAATACAATAATACTTGCAAAATTACAATAAAATAATTGCGCCTCTCCCCCTTCTATGCAAAATTTTGGATGTTTGGGTAAGGCTGAAAATTCCTTTTGCATTTTATGGCGAATAATATCATGAAATATAAATATTTTGTTACAAAATCAGCATTTTTAAAGAAACTATTGAGCGAATATATATTTAGAACTATTAGGAATATATATTTAAACCAAACTTTGACATGAAACTTAAGTTATAATCAAAATATTTGTATATTTCTATCAAAGTTTCAGTAAAATCCATTCTGAATTCATTACAACAAAACGATTACAAATGAATTCGATTACTACAAACTGCTCGAAGTTTTAAAGATAAAACTCTAATATCGAAATAATCCATAAATTAAAAAAAAAATTAAAATTTGGGACTAGCACGAGATTTTGAGAGACTTAGAAATGCATGCAAGGAAATAAATATCAGAGAAATATAAGAAACTGCAATAAAAGATAACTTTAAGCTATGAATTCACTTAACTTTCTGATTAAATAACAAATCCTACTCTGAACACTTATTATTATTTGAATTCCTATAATAATATAAGCGGAATATAAGATTTCAAAGCATTTTTCAGTGATTTTTAGTTTTATATTACTTAATACTTTTATTTAATTGTAGAATTAAAACTAATAATTCAGTAATCCGTTGCGTGTATTAGACATGCCATTGCATACGAACGGGTTAAGTTAAATTTCATTATGAACTTTCGTGATTCAAGCCATTTTATTTCTTTAAAAATAAAATAATGATTCATAATTATTGAATAAATTTTATTACCACAATTATTTTATTTACTGAGCCTAACATTATTGCAAGATAATAATTTATATCTTGCAATGTAATTTTAATATCATCATATATTTAAATATTAAAATTAAATTGACAAACGCAAGATCACCAGAAAAACATATATTTTTGATAAAGACTCTTGCAGCACTTTCTTTTTTTTTCTTTTCACTCTTGATTGAATTAATTTGAAAAAAACACATCAATTCATCCAGAAATTCGGGTGCTAAATTTTTGTTTTATTTTATAATAGAAAGAAATTTTCCTGTGTTACTTAAAGGCAATGAGAAAAACTACCGCCTTTAGTCAGTCATATTAAATTAAATTTGCAAAATGAAATATGTCGACGATGACTTTACGCTTCTGCTCAGGAAATAAAGTAAATATGAAATTTTCGACTTCAGTTAAAATATGTTAGAATATCAGTGATTGAATTTGCTCAAAATCCAAAACGTTTCCAATGCTTAAAATTTCAAAGATTCTCTTAAATTTTTAATGCAAACATTCAAGTTCTCACTTAAAATTTATTTCAAACAAAAATGTTGGAAATGTACTGATAATTAATTCTTTGACTAAATACAAAACAGAGTTTATTCAATTATTGAATTGTATATTGAAAAACCAGAAAAATTGTATATCTCACTAATATCGTATTGTATATCTCGCTAATGTCATGTCCCCAAACACATACATTTGCCACAAAACGACGTGGCTTGGTCCAGACTAATGTCTGAAAGTATCATGAAGGCAATGCACAACAAAAATTCTGTTGGGTACTTCACAAATCAGAAGAATGTGAATTGGTGGAACATAGAAAGACATCACAAAAATATTCATATCTGATGATTCAGAAGGCCAAAGGATGTATCTTAAGTCAGCTAAGAATTCCTGGAGTCACCTGATAGGATTCTTGATGTTCAGGCTGTTAAATTGTTGTTATATTGCTGTTATATTGTTATTGTTCGTTGGAATTGCACAATGGTTACCGAATAGAACGCTTACATACTTTTATATGTCTTTAAACGTATGAAGGGTTCCATATCACTTCAACTGCAAATGATCCATACCATTGCAAATGGCTCAGTGATTGAACTATACTCGCTTTACATCTAAGTCCATAAATTCATAATTCTATCTCCCATTTCCATCCATGCACATCCATTTTGACAATACAAATGGAAAAGAGATTCGTCGGACCCGACATGTTTCCAATCATCAAAAGTCCAATGACGTTGGCGGGCCGAGAGGAGGCTTAAAGTTTTACGCCGTCCAATCAACAATGGCACACGGGTGGACCTACAATCCTGAAATCTCATAACAATGGATGATCCGTTGAACAGTTTATACGCTCATTGCTGATCCAGCACGGAAATCCGCGTCAAAACGGGGAAGTATTCTATGCTATCTCGTTTGTGGAATTTCATCAATTGTCAACTGTCCCATTCTTTGGTCATCTTTTCAGAGCGCGCCGATGTTTTACTGGATAGCGATATTCATTAAATGCTCGTGAAAATGGCCATGAGCGAAAATTCAAATTTCGGAGATGATGTCTCATTTCCCTTGAATTGATTATAACGCCTTGTTCAAATACATGTCAATCTTGATGATCTGCCATTGTAGTTGCAAGAATCAATCTAGCAGCTTTGCCAGACACCTGTTGTCTTACATAAGCGATACCAACCTCATATGTAATTCTGATGGTTGTATACACACGCCTGACAGTTTAGGGGCAAAAGCTGATCTGACGTGTGGATGATTTTTGACATGTTTTCAGTGAAGAATAATAGTTTAGGCCGACTCATTTGGCGAAAACCTTTCATCAGGGTAATCGATTTCTCAGTTTGCTTGGTTATCTTTCGAATTCAGTTACAAATAGTTTTGAACCAGTTTCGCTTTTTCAGAATAGAAAATTAACAAATGTGACTGTCCGGCCAAGAAGTAATTCGGAGTATTATTATAATTAAGATATAGAACGCTTATATCCAAACGAAAACATAGTAAAAAATTACTTGCATACCTTTAAAAAATGCAAATTGGTGCCTTTTAAAATTTTGTATGGCCTTTCTTGTTCAAATGTATGCAACATTTCAACAATCACATCATAAAAACTTTCTTTTCAATGTTATATATTTATTTAATACGAAAACATATAATACTATACTAACTTATTATGATAAACAAACATTGCATCTTTTTTCTTTATTTAGCATTTTTAAAATGACATAATTGATAATTGCAATTTCTAGAATTAAAAAAATATTTATGTAAAACAGTTTTTTATAGTTGGATATTATAAAATATAAGCAATACCTGCATTATATTATATTATATATATATATATATATATATATATACTAAAATTCTATACTACCATATTTTACATTTATAAGATTATTTATTTGATTGATATAAGTGCCATTTTAATTTCTTACTATTTTAATCGCATTTATTTGTGGAAAAAATTTTCAAAATTTTGATTTGAAATATGTTTTTATAAAGGAATATTCTTTGATTTAATTTTTAATTTGGATAAATTTAATCCTAATTAGCTTTTTAATGTCTTAAGTTAAATTTGAAACTTAATTTTTATTGTCCTAATGAAGATCTTGAATAATTATTTTGTTCCATTTAATGGCAAATCCCCGCCATGCCTAGTTACAATTGTTTAATCATATTTTAACTTTTAGCATTCTTAAAATTACAGTTAAATAAATTTTTTCTTCAAAATTAAAATGAAATGAATATAATAGTTTTTTAGAATAGGCGACGTCTCTTGGATCAGAAAAGCTTCAGACTAAAGTCGAATTACATCAATAAATAATGCGATTCTGCATCTCAGGCGTTCGAGAACTTTATCAACTTATATCAAGCCTTATACTTTAAGTAAGCTGGGTCGGTGAGAAGAAATTTAATAAGTCTTTCGAGGAATGTGGATTGACAAAAATTCATCCATCAACCAAGGATGGAAACAGCAATTTTGATTTCTAAGATTGCCGAATCCGTAAGGCCACTATTTTTTAAAATCATAATTATTATATTTTACATATAAAATTTGAGAATTACACATGTTTAATATAAAAAGATTTCGATGCTATACACAGTTGTTTCTACTTTATTGTATAGCAAATATATAGAAAGCATTGTAATCGTCAAAAAATTCGAACACGAGATTTTGACTAATTTTTATATTTGAGACCTCCCTAAATTCTAGAAACACATTTTTCGATATTCTCTATCTGTCTGCCTATGACAAAGATAATGCAAAACCTCATTGAGCTCGAAGGATGAAATTTGGTCTTCACACCACATTTGTAAATTTCTGTGAAATCTTTACCAAAATATATTCAGAGGAAGTTTGTCCGGCTGTTCGAATATAACTTAAGATGAACTACAAAACGGATAGAGCTAGATAGATAAAATTCGGTATACAGATTTAACAACCATAGTGTATGTTGAGCCAAACCAACAAGCGGTTGACCGTCCAGCGCGTGTACTTTGGTTTGAGGTTTTATGGCGTAAGAACCAATGTGAATGCCATACTGCGCCAAATAAGTTTGTTTTCAATTCAAAGTTTAACAGAAACAGTCTCTATTAAAATGGTACAAAAATAACCATGAGCAAAATGATGACAAACTACAAAAAATCATAACTAAATTATGATAGTGAGTACAAAATCCTATAAATTTTAAAAGGATAAAAAAATTATGTGTTCCGTGCCAATCAACAATGATAAAGTCACTGATGTTGTGTTCAATTAAAACAAGCGCTGAATAGGATATGATAAAACTGTTACTCCACAGTCAATGAGGACACATCGGCAATGAATCATTTAATGCAGATGTTTATGTGTGAATCAAGTGTGACCGATTCTCAGGTGAATTAAAACTGCTCAAACTTACAAAATCAACGAGAACAGTGTTAAGTTTGTTTTTTTTCTGATTTACGATAGCATTTAAAAAAATTGAACCTAATCATAAGAATGATTTTGAAGAAGTTAGGAGAAATTTTTGAAACATCGAGGAAATAATATACAATAATAAAATATTGAAGCGTCTAATTAAAAAATTAACACATAGTAGATAAAAATAAACAGTTGATGATTTAAGAGATTAACCCGTCTTGATAACCATGAGTAACAAAAACTGCTGATTTGCTTCAAGCTTCTTTTCGCTGTTTAATGTGTTCATCTTCTCGATCGGGATTGATAAAAATGCTTGAGTGCCGTATTCAACCGCCCGTTCATTGTTTTAATAACTGTTTCAAAGTAAATTATGTGTGGCTTCAAAGTGGGAAGTCTAAGTTAAACTAACAAAACATAATTCATGTAATTTTCTAGCCGTCTTTTATTGAACTATTACTTTTTGCAACTTATACTGACCATTCATTGTCTGGGTCAAGTAATAGAATCTCAAATTCTGCAAATTGTTGCCACCTTTACATACAGCAGCGATGAGAAAATATAATACTTTCCATTATTTAATTAATATTATTTGAAGAATAAATAGTTATCTGTTTTCCGTATATATATAAAAAAGATTATCTTTTATTTTAATTTAATCATTTTATTTAGCTGCAATCATAAATCTGTAGACACAAGGACAAAAATTCAAGAACCACACAAAAGATTTAATCGGCTTACATTATTTAAATACAGGATTAGTTGTGTTTTTAATTACACTATGTAAGGAGGAATTAATGCAATTTATTTTCTCTCATCACTCGGGATTATCTATTTCGCAATAATGTTTGACTGCTTTTGAAACATCAGATTACACTTAAAACTTTTCAACAATAATCAAAGCTCTAAATGTCGTTAAGCGCGCCGAAAACAAGTGCAAGCATCTATATAATTACATATCCGCAGGATAGGATTATTAAATATAGATTCTAGTTGATGGGCGCCATCTGGTGGCGAAGGATAAAATTTTGAAATTCGATATTTTATAACAACGATTCATAAACTGAAGATAAAAAAGAATTAAAAACAATTTTTTTAAAATTAAATCCCACTTTCTTTGCATACTTGTAAAAGCATGTTTTTTACAAAATATTTCTGTTATTTTTTTTTTATCTTAAGAATCAAATTGAATCGAATAAATGACTGCTTTTAAAAATCCAAAATATTAAATATGGTACGGTTCTCAAAAAAAAAAAAAATGCTATTATTTATAATTCTTTATTCAGGCTTTATTTTCTAATATAGTGCTTTTAAGCTTGCCCTTCAAATTATATAAGGTAAGGAAGTGCAAGCACATGAAAATATTTTGGCTTCTTTTGAGGTTGTTAAAAATAAGTTAAAATATTAAATTTTTATACGTTTCCTATAGTGTACAAAAAATCAAACAGTAAAAGATTCCTCTCGCATTCAACTGTGCATGTCCTAAATTTTGAATTTCATCTACGAAATTTCCAGCGATATGAATGCATACAAATTTAGAGGAACTAATCACAAATTTTGATGGAAACGTTTTTCTCAGAAATGCAAATTTATTCAAAACAGAAAAACTGTCGTATCCAAATATTTGTTAGGTATTCACAATCCAAGCATAAGAGTTCAAAGAAATATGTTAATCACTCCCAATATTGTTTACTTTGATTAGTCTACAATCTGCAAATTAGTCTTAGTCTGCAACGTCGAACTTCATAAAGAAAGGAGGAGAAATTTGAAAAATTGAATGTTTAAGATATTTCAAAAAAAAATATTAGAATTATTTGCTTTTATTTGTGTTCTTTCTAACAAAACGAACTATTTTTATAACAAAGAAGGTTTGGAATTGGTTCTGACGATTTAAGCTGCATGGAATCATAATGGCGGCTTAGTAGTAGAAGAAAGCAAACGTCGTTTATCACAATCCCTTCAATCTTCTAAGAAGTATTGCAGAATGGATTACCGAATATTAACTACAATATTCTTACTTTTCTGGAGAGAAACGATAGGGAAAGGATGTTGAAATTGATATATTAACTTATTTTTCCATTACTTTCCTGCTTTTATACAAAGAGTCAGTGCAGAACTCATAATTCCAAAACTGACAAGATAGAGATCATTCAGCTTAATAACTGTCATCCATACAGTGGTTTTAAAGATAAATACGGGAGTTACAAGGATAATGACAGAATCGATGCCTGTAATCTTACCACTGGACTCCATTTTAAGTAAAATCACATCCTTCTTTTATTAGGAATGCAATTTGGACAGACGAATATTGCTTTAATTTAGATAGAAACATCAATATTAAAAGTTATCATTTTTAGAATGATAAAATTCCATTATTCGTTCATTAATTGTTCATTATTAGTGGCTGTTTATTGTAAATATAAAGAAATAGCATTTCAGGACCTTTTTGGCTTGTTCCATTTTGTACAACAATATGGTGAATGGTTACCGATTTAAAATAATTTTGATAAGAATAATGTCTGAACTAAGGGTTGAACTGTCATTAACTGTACACGATCAGTAGAATTCAACAAATGAATTAAAAAACGAAACTATCTTTATCCTTTGGCTGCGTCATTCTTTAAAATTACTATTTAGATGCGATGCTTGCAAATAAGTTTAAATATTTTTCAAAGAAAGTGAACTGATACTATATGTTACACGATAATTATATAATATAATAAATATCTGTAATCGTAAAAATAAATACTCTAAACAGAGAAAAACGCGGGATGCAACAGAAAATGAATTGATTGCCAACCCGCGTAAATCGTGGGATACGCAGCTGGAGGGTTAATTAGCAAGTGATGGACTCTATCTCATAAGCGCGAGTATTATTAAAGAACGCAATTTTATATAGTGTCGAAAGTGTTCATTCTGAACACATTTTTAATTATGTCAGTCAATGAATCTTCCAATAATTGATAATTGCTGATTTTCTTATTTCGCTCTTCTAATAATCACTCATAATGCGCATATTATCTTTGAAAATTGCAAAGAAACCCTCACACAAAGACTTGTCAGAAGTATAGAAAAGTGATTTGACTTTTAATACAACAGCAAATTTTGCATACAAAAGCATAGAAATGTGTACTTAAAAATGAGAGTAAGTAAAACATTTTACTCATTGAAAATTTTTCACTATGAGGGCGGCAGAAATATATATAATTTTTTATTATTTCCTATTTTATAAATTTTGTTATTTTATTTGATGCAACTTTGAAAATACAAAATTATAATGTCTAATTACAATAGTTCAGGAAATAAAAGCTTGTTCCACTTTTCGGAAACAATCTATGTATATGTAATAATATTTCTTAAATTAATTTCATCATTTTTATTTCAAATTAACCCATGTAGCTAACTCTGAAATTCTCTGTAATATTCAGATTCCAAATATCATTTTTTAAATAAATTATTTGTAACACGCGTTCAAAAAAATTGCTCACACTTTAAATTCCCATGCTCCGACCGAAGAGATAAAAGTCGCAAACGCCTATGGCAAAATTTCAAAGTTATTTTAGAATTTCTCCTTCTAATCGATACGCTTCAAAAACATCCCTACCAGAATCTCCTATTAAAACCCATAAGGGAAAATTTGCTAAACATTCTTTTTTGTCGTGATATAAACATACGCGATTTATTCGATCTCCATGTGTATGAATCATGGCCCTTCGGTCAAAAAAATTAATCGAAATTCCAAATTTGTTTTCTTTTCAGCCACGCATTTCAAAATTATGTTATATAACATGGATAGTGCTATAATAATTTACGGAATATGTTCACTATTTGAATTTTAATAATATATGTTTGAAAATTGGATAATTATATCAAATCGTCGTAGAAATTCTCATAAAGCTGTTGAATTTCAAATTTAAATTTATATTTAATTTATGCAGTTCTCTACGAATATTAAAGCAAAAAAAAAATGATAAATTTTATTTCTGTAACTTCAATTAGAACCTTTTATTTCAAATTAATATTTAAACTGTCAAATTGTCAACTTAGGCTCATACCAATTCTAAAAACAATTTATACTTAATTTGTTTAATAATATCGCATATACAAAGAAAATTGACTAGAAAAAACTGCATTGCAATTTTTAACGTTGAAAACGTACCGAAAATAATAGCGAGATTCCGGAAAACGTAAGGAAATGACTCATTAAATTATTAATAACGTAGTTAAAATTTAAAAATATTTTTTCCTTCCGAGTAATACAAAAAATGAAATTACCATGTTTAAAGATAAAACAATAACATGCCGCATGCTTGATATATGTTTTAATTTTGTTTGAAGTACTTACTAGAGCAAATATGAAATACGTAATCATTCTAATTTGCATTTTAAAGTACTTAGGATTGTTACTTTGAAAGCAAATGTTATATTAAATATCTATGTTCCATTTTCAGAATTCACAGATTCAATCAATTACCAGTTAGGAGCTTGAATACACTTTGAAGAAAAACAATTGGTTTGACAATAAAATGATTTTAAATGATAATCCTAAAAATAATTTTAATAAACATAGATCTTTAAAATACATTTTTGATTACTAAAAAAACATATTTTATTATATCTTTCCCAATATAACTACTGCTATAAAATGAGGGATTACATATAAAGGGTGCCCCCCGCAAGATTTGAATTAGCCACCATTTGTGCAGTAAAGTGCTTTCAACCCTATTAAAAAACCCATTTGACAGTTTAGAGTGAATAAAAATGGAGAGCTACAAGCTAGAACAACGTGTTAAGGCAAAATTTGAATCAAATAAAAACACAGTTTTATCATTAAGTTGTTATATTTTTAATGAATTGTAAAGTACACAGGATAGAGTTATTCATGGAAAATAATACATAGGGAAAATGGCCCCCATAGCTTTTCTGGCATATACGCACTCTTTTGTCGAAATATTTCATGATCATTTTCCATAATGTGGCTGAATTTCGTTGATGCAGCGTTGAATTTCCTCCTTCAATGCACGCGGGACTGTAGGGTTGTTGGCACAGTCCTTCGACTGCAATTTACCCCATATAAAGAAATCCAATGGTATAAAATCAAATGATATAGAGGACCAATTCTCATATGTTTGAACTGTAGCCACCAAACTTTCATTATTTCTGAAATATTGTTCAACAACGAAAACACGTTGTTTAATTGCATAACGCTCCATTTTTACTAACCCTAAACTCAGCTGTTAAATGTTTTTTTTAATAGAGTTGTCAACACTTTACTGCACGAATGGTGGCAGATTCAAATCTTGCGTTAATTTTTAATCCTTTAATAATCAATAAATTTACAATTCAGAAAAATAATTAGATAATGTACTATCATCGAGAATATACGTATACACGTGTACAATATTACAAATTTCTTGTACATTAGGAGGTAAGTAAAAAATTTCATATGACAACGTTACAAACATAAATCAGTTCATGAATGCAATAATTGGAATTCAGCAATACTTATTTTAGAATCAAAATTACTTTCAATTATTTTCTCTAACCCATTTGTTCCATCCCGTTTAAATTTTTTTCAAACATATCTCATGAAACAGACTTACTTTTAAGTTCGCAGCAGATTCCATTCGTATGCAGAAATTAGCTTCTATTTCACGAAAAACAAAATAAGAAAAATAATAATTTTAATTATAGCAAATTATCAAATTTTAAGGATTTTATATTGACTAAAAACCAGCGCGAGTTCTTAAATATACTTTTATTTTAAATGAACTTCAAATAAAACGTTAGTGCTATCTGGCGATGACTTTTACTCGTAGAAGAAAAATGATTTAATGACATCATAATATTTATACTAAATTGTCAATTAAGGAAAAAAAAACAGAAAAAAATATTTTAAATTGCTCTTTTTAGCACATTATTAGAAGTGCATTTTTAAAAGAGAATTTTATTAAATTAATTTAGATAATGACCAAAAAATTGTACGAAAAAAAGACAGTTTAAGATATTTCAAACAGAATTTTTTAATCGATTCCGTAATTTTTTAATTTTTATTTTACAATCGCATACATGTAGGATATCCCATTTTGTTTTGCCATCATTGATTCTATTGTCCCATTATAGGACGTGATTCAAAGCGAGATTTGATCATTTCCCAGAGGACGATAATTTTAATTAATACAGCATTCCAGATCAACGCCATCTTTCGAGCTTACGAAATGCCGACACATCTAATATTCAGAGAAAGGCCTAACTAGCCACCGTTCAATGAAGACGTTTCGCACTTTCGCGCCCGCTAACTGCGCGATAAGTTGTTCCAGTCACATAATGCACTTTTTTTTAGATTTCTAATGTCCTTCTAGAAGGAATTATCTAACCTTCTGTTTCTTTCATATCTCCATGTTTTAATCCATTTCCTATTTTCCCTATAAATACTCCCCCTGTAAACTTTTCCCTTTACCTGTAAATAAATTCTTTTATTTTTAAGTCTCCCCTTCATCCTTCTTTTGCATTATTTTGATCTTAGTTGTTAAACTAAACCCGTAAACATTAAAAGACCCCTAGACACCTCTCCACTAAAACCCCCGCTATCTGAAGAGTCTAACTTTAATTGGGAGATTTGGTTAGACTCCCACATACATATTATGATAACATTTGCAAAGCGAATGAATACAATAAATATGCTGAGTGTGAACGTGATACACTTCAAAACTTTATTTCATTTTGCTATTCATTTGAGTTAAAACTCAAATTAAAACGTATCAAAGTTTTGCTTGTTAATGCAACAAGGTTTCTAACTCTTCAGTGTTAATTGCCTATATTATAATTGTACAGACAGTTCAAGAATCCATGAACGTTTTGATTGTTTAGCAGCAACATAAAGGTCTCTCTTCTAGAAATCTCATTACCTAATGTTGTTGATTTGGCAATCCCAGAAAAGAAAATGGTTTTAGTATCGATTTTTTTTTATGTTCAAATAAATGGCAGCTTATTTAAAGAGAAAAAATGTTTATTTGAGGGATTTATTTTTGACATTTGAAGAAAATGTTTGAAGTTTTCACTAACTACACATTATAAAAAAAGTAAATAAACAACTAAAAAATTTCAGATCAACATATGCAATAATTGTGAAAAATTTAATTTGAAGTGGACATTTTAGTGTAATTTTCATGTCTGAATTCATTTTCGAAAGACCGATACACATACATGAGACCTACATTGACAGTCAATCGAAAATCAATCGTTTTTTTTAATCGACTATTATAATGGCATTTTAAATCGTACAATAACATTTTTAGAATGCGATTCTTTTTCGGTTAAAGGCATTTTTGCTGATCTTGTTTTTCACTCACTCTTTTCCTTCCAGAAGGTAGAATTTTTCAATAATAATAATAATAATGCAGATATTGATAAAAAAAATTGCCAATTATTCCCTTTTTAATATAAATCGTTCTTTACTGAAACTCAATTTTTTAAATGAATACATTTCTAAATTAGTACTTTTTTAAAGTTTATTCCTGATCAAATTAAACTATCATTATATATTAGAATTCATTATATAATTTCATAATACCCACGTATTTTTAATTTAAACTTTTTCTAATAGCATTTTATT
Source organism: Argiope bruennichi (assembly GCF_947563725.1). Taxonomy (NCBI): domain Eukaryota; kingdom Metazoa; phylum Arthropoda; class Arachnida; order Araneae; family Araneidae; genus Argiope; species Argiope bruennichi. Next base: position 120,566,927 of record NC_079159.1, read on the forward strand.
TAAACGCAAAAGCACGATGCTAAAACCTCCCCCTCCTCTCCTCTTACCCAATAAAGTGTCTAGATACAAACTTATTGTTCCGTTTTGGACATCTAGCTCAAAACTTTTAAGCCAATAAAACTACTGTTAAGTATATTTTCCGCATTTTGCTATTTTGTCTGGACCAATAAGCCCAAAATTATTTTAATAAAAAAAAAAATCCAGAACAACTGCCTCAATATCGCCCGTCAACAGCATGCAGCATTCAGAACTGAACGAAGCATTGTCGTTCATGTTTTCTGCACTATCAGAAAGTCGCAATGATATACGAATCGGGAATAAAAGAAACCCTGTTCCACGTAAATGTTTTCCAATGAAGTAGTAATTTTTAAGATTTCAATTGCATTTTTTTATAATAAATTCCATGGTTAAGAATTTTATAACAAACTTAAATGCAGACTGATTCAAAACTCCTTATACATATTTAATAACAAGCAGAGGAATATTAAAGAACTACACAACAGTAGCTACCTCATAGTGAATTAAAAGACAAGATTAAATCAAACAAACGATAAAATATACTTAATGGATTGCAAATTTGCAATAGCACAAGAACATGGTTGGGTAAAAAACAGCATATGAAGCAATATATAACTTCGGATGGAAGTCCGAGCATTTACTTGAAGCATTCGAACGGTTTGGAGTTGATACTGCGGCATACTTGCAATTATAGCTGGCAGGCAGTGTTATACTAGTAATGCTGTTATCATGACATTTTTGATGGGCTAATGTGAATTTATTTAGCATTATATACTGCCTTATATATTTTAGAAATTTTTCTGAAACATTTTGTCTTTTGATTCAGTAGCAATAAACTTTCTATGGCAATCTCTTGCGTTTATAGGTTCTATGGAGAGAAAAATAATATGTTTCTGTACCCTTTTTATGTATATACTGATTTTCGACTCATTCTGGGATTCTACTAAGCACTTTTGCAAATCTATAATTCAAAATTATAAAAAATTTAAGCTTATATATTAGACCATTCAAATAGTAAAAACCTTTTCAAACAAAATATATTATTTCAAAAAAATTTTAAATATATGATTTTATAAAAAATTTTACATAATTCTGGCGAAGTAATTTTTTTCTTCAATTTTTTTCCTGTTAACACATAAATATGCATATCTCGAACAAAACCGGGTATTATCTTATAATTCCATTCAAAAAAATTTTAGAAATATTTTTATGCGTATTTATTGAATTTTTATAATAATGTCATGTATTTCCGAACTAATATTGAGTTCATCTATCAAAAGAAATAAAAATGCACACACAGTTATGACTTACAAGCAAATTTTATAATAAAGATACAATATCTTCGACATTTAAGATGCCTGGAACATTTTAAAAGAAACATTTTTTCGAAATATCCTTGAAACAAATATTTAACCCCCTATTATTTTTATTAATTATATTTAACAATATTTAAAAAATACATTTTATAATAGCGTTTTAACCACATATAATTACATATTTTAGTGTTGAAATGCAAAAATGAAATTTCAATTTTTAATAATTTTTTGTTAATTTTCAAACTACCGGTCCATGACACAGATTAAGGCATTTTATCAAATGAAATGATAAAAATTCTTTATCTAGCTATATGATACAAGGGCACTACGATGAATACGAAACTGCACAAAAGTCGTACTTAATTATAAGATTTATTTCAAACATCATGTAACATTTCTTTGTTTCTAGTATGCAACATTACATTGTTACAATATTAACGCTTTATTTACCGAATTATTTTACCATCAATTTTTCAAATTTATTTTTGAAACATTAGCTAAGTTTTGGTACAAAATAAACAGAGGAAGATGGAAAAAACTTTTTTAATCAAAAAAATTTAATTCATTAAGTTAATAGTAAAAGATTTTTTAATGTTATTTTTAGTTAACATCTAATGCTTTACATTGGAAATATTTTCGTGTTCTTTCAAATACTGTTAGAAAAAATACTCATATTGTGAAGATATTAGCTGGATTTTAATGGTACTGAAAAGTACCATAGGTAAATAAAGGGTTAAATTTTATTTAAAATGCTATTTCTAACAGATTTAATAGTAGTAAATTTATTAATATAGAAACTAAAATAATAATAATAATAAAAATTATCCCAAATAATTGTTTCGATCTGGAGGGCCAACATTTTCTAAATACTAAAAACTATTTTTTTCTTCGTAAATTCTTCTCAAGTTTAAAAATGAACGTATACATCATAAAATGAAATGAATCCTTTTGTAAATTTCACGTAACATAACGCCCATACTTACTCCAAAGGGCTGTTAAATGTAAATTAAATACTTATTCAAAGATTAACTTATATTTCATGCTTTTCTAAAACTTTCAGGCTAGCATACTAACGTTTCTAACTAGATGCAGTTATCGCACAAACATTGCCTCCCGTATTTAAGGCAAACCCAGCAAAGGAGGGGGAGTAAGAGGATGTAAGACGATTGCACGGTAATGCTTAATCCCAAATCTCAACGATCCTGTCATCACGTACACTGCTCTCTTTTCATGATTAAAGGAAATAAATGTAAGAGGTTATTCCTCAAAAGACGAGAATAGAATTGTTTAATGCAAGTGTGAGTAGGACTTATTCGATCAATAACGTAAAAAGAAACCGTTTGAGAGTATCTTATAGAATTTTCAACACCACGGCCTGATGCATCATTTCAAGTACATGTATTTATTTAAAAAAAAATAGAATACACTAACATTGAAAAATTTTGATTTAATAGAACACACTCAAAATGTGCAAAATTGTAAAATTTAATGTTATTTTTTATATATTTTTACATATCTGCATCACTTTCATGTTAGCAAAGAAGGACTTGATTGATTCGTCTTTCTTTAAAAACTAATCTATTTCTTAAAATAAATTTATATTCCGTAGGAATGGCGTTCCTTAGCAGGGTAACTAATGATTTCAAGAGTCCATAACGTTTTAAACAACTTTTAAAACTTTTAAACACACTAATAAAAACCACAAACTACTTCTATGAATACTAATGAAATTGTTTTTATTTTCTTATATACAAAGTATTAAGAAAATATTGTAATCATAAAAAAAAAAAACCACGAACTCTAGATTTTGACGAATTTCCACAATAGAGACTACTCCCTCTCCGAAGATAGAAAAACATAATTTGGCATTATGCCTGTCTGTCTGTGTCAAAGATAACTGGAAAACGCTTTGAGTTATAAAGATGAAATTTGGTACACTGTCTTTACAGGATGTGTAGATTTTAATCAAATTTTGAACAAAATCAATTCGGAAGTCTGTTTAACTGAACGTGAAAACAACAAACTGAAGGGAAATATAAGTTAAAAATTTGATGCTCTGTAATTTAACATCTACAGTACAATGTCCTATTGCCTTTTTGAGTCAAATCCTACAAGAAATGATATTCTGTGGGTCTGTATATTCATTAACTTGTAAAGGGTCGGAATAGGGCGTTCCCTTGGATTGCGAATTGGACTCCCCGTGTGTGTTGTAGTTGGCACACATATAAATCTGTCGTGGTCACAAAGTCCTCCGTGTCGAGGGTAATACCACTGGGGGTACTGGATCAGGGGTGATCGTTCTCTGATTCAGGCCTAAATTACGATCTGTGGATGAGTCAATGAAATGCATGAATGAAGTCCGCCCCGTGAAAAGGGTTGTGACGTGTGTGCAGCTAAGTCGTACTCTTGGCCCTAGATGGCGCTACTGAAAAACAAGAGACGCATTCTTGGCTTAAAATCACTGACTTCTAGTCAGTGGGTTTGTCTATGACTAGTGCCATTACCTTTTTTAATAAATTTTGCCAAAAATTTTTTTTTTCAAGACCACTCCCGAAGTTTTAAAATTGTTCTTCATGCGAAATTTTAAAATAATGGGAAGGAATGATGTAACGTTTTCGGCGCAAAAACATTAAAAGAACCACAATAATTAACATTTAGAATGTAAAAAAACAACAACCCCGAACCGTCGCAGTACGTTAAATAAAGGGGTTTATTACAATAAGAAGTTATTATTAGATTAAAAAACGCTTAGTATTATAATTAATTTTCATTATAATTGATTAGCTAATTCATTCATAGTTGATTTTAAAATATTCGTGAGGATTATGAAGTAGTTTAAAAGTATAAAATCGGCACATTATTTCGACATATGCTGGAAATCAAGTTATCGATTGTTTGGATATTTTAAGAACATTTTTCTATGCATTCGTCCGAGTTAAGGAAGGATGTTCGGGAAACAAAGCAAAGTAATTCTATCTCACAAAAGAATTCGGGATGAACGATGCGATTCGTCTTCCCAAGGATAACACATTAGCGGTGACATTAGTCAACGTCTTCGGCAAACATCCATTGTTGGAAGAGAGCTGGAATGTCATGGGGAAATGGTTAACAGAATTTCAGTGAGTCGAAGCTACTCAAACATCCAACACTAGGTTCAAACTGGAATTTTTACTTCCTCATATAAGAACTTTAGTGAAAGTATTTCAGGCTTTGAAGTTTTGGAGAATCTTCTTGCTCCAGACATCCCAAAGCCAAAAACCCCTTTTTCGACATTGTGTCTGCTGTGATAAAAAATAACTCTAAATGCTTTCACAACTAGCAGGATAAAATTATGTATATATTCTTACACCAAATTATTTATCTACCAAATTCTGAACAAAATCTATTCAGAAGTCTGCCTGTCCGACTGTTCAAATATAAATGTGACAACTACAAAATAAAGAGAGCTAGATGAATAAAATTCAGCAGATTTAACGTCTATAATGTGGACACTTGTCAAATTTTAAGCCAAATCCAGTTAGAGGTTGAATATCTGTCGATATGTATTTTCAGAAGCATGAAAACCTGATAATTAAAAAACACAAAGACTTAAATATATCAAATTGTGCATGTGATTTCGCAACTAGCTCTGTATCAGTTTTTTTTTCATTCAGCTAGGAAAAAATGCGCCTAAAACACAAATTCAATTCAAATTTTGGATACTATACATGTGCCAAGGATCAAACGCCAAAAATGCGCCAAGAGTGAGACGTTGGATTCAGAAAAAAAATGCCACATTCATGCCAACGATAAATATGCCAATGCCATGCAAATTGTTCTCTGCTGTACCCAAGATTCAAAATTTTTTTCCGAGGGAGATGATAACCCCTTCATTAGAAAGTATTCAGGAAAATTTTGAGGAGACCATAACCACTGGTTAAAAATTAAATGCAGTACGTTACTTTATCCATGTTCTATAATTTTTAACTTTAATCATTCATTGCATTTATAATTTCCGTAAAAATTCATAAACAGATAGTGTCATTAGTATGGAATTAACATTTAATTAAAAGCATCAATTATTAAAAAAGGAAGGTCTAAAATATTGAGCGTATTGTCTTCAAGAATACGCTTCTGTTTAATATTTTAATATTCTAATACTGTAGTGAAAGAGTGGGCTATCGACTAGAGAATTCCGTTTTCACAAAAAAGAAGCGCATTAAGTTAGATAAAAGAACTATTGCAAAACTAAGGAAGTTAAATGTATATTGTATTATTTTAATGACAAAAGTCTAAAAAAAATGTTAAATTACGTGGTTTCCAATTTTTTTTTCTGTCTTAATTTGACTTAATTTTTACTTGCAGAGAAACACGGAACAATAGATAATTTAAATTTTAATACTGTTAAAGTATTTGAATTTTTCTACATACCAGAAAATTTATCGCAACATAAAACTGTGTTAAACACTAATGAAAAATTTACATACGCATTCTCATTTCAGTTGCAATGCTAATGATTAGGCATTTTTTAATCGGATAATTGTATCTGTTACGGCCAAAGCCCGAAATCGGCCAGATCGCGAATTGGCCGGCCAATTCGCGATCTGGCCAACGTTTCTGTAAACTTACCGGCCAATGTCCGATCTTTTCTTGATTTCGGGCTTTGGCCGGCCAATTCGCGAAATGGCTGGGGACGATCGGCCAAAGTAGAAAGAAAGGCATCAAAAGCAGATTGTTTTACACCCTGTTAAAAATGAAGTATTTAAAAATGAGTACTTCTGTGTACTGTTTTTTTTTTAAGTGCAACTGTTTCAGAAACGAGTTCAAATATAAGTGACACCTCTGAGTTAAAAATAAGCTTGTAATATATAAAAATATGATCTCGTGTTATTCTGTTCTCATATTAAAGCCATAATAGAAATTATTCAGTGAACGTGTATACTTTAACAACGTGATAGCTTGAAGATTAGATTTGCGCCCTTCAAAATGAAATAATTATATCTTGAGCAAAGGCGTTGCGTATCATGTATGAATACAAAGGAAAATTGAGTATTCAGTTTTCAATTACCTTTAAGGGTGATCCTTAGTCTTTTTCTGCTCCATGGACCTAATGTTAAAGATCCCAGATCACATTGTCTCCCGAAATGTCGCTTCAAAAAATATGAATTTTTTTGCAAAGGCAAATAACAAAAATAAGGGCTAATTAAAACAAATATGGAGGACAAATAGTTTTGTTATTAATATCATTTAAAGACATTTCTTTGTTGGCGCCATCTGTCCAATTTCACCTACAACATGTCCTTATTTATATTTTATACATGAATGTCATTATATTTATTTACCACTAGTCGCCTTTGGCGACCAGCCGGTTCACCAGTATTAATGATCGCTAAAATTTTCACTTAATGTAAATTGCTCTCTTAGTAGCTTTTTCTGAAAAATATTTTTGAGCTTCATATTTAGGTAGTTATATGATTCAGTCGTACTTTTATGTAGGTCTTAAACAGTTCTGTTTCATTGTACTACTTTCCCTAATGTTCTGTCAGTATCCATAAAATTTCTACTTTAAACTAAAGTGGAAATGTTAAACTGCAATCAATATAAAAGCTTTTTATATTAAAGCTAACCATGTCTTTTTTTTAAATATGAAAATTGAAATCATAGTCGTCCAGCAGTGAAATCTGACCGATTTATGAAGTTTTTATGCATCATTTTTATAATCACAGGCCAATCACTGTCTAGAAACCCTGCAAAGGATTAGCGTATCTTCATTGAGACAGTCGGTGAAGTGGTCTAAAATCGCCAGTTTTTATAGAAGTGTGATATTGAAATTTCATAAATCAGTCAGTTTTAGTGACTGATTTAGTTGGTTGGAGTTCAACAATTTTTATTAAAAATATTGGTGTCTCAAGAATATTTTGTTAAATATGATTCAAAGGGTAGAGGACCTATGTAAAAATTTAAAATTCCTGATTCATCGGAGCATTTATTGACTAAAGTTATATTAAGTATAATTATTTAGTTAATTTAGACCATTTTGTTAGCAAATGTATGCCCCAAATTAGCTGATGGTAGCTGATTAGAATGATTATCCTAAGTATATTAAACTTTGTTTGCCTTAAATTAAATTGTTTTATTGAATTAATAATATAGGTATTGTCAAAGCTCATAGAAAACTTTTCCTCCTTTTAATTTTAGAAAATATCTTACTTCATTTTTTTTTTTTCATTTTATACAGACACCTGCAGAAAATTACAATTTTGTTTATTCAATTTGCAATAATAGTTGATTTATTTTTTAATTTAAACTTCTATCAATGTGATGGCAACACGTTGATAAAAGATATTTTTTTTAATTTGACGTGCTCGTGCAGATTAAATCTTAGCATAATTTAATCTAAGCATAATTTATAAATTAAAATTTAAGCTTTAATTAAAAAAAGCTTTAATTTGATGCAAAAATCGATTTTGTGCTGTAATATTTTCTGGTTATAGCGATAAAACGCCGAAATTACGCTTAATTTTTAATTAAAATTCTAATTAAAAATTTTAAAAAATCGCTCCAGGGTGCACATTTCCGACCTCCAAGGTATATATATGCCAAATTTGATAACTGTTTGTCAAACGGTTTGGACTGTAGAGCGCCAACACACACACACACACACACACAAACACACACACACACACACACACACAAACATACATTGAGCTTTATTTATAAGTATAGATTATCACATCGGGCTTTGGCCAAGGATTCCCTGCCACTTCGCGAAATGGCCAGCCAAAGTAGAAAATACGACATTAATTGCAAGTATTTCGGACTTTGGCCAAATCTCTTGGCCAGTTCGCGAACTGGCCGTATTTCGGGCTTTGGCCGTAACATATCGACTAAATTAAAAAAGAAAGAGTCATATGTTACGAGCTAAACAAATATAAAAGGATTTTACTAAATACTTAACTTCATTGAAAAGTTTTTACTGAAAACACCAAAAGATATTTCAAGTACATGAATTCCCCCCGGAATACAAAATAATTGTTCTTAAGGATGAATCATACCGAACGTGGACTTGATTTTCTTATGCACAGTCGCTTAAACTTCCCAATTACCTTAAATAAGAATATTATTTATACGAGATTATTTATTTTTTCAAAAAAAGGCTTTCTCGTTGCAAAATTTACCAGTTACATTTATTTATTTATTAATGAAACATAAAGAAAATACTTTAAATTCCATTAAGTTCTGAGAAGTTGAAACTATTCTTATTATTTGTAGAAGTAATTTTATTTCTATATATATATATATATATATATATTCATTTCAACAGCATTTGTTTCAGCCTTAAATATTTTTTTTAATTTAAGATTTAGATTTAACAACATGTCTTCTCAAATCGGAATTAAAAACAGTAAATATTTGTTAAAAATTAACTGCCTTCTAAGTAAAATAAAGAACATTTTATTTCTAATTCTCTGAAGATTTAGAAGACTTTTATTCTCAGAAATGATTACTCTTTGATTCATCTGATATCTGCATTATTGTTTCAGTTTAAAGTAAGTATGTCTTTAATATAACATTAAGAAGAAATTTCGCTTTTTTCTTCATTCATTCAATATTCTCGAATTAAAATAGCAATAATAGCACTGAGCATTTTTAACGCCATTTGATTCTATTTATAATAAAAATGATTCCTGCAACAATAATTCAGTTCATTGTTCCACTGTTTCCCATGTGAGTTCAAATTAAAGTTGATGTGAGATTCTGCGAAATTGAGGGAGAGAATAATTTTATTTTTCAAAAGCGCAATGAAAGCAAGAACTTAAGGGTAATTACAAATCAAACCCTGCATTCGAGTTAAAATCAGATATTCATTTATTGTTAAAAAATGGTATTAACGAGCGCAGATACTTGATGGGTGAAACTATTCGATGATTGTTAAGCCGAAAAATGTACTGAAATAGACACAAAAGTTTCTTCTCCGATAATTGCCAGAGAAAACTTTGTAAAAGTTCAATGATCCAGCCAAGTTTCGTCAAACATCGACTTTTAAAAAGTATAAAAATGTTGCCACTAAAAAGAAAGTAAAGCTCTGCATTAAAATCATTTGTCTTTTTGTGTTGAATAGTTTAAACTATGCATAACTTTCACTTAAAATTTCAGAACAATTATAAAAAGCTAATCAGGTTTTATTCAGACAATTTTTGGACCCAACATTTTGAATAAAAATAATTAAATTTTGCTACAAAGACAGCCAAACTTATTTACAAAATATTAATACTGAATAAATCAAGCAATAAATTTATTAAAATATGCATGACGTGACAGAGAGATAGACAGCAGGGAAGACATTAATTTAAAATTGTTGCCACATAAAAAATGAATCCTTCAGAAATAAGAACAATTTAAAATTTTTACTTTCAATTTACGAAATATGCAAAGAAACAGTACTGAAATTGTTTGAAATTTCTAACTCGAGATTTTGATGTCTCTTTACCTTTTTAAAATTCAAATATGCGTTTCTGGAATTTTATCTATCAATTCTATTCTGGAATTTTATAAATTCTATCAATCAATCTCTCTGTCAATTCTCTCTCTCTTTGTGTGTGTGTGTGTAATTATATGTGGTGATTATCTTTCTTTCCCATTCTTAGTCCAAATGTTTATTTAACCAATTTTACTTAACGAAAACATTTTTATTTTACTTTATTTAATTTTTTATTCCTTTTGGCTAATTCTAAACTTAAATTCAACTGCAACTGTAACTAAATCTTATGAATTAACAAATTATAAATATAATAATTAAAAATTACCATTCAATACCATCAATAATGCATGAAAATGGGATAAACAAATAAATTGTTTTTCGAAAAGTATATAGAATACAAAAATAAGACAAATAATAAATTAGCTGATAGACACAAAACAACCTGGAGGATATGAATCAGAATCCATTATAAACTAAATGCATATAATTGTTCATCAGAATTGATTTTAGTTTAGTTATATTAACGCTCAGTTTTAAAACAACAAAAGAGCTACTTTCGGACGGACCTGGTCAATTTGAACTGCTGTCAGATCACGAGGGCGACATAAGAGCCGGCACCTCCTCTGCAAAGTTCCACACCACACCAGAGGGAGGACGTTTGGCCCCGATGGTTTAACACAGATGGCCTTTCGCTTTTTTGATATTCAGTAAATGATTGATCTTCATTATTTCCCAGCGATGTTTCATTCAAAAGACACACCAGCGGATTGTCATATTCGATAAGCATTACAGATTCTATTTTTTAAATGCCAGTTTTAGAATAAATTTCCCTTACTTTTCTTTCTTACTTTTCTCGATCTCGCGGAATTCCTCGATTATTCTCGGTTTTCCCGATCAGTTGGCCACCCTGTTTCAATCGGTCGGAGAAAAGACATAGAAAATACATATTCGGTGTTTTAGTAATTGTTCCAGGAATTAATTGCCAAAAATCACAATTTAATAGGATCTTTTGTAATTATTGTTCGTCATACGGTTAATAGTGTACATTTATTAGAGTGTGTAAGAGAAAGTTACGGAAGGTTCACATGTTTAACATAATAAAGTTCAACTTTTTAGTTTTTAGTTCACAGTTCAATTTTTATTATAATAGAATCTTCAAATTAATCTATCAAAATCTATCTTAAATTCATTATCAAGTGGCATTCTAATATGGGACCAAAACTTAAATAAATTAAAGGATTAATTTAAGATGAGGTTTAATTAGTTTAATTTGAAAAAATAAAAATAGTAGCAGCATTGATATCCAGTACACAAAAGTATACAAATTTTAAAAACTCTTTTACAGTAAGCCAGAAAAAATTCAATGGAAAAATTCCTTATTTACATCAGTGGAGCAGGTGAAGATCAATAAAAATGTGCAAAAATATACAATGCAAAGTGAATTATTCGAGACTGAAAGAGAAGAGAAATAAACATTTTTTAATTTGTATGTATACATTTTTTGCAACAATGTACAACGAAAGGTATTAGTTGAAATCAATTTTTTAAAATTAATTTAATCTAGTTTACCCATCTTGTTGTAAACAGGTATTTCTAATAACGAAAAGGCAACAAATGTTTGAGCAAATTGTTTAATTTGATTTTGTTTGTTTGTTTAATTTCTTAGCACAGAATATCAAATTTTTGTTTAGTGGGATATCGGACTCTGACTATATTTTTTTTTTCTGTCGCCTCTGAAAGTCGCCTTCCCACCGGGTCGAGCCCTGCCCTTGCCCTACCCTAACCTAGCTTTTTAAAGCACGGTAGTTGCCGGAAGCAGAGATCGAAGACACTTCGGAATTTTTCCTCCATTTTTTTCCCAACCTTAGAGGCATAATTCATGAGCAAGAGGCGCGAACCAACATTCGTTCGCTCTCTACCGATACAAGAGTGAAAAAGGCAAGAGAGCGAAGATATTTTTTTCCCAGTGCTTATTTAAATCAATTAAATAAGTGTGACATTTTTTTTGTCCGTATTTCCTATACATGTCGAATTTAGGTCAAGGATCTTTTAAAATAATGTGGTTGGCAAGAGAGGTTTTTTTTTTTTTTTTTTTTTTTTAAATTCTTTTACTCGGAGTGTGGGAACCACTGACCATTTTTACACAGCTTCGAGAGTTAATTAAATTTAAAAGGTGGAAATGGATCAGAAAATAAGAGAATAATTTAGAATGAAGTTAATACGGGCTGAAATTAGCTAAAAATTAGGAAATTATGTGTGTGCGTGTGTAATGATATTTTAGAATCTAATTTAAACTTAATTAATTTCCTAATTTTTAGCTCAATTCAGCACAAATTAACTTCATTCTAAAATATTCTCTTATTTCCTGATCCCATTCCACTTTTTCTATTTAATTAAGGCAACAAAAGCTCTGCAAAAATGCTTTAGTCAGCGGTTCCCACGCTCCGAGTAAAGGAATAAAAATTGCTGACCGAAACAAATTCTTCTAAAAGATCCCTACGATTCCCTTGCTTAATTCGACACGTGTAAAGAAATCCCTACCAGAATCTCATAGTATTTAAACACTGGGGAAAATATTATCCCTCTCTTTTACGCTAATCTGCTTTTGTATCGCGCTCTGAACGGACGTGTCGCGTCCGCGCCTCTTGTACATAAATCAAGCCACCCAGGAGGAAAAAAAAACGAAGTTAAAAATTCAATATATATATATATATATATATATATATACATGTTACAGTAAAAACCTGAAATCAGTCAAAACGCGAATTAACTAGGGAAAATGCGTTCTAACTGACAACGCAAGGGTAAAACCGTCTTTCTCTAGTTATTTCAATACTTGTCCATTTAAAACCATATTAATTTAAATTTCTTGCTTGTGGAATTTTCAAAGTAAGTGCAGTCTTTTAGTTTTATTATGCTGGAACGTGTATGTGCTGCTGATTTATTTACGATGAGTGAAGGAAATGTGAATGCTTTTTCGGCCAAAAATTGGAAAAATAAATTTTATGGACAATTACAATTTTTTACATAAAAAATAGAATATTTTTAAAGCTATTACACATGATGAATATAACACTCTCTTAGTCGACGTTGAAGAAGCAAAATCTGCCATGACAGGCAAGACTTCAATTCAGTACAGCAGATTAAAAAGTTCTGACATTCAGGAAATCAGTGGAGTAAAAAATTTGGTTTCTTCAAATGAGCCCATAAAATATTATTTACCAGTTCGAAGAAGTTTTTGATGCTATCGAATTTGCACATGTGACCATAGGACATGGGGTTAGAGATAGATTTAAAATTGAAAATTCAAGAACATTTGCTAACATAACCACTGAAAGGATACAATTTTTTAAATTGTTGTATGAAAAGTGTCAATGGAATAAATAAATAAATAAAAAAGGAAAGATTTGACTTTCAAAATCTGTTATTCACTCAGAAATGAATAGACGGTGCCAATTGGATTTGATTGACCTGCAATCTCAGGCAGATAATGAATTTAGATTTATTATGGTTTAACAGGAACATTTAACTAAGTTTGCGTTACTACGACCACTTCAGAACAAAGGAACGGAAGTGGATGCTTTGCAAGTACTTGATATCTTTTTGATATTTGGAGCTCTGATAATGGAAGAGCAATCTGCAATCTGATAATGGAAGAGAGTTTGTAAATTTCGTTATAGGGCAATTATGAACGTATTGGCCAGAATTGAAGATTGTTCATAGGAAACCTCGGCACAACCAATCGCAGGTTTCCGTTGAGAGGGCCAACCAAGACGTAGAAAATATGTTGACTTCATGAATGAAGAACAATCACATTACAAAATGGTCCAATGGTCTTCGTTTTGTCCATTTCTTGAAAAACAGAGTTCTACAAGGACTAAGCAGTCACCATACAAATCTATATTTGTGACTGAACCAAGAGTTGGAATGACAACCACAACCTTGCTATCAAATATAAGAAAAATTATCGAAGGCGATTATGAACTTGAGAAAATTTTCGAGGCATGATTGGAAAAGATCAAGAAACTGAACAAGCGCAATCAAGGGAGCATATGCTTGACAGTAAGTCGCCCAACATTTATTCATTAGAGAGGAAACCAAAGAAACTTTTATAAAGCAAGCCAAACGAATGAAAAAGATCTCCGATGTAACACATCCCGAGATTGATATTTGAGGTAATGTCATTGTTCACATTCCATATGTTGATAGGGTAAAAGCTGATTTGCGAAATCGCATAGGTGTAGTGCTTGAAAAAAATTAAAATGGCCTGTACAAAATTGGCTCATAAGATAAGTTCATAAGAGTTCTGAACAAACTCTAAAGAAGGAAATGATATTTAAACTGAATTAACTCCTTATTTTTTTAACTCAAGAACGAGAACCGAATTAGGACATTTCGCCGAAAACAGTAGCAAGAAAAGGAACTGTAGGAATTTGACAAGGGTTCGCCTTCTGTTCTTGTAAAAAAGATTATTCTTTAAAGAGATGTTTCTGTACGGAAAATGGTTCTCTTTGCAATCCTGTCACAGCAGTTTGCCATGTCAAAATAAGTCATTTATAATACCGGTACTGTATTATAAACAATATACAAGTAAAGTATTTTTTCTTCAACGATGGCTTCTTTCCTTACACACTGTATTAGTAAGTATAATTTAATACAATAATTTTGGATTGAATTATATTGTATAACAAATCAGTCAAAGCATGAATAAAACGGGTTCTCCCTAGTGCTGTCAGTTAGAACGCATTTTCCCTAGTTAATTCGCGTTTTGACTGATTTTGAATTTTCACTGTGACATATACACACACCATTGCAATATACTGATAATAATATAATATGCACAAAATAAATATAATTTTCATATTTGATTAGAAAAATTAATAAGACAATGTAGGTAAAAACGAGCATGTTACCATGAATGAGGCATATAATAGCCGTGCATAATGCCTTATTAATCAATAAATTTATAGATACATAATAACAGTAAGTATAAGATGTCATGATTTTTAGTCAGTGCCATTAAATACACAACAAAAATTTATTTAGTTGCAGAAGAACTGTTTAAATAAAGAATCAGTTAAATGCTAGAAAAATAACTCAACTGAAAAAGTATTGGACAAAACGGAAAAAACTGGCAAACTGCAATGATTTATTTGGTAATTAATTTTTTAAAGTATACTAATGTTCAGGTTAACATCAGTGAGATTTTTTCCCCCACTATTAGCTTAAAAAATGATCTCGGAAGTTAAAAGGGGAAAAAAAAAAGAAACTTGAAATGTTTTTCTGTGAACATCGAAAAGCCTAGAAAAATGCTGCTGTGACAAGATGAACCGAATTCGCCAAAGCAAAAAAGAAGAGAAATGAACGGTTGATATACATCATTTATCTCACAAAGTGTTTTTTTTTCTTTTTAATATTAGGCAGCGATAATTTTGCAAGCAAATGTAATGTAATAATGTAATAATTCCTGGTTAAAACAATTATTTAAGTAGATTTTTTTTAAATATATATATCTTTTATTAAGATGGTGGGAAATATCCAACTTTACCTTCAATATTAATTTGAATTTGTTTTCAAATAATATATTTCGATGTACGAAAAAAAAAATTTCAAGCATAGATATAATTAATCTTAGAAATTTTTTATTAGAACTTGAACGGCCATTAATAAAACTAAAGCAATAAAATATTGTAAATAATAGCACTGTTGGAATTTCGATTTTAACCCATCAGATATAAAAAACAAGATGGTTTCTACAGTGTTGGAATAAAGAATAATTTATCTAAAAAATAATTTAAACAATTAAAGTTGACCTAGACAAATCTCAAAGCTTGTTATTGAAATTCATCGATAAATAAAATTTCGAAGCTCGCTTGAATTTTTTTAATTAAAATGTTAACAATACAACAATAGTGCCTCTAAATCAAAATTTATTTTAGTTCATTCAAAATTAAAATTAAAAATTATCTTCATTTACCGATTTATTCCAAAAGTAATCATTTCCTAAGTAAAAGACTTCACTGATCTACAATGCATTCCGTTCAAAGAGCAATAAAATATACTTACTTTAAACAAACATTCAACATAGTGGATGAGAATTTTATTATTAATTGTGCAGTTGTATTTTATCATTGTTGTATTCAGAATTCATTGTTATATTTAAATTCTTGTATAATAGAATTAATTACTTTTTAATATATATTGCAATCGATCCTTTTCGCATCCACATTTCTTAAAACAAAATTTGATATATTGAAATTTCAATGAACAGCAATATAAAAATATTGTATAGTGCAAATTTTTCTTCTTTTACTTATAAAAAAACTTAGTCTAAGGTTAAAGTTTAAAATCGATTAGAGACAATAGACTAGAGGCTAAAGGTTATAAACTACAGAACATTTTTGAAAAATGTTATGCTTTCTGTCTTAAATTCATATTTTTGTCCAACTTTTTATTTACTACACCGCTCCCTACCTTTTACATTAGGTATAACTTCTTTCCCAAACTTAAAAGCTCTCCATTCAGAAACACAACCATTATAAACACTAAATTTAATTCAAAATAAAATTCTAGCTCCAAAATAAGGAAACGATTATTAAAATAGCTCTGTTAAAAATAACTTATACCCTTAAGAATTGATGAAACATTTTTTTTTATTTATATATATTATATATATATAAGACAAATGCTTGTTTCTAAGTTGCAAAATTTTAATCGAACATTTTTGTTCGATATATAAAAATGTTATTCACAAATAGAGACTTTTTCGCTATTAAAAAAAAACAACAACCAAGAATCATGAAAAAAATGCTCACGAGTCCATGAGTTATCGAGTTTATATGCTTTTCATGGTATATACCAAGAGACATTGGATTTGGCTAAAAATGTATCAGGTGTCTAGAAATTCAATACTCTGCTTATTCTTACAGAATTACAGATTGTTCAGGAACTGCATAACATATCGAGAAATTATTAAATCAAATTTCAACAGAAACATGTTTTTATGGATAAGGTTTTTCAAAAGAAAATTCTGCTGAAGATTAGAATTTGAAAAAAAATTGCATTTAAAGATGTCAGATAGCATTAAAACTTGTATAAAAGCAAATCAGTGTAAGTTGTGAAAAATGGATTTAAAAACAAATTCAAACGGCTTCATAAAGAAAACCTAATATCTGATCTTAAGATAATGATGAAACTTATAAAACGTCCGAAGTTTGAAATATACATTTTTCAATTCTTGAACGAGATAATTTCAAAAAGAGGGGGAATTTCGCATGCATCGATCATTTCCTTTCAAGGTCATATGCCATCGCAAAATCGATCGTTTATTAATTTTTCCCATATTTTTTTACATTAGCTATACAGAGTAATAAAATTAGCTTAAAAGGAATAAAATTTATTTTTTCGAAATAGTTCAGTGACTTCACGCAGTCCTCGAAATAAAAATAGATAAATAAAATTATTTCAATACGCCATTTTTAGTTCCTAAAAGTCATCACAACCTCCACACATCATCTTGTCAATGAATTATAATAGTTCGACTATAGCAAAGATTTCTTTATATCTAAAAAATAAATTACACATTTATTTTCTTTTTTGATATATTCTGAAACTAAGAACACATAACATATTCTAAAATTAAGAACATACAATATAACAAATTCTAAAACTGATAACATATAACATATTCTAAACTCGGCTCAAAAGTAAAATATAGTTTGATAGCTAAGAACAAACAGTACGCATAGAAAATTTTTTTTAAAGAAATTTCAAGTTCGGCTATAAAAATGCCTTCGTCGCATGGCAATTTATTCCTTCTTCTATCTGGAAGAATTAAACTGCCTCAAGGAAGAAGAATTTTTCCCTTCTTCATTCGCGCGAATCATGCTTGGAATAATATTGGGACTAGAATGGGAGATGATACAGAGATATTTGCATAAAATAATTTTTATATGCTCTTAAGAAGAGTTCTTACTATCTATTGCTTCGATACACAAAAAGAGAGAATTTTAAAAATTAATAATAAAAAAGTCGATTTTCGCCATTTTTTACAACTTTAAGATTCAATTTAGTCTAGCTAGTGCGCCGTTTTAATGCAACACTAGGGCTATTTTGGGACGAACCTCGTAATTTTTGAATATTGGTCAGATGACGAGGACGATACCCAAGATGGTATCCCCCTCTCCAAATTTCCATACAACACCAGCAGAAGGACATTTGATCCCGACGGATTTAACGTGCAACAGACCCGCTTACATGAGGTCTTTAGATGGAATCGAGTCTCGAACATGAAACCCTCCAGTTCTGAAACCGAGACCTTACCCCTAGGCCACCGCATCCCCAGCATAGCTACATAAAGACAACATTTTGAATTTTTTTCCGACCTTTCCTATTAAACATACGCATAGAGTAATGTCTAAAATGAAGTTACCATTGCTTCAACCCCCTCTCCCCAAATTAACAGTATAGCAATAAAAGAAGCACAATTTCCAAAATCACACCATGTATGAAAAATATTTAAAATGCTTGTTATTATAACCATTTATTTTTCAAAACATGAAAAATCCTAAATAAAATGAGCTAGCATACTATTTAGAACTTAACAGTAATTTTTATAAAATTTATTGTAGAACTAAAAAGTAAATGCATTAATAATTATATATATTTTTCTTTTTAGCAATTAAAGAACGCCTGTATGATAGCAAGAACCATGCTTTTTTACCGACAAAAAGTTGAACGTATAAAGCATTCATGCGATACCGTGAAAGCGAAAACTGTAAATTGAGTATCTGATTTTCTTTATTGTGCTATGAAACGTGTGAAAATAAACATAGTCAATAAAAGAAAGCCTTTTGCCATTTAGGATACTTTACATTTTAAAAAAAAATCATTTCTCTGGATAAATGGAAAATGTATTGCTATCATTTCTTTTTCCACCCAAATTGAAAAATATTAAAATCTGTCATTTAATATTTATGTTAACCAAATGAAATTTAAAAATGTTTGTTCAATAGTAATTAACTTTCTTTTCAAAACAGAAATCTTGAATCATGATTCCCTCGGTGCAGAGGGAAAAAATATTTCGTTAAATCCTTCGCGAAAAGCAATTATAGAAATTTTTTAACACTTCACTAAATGCCTTAATGATATGTTTAGATGCGATTTCTATTAACAAAGAAGAAAAAATTTCGGAAAATTAAAAAAAAAAATACTTATAAAATAATTAATTATGTTTGTTTTTTACATTCCATTTTTATTTCTGGGCATATTTTTAATGGTTATGGTCAATATAGCATAATCGTATAATAGAGGTATAGATTTTTCCCCAATCCTTTAACATACATTTACTGAATTTTTGCACTTAATTTTTCTTTCTTTCCCTAAAAAGGTCTAGTAATTTTTACGCACAAGAGTGCTCTCGATGGTAACGCATTGTTTACTGTTAACTGATTAATTAAATGAAATAATGATTTTAATTTCAAAGACCAAGTGATCTGAGAAATACTCATGCCTAACTGACTGTATATAATTGCCAAATTTTATTGGGGGCGCGGGGATTTGGAATGCTAATGTATCCATTTATTATTCGCAGACAGAATTTTCAGATTTGAAATGAAATAAAATAAAACATCTCATTCCCAATATCATCTGCATCTAGCATAATTAGCAACCCCTTCGATATAAAACTTCACTTCGCAGTATTCAGAATTAGAATTTTGGGGTTCACAATATGGAAAACGGCTTCAAAACCAGAACACGTCTCAATTTAAATTCATGCTGGAACATGACAATTTAGATATTGTTCCGTTCAGTTCGAATATTTTACCTAGTAATTTTAATTAATATCCAGTAACATATAATTACACACGTCGAATATTCGATGGTGAAAGATTTAGCAGTCTAGCCAGATAATGATA
This sequence comes from Argiope bruennichi, assembly GCF_947563725.1. Classification (NCBI taxonomy): domain Eukaryota; kingdom Metazoa; phylum Arthropoda; class Arachnida; order Araneae; family Araneidae; genus Argiope; species Argiope bruennichi. The sequence continues at coordinate 120,586,639 of NC_079159.1, forward strand.
GAAATAATGATTAACCTAATTGCATAATCATAATAATGAAAGCATTCGACTGAATAAGATGAATATATTTTTATACACTTTTATTTTAAATTAGGTCGCATGTGTAATAATGGAATATTGGAACATTTTTTCTAACAATTTATCCTTATAACAATTTGAAATTTATTTTAATTCTGCACTAATAAAATCAATACCTTATAGGAAAATTTTCAAAACTTTAGAATTAGCAACTCAATGGTTAATTAAGATTTTATTGATTACGAGTTGTCAAACTTGAGGTGGACTTGAAAGATTCTATAATTTTTATAAAAACAATTCATAAATTTTAAAAATCCAGTTTTTTTTTTTTTTTTTTTTTTTTTTTAAATCTAGATTAAGTGCGAATACACCATTCGCATGCATGAAAACGTTCTTGTAATTGTGTCTCGAACTCACGAATCTTCTGTTCCGAAGTCTGGGCTCTACCCAAAAATATCTTACTTTCTATGAACAAATGCAACTAAAACGTATATTGCGATGTTTTCTTTGTTATTATTTTTTTTCCCCAAAAATCTCGAACGATCATCGACGCAACTTCTAAAAAGTGTTATATTTATAAAAAAAAATAACACGCAATAAAAAAAGAGTCCCATTATAATGACGTAATTATCCACCAACTTTGAATAATTTTTCTACAATTGATAATTACGGAATCACAGGGGAAGTCAGCCATATGACTCTCCGACCCGCCACGAAGGCACACGAATTTAAACCATAAGGCTGAATGACTGTACCGCTGCAACAGCAACACTGGCGGGAACTGTGGTTGAGTCCTAAGGGCCATCACCGGCCACGGTACAACCCTCCCCGAAGGAAGTACGTCCCGTCATCAATGGGAGGAGTCACAGAGGAAAGGCGATTTCCCCACTCACCAGTTCTCATAGGGTGACTCTTCACGAATTCCTTCTAAAATAAACTCCCGGTGGTTAAAAATTATTCCAAATTACTCGTTGTCGTGTTTAGAAATTAAAAGGGGCAAAACATTCCTGTGATTAGGGATTGCAATATCGGACCAAAATTTCAATACCGGTATTCGGTATTTTTTAAATCTTAATACCGGTATTAGAAATTTTAGAAAAAGAAAGAAAGCACAGGTGTTTCTTTGTTTTATTTGCCAGTTTTGTTAGAGAGTGTAAATATCACAAAAATAATTTGTAGCATAAATTATAACAGTATATAATCACAAAAAGTAAAGAAACATCTTATTTATTTAAATCACAAAAAAAGTGTAAATATCACTATTCAGTCTGTGGTAATATTACAAATTTTTGAAATGTGATCTTAAAAAACATAATGCATCCATTGCACTGTCATTAAGCCTGAAAAGTAATTTTGTGTAAAAATTATCAGCTGTCGAAAACGCTCATTCGGCATGCACGCTAGTTGGTGGTACTGTTAGCAATGCGCGATATACTTTTTCCAAGTATTTACCTCTATATCCCTCATCTTCAAATAAATCGATTCCTCGTCGGATGGTTTTGGATATAGCTGGTTTCTGTATTGCATTTTGGTTCGTTGAAATTTTTTTATTTATCGCTAATTCTAATTTTTGTTCAAGAGGCAATTCCTTATCACTATCGACAGTAGTGACATCATAATCTTCGATAATTGAACCGAATTCTTCTGAATGTGAATAGGTCTGTGGGTAAAAAATTTTAGAAAATTTACTCTAAACTTAATCAGATTTGAATTGGTTATTTTCTTTTCTTCTTTTTCATTTTCATTTTTAAAATCATTATAATTATATAAATACCATAAGACATTTTCTATTTCGATATGCCTTTCTTCTGTGCGATTTTTCAATGTAATATATAATTCTTCAGATAGTGATGTGTGCTGTTCTTTCAGTGACTGCAACATGAAATTTATTATTGCATTAGCTGTTAATAAATTAGAATCTCTCCGACACAATGCCTCAATAGTCAGTTTTATTGGAAGTAGAGCTGATATAGTTCTGGATATTAAGTCGAATTCACTATCTGAAAAATAATTTACAGGTTTAAGTCGATTATTGCTTTTCGGATTGGATTTCTCAGTTTCAAAAATCGTTCCATCATTAGGAGTAAACTGTTCCAAAGTGTTTTAGAAACTAATATTAACATATATTCTGTTTTATTTTCAATTAGTATATATTTTAGTAATATGTCATTTTTTATAGGGGAACGTTTAAATATCTTAACAATTTTTCAAACTTCATAAATTATAGGAAGCAATTATTGATGGGTTAATATTTCATATTCATTAGCAATATCTTCTACAAGAATTACATTGCCATTATCTTCATTGTCAATATCACTCTCACTCTTACTCTTTTCAAAGTTGGAATCCGAAGTTTCTATATCCATAGTATTTGGATTCTTCTGTTCTTTATTTTTTTGGTATAATATATCTATTACTCCTAATTGAATTCCATGTGCATAGCACAATTGCTGATTTTCACCAATCAACTTTCCAACTTTTTTCATAGATGTTGCTCCATCAGCCGTTATGGATACAATATTTTCTTTCAGGGATAATCCATGTTTCGCTAATTTAATTTAAGCAATTAATTAAGCCATTCATTAGCTAATTAATTTCGCCCGTTAGGGAGACATAAAAACAAAAACGTAAACTATTTTGCTATGTTCGCGATACCTGAACATATAGTGGAGACAATTTAAAAAATTTCTAGTAAATACCGACAAACCGGCAACTTGTGAATACCGGTATTACAAAACTATACAAATGGCTCAAAATACCGGTATACCAGTTTTCGGTATCCAAGTATACCGGTATTGCAATCCCTACCTGTGATGTTTCGAATCTCACTAATTAATCCAATCTGAATTACAAATATTCAAAATATCCATAATATCCATAAGCCACCTGAAAAAAAATATTGCTTTACTCTCAAAAAACAGAAATGTATTGGAAGTTGAATTTTAGTAAATAATGTACTGGTAAAGTAAGGAACGTTAACTTATACAACTTTATAAACATGTTCCATTTTTTGTGGCAAATTTAAAATACTTATTAGAGCACGACGTTTAAGATTTACTCATTTTTTGTAAAAGATTGACCATTACAGTCTCTTGAATCTTCTTATCTTAGTATCTAATTAGAGATATCGCATTTTGAAAACAACGCACACAATAAAATTTTTAAAAACCTTTCTAACATATTCCATAAGAGAAAATTTTTTGTTTTGAAAAGCATCCAACACAAGTTAGGCTGTTATTTCTTAAAATAAAAAATCAATAATAATCAGCAGAAGAAAAATATTAATTGTTACATAACAATTTACTTAAGATTTAAAAAAAAAACTTCTTCATTAAAATTCTCAAAATCATTTCATTAAAATATTCAATGCTATAAAATTGAAATTTTTCCCCTAATGAAATCCAAATAGAAAGGAAGCAAAATTTAATGTATCGATACACGATCATTTTTTAAAATCTTAAAATTTGAGCATACACAAGTGAACACATTTAACATTCTTATGTGCTAAAGCTATGTAAAGTAAAGTGGTTTGCAAGATTCTATAATTACAATTATGGTGCAAATAATCTTGAATAAAATGTAAAATATAAAAGAAATAATTATCTTGAAAAGGAAGCTAGGGGCTATATCAACTTCCATGAAAAGGAATGGGCATAATACCTAAATTTGTAAATCTGTAGAGGTAGCGATCTGCCATTCGTTTGTTTCAATTTCAATTCTCTTAAAGTCTAACTTCATTGAAATGATTCAATAATTTTATCTCTTTTTTTCATTCTAAACCACTTGACTCACTGTTAATGCGTCAAGTATTAATAATTAATAATAATCGGCAGAAGAAATGTATATATTTTTATCTCAATTAATGAAAGAATGTTACATAATTTTTAAATGTTTTTTTATTGTTACAACTTATCCCATGTCTACTACAAATTGTCCCAGAACCGAGGCAAATTGTAACAGCCGGATTTTTAAAAAAAATTATTGTGCTATGGTCTATGGTCATTTAAACAGCAAAAATGTTTCTTTCTGCATATGAAGAATGAATAATCATGCTTTAAAAAAACAATTATAATCGAGGAATCCTAACTATTTTTAAAAATAGAAATATTTTTCCAAATATTGTTACAACTAGACACACATTAGTTTACTCAAATATGCAATAAAAACAACCGACTCATTATCTCTAGATTATTGTCCTTCATTAAGCCAACGTTTCCTGTATCTTAAAAAAATAATAATTACGAAAACTTTTTCAAAATCTGGAAATTTATAATTTTATGAAGAACTACACTACAACGGTTCATCACAAAACTGGACAAAAAAGGGAACTTAAGATTTTTTAAAAATACTTTTTTAGGATATGCATTGTATATTTTCCAACAAATGCAATAACAATAACACCAATAAATTTCGATGTCAATAATTTCTAATCGAATTTATGATTTTTTTAATTCTTTAAACATTTACTGCGATATTGAAATGACAACGATTAGTCGTTGCTCATTTACATAACGTGTTGGAACTAAACCTTAATATCACAAGTTCTTATTTTCTATCATTTCTAAATATTGATAAGATAAGATTCCGAATGTGTGTTACAACGTTCATATAGTAAACGTCTAATTGAATTGTATTTATCTATTTATTTTGCTGGTTTGAAAACAGTACTAAATGCTAGAAACTTGACTCATCAGAATTGTTTCCAAGAAGATATATGCCGTTTTAAAAAAATGTCGAAAGATGAGGGCCAACGTTAAGAAAGCTCATAAAGGGCAATTAGAAAAAATCATATACCAGATTTAACTCTAATCTACAGTATTATTAGAATAATAAATTTTCTCATTCTTTTTTTATAAGCAAAATAAATAATAACTTTATTCTATTTGTTTATCTTTTTCTTATAGTTTTTTTCATTTCAATATATTAGGCAGCATTTTTTTTTATTCCTTTTATATATACAAACTCCTTCAAAAGAATTTTCACAAGTGTGTGTTTTTCTATAAACGAGATTATTCCTTTATTTTAAGTTCTGTCAGAAATTCGATCCAATGCTTCAAAACTCTACTCCTTATATTCCTTTGCCAATACCCCCAGTAGCTTTTTTATTACTTAATGGAAGATGTCTGAAGAAAAACATTGTCACTACAGAATAAGAACACGCCCATATATTTTCTTAAAGAAAATGTATCGACTCGTCTTTCTGGACATTAGAAAAGAGGTCTCAGAGAGAAAGTATTTTTAGAGTGATACATTTTTTCCTCGTTGAGTTGGTTTACTTACAATGAGAGTCAAAAGAAGCATTTCAAATACATTACAGACCTGTATCGTAAAATAATAAAGTTTGCATAATCAAGCAATTTTGCAAATATTGATAAACTGTACTTAAAAGAAAAAATGACTTTATCAAAAAACCCATCAAAAAAAGAGGTGAGTGCTGGTAAGTTGTTTTCGCTTCTAATCTTCTAATTTTTTTTATTTTTTTTACAATCTTGTGCTTAATGTCACAGTCACGGTTTTCTTTACACAATCTTAAAATACGATGAATTCTTATTGTGTATTTAGTCTTTGTGTTGATGTCTGGAATTTTAGGGAAAGGGGAAGAGAAGAGTTTGCCTGCAGTAAATAAATATAGTTTATAACATAATAATAATAAATGTGAAAAAAATGGAAAATCTTTAAAATACATAGGAGAAATTGTTCAAAGGACAAATTATACGCACATGAAACTCATTGATAAATACACCATATACAAAAGATGCGGAAATTTCAGAGAACCAGGAAACCAAAACGACTTATTGAAACAGAAATCAAAAATCCAGCGTGAGATCAAAGAAAATGCATTCGTGTGTCTAAAATGTTCGCAAAACATCAAGCAAATATCGCGAAAACCGAAATTACAAAAATATTAGTATTTTTAAGATGTACGTGTACAGTTGAAACTTCGAAAATCGTTCAAAATATCGAATATTTTTGTATTGCTTCAAAATGTTCTCTGATCCTTTAGTTTTCAAACGATACCAAGATGTTGTCAACATTCGGAATATTTCTCGAGTTATAATTATTTTTCTTGAGGTACTTTCATTAAAAACTCTAGTTTCGGTTTTTTTTTAAACTCCTTTTATGAAGAATGATATTTTTTCACTACGTTGCTTCATTCAAACAATCATAACTCAACAAGAAATTAAATAAATACAATTATTTATAAATCAAAATAATCTGTATGAAGCAGTGGATGTTTTGTGCTTCAATCAAAGTTATATTTGTAGAAATAAATTTTTAATAGCTGTTTAAATGTAAAAATTACAGAAGAAATATCGCTTTTTCTATTCATCGTTGATGAAAAAATTGTTAAAAAAAACTATATATTTTTATAATTTGATTGAGGCAGATAAGATGAAGACTAATATTAAGCATCATTTCCAACTAGAATTGTGTGTCTGTACAATTTAGAATTTAAGATATCATGTTTTAAAAATATGCTAATTAGCTCATTAAATATTATTTAATTAATTAATAATTAGAGTAATATGGTTTTTTTTCTCACTGAAATGAGTTTAAACATATATTAATGACCTACTCTGAAGAAACTATATTTTTAAAGTTAAATTTTTTTTAAAAAATCTTCTAGTGTGTATGTACACCTTAAAGAATATGGGTTATTTAACAGAATTCAAAGTAATTCTCTCAAGTGAATTACTCGTAGAACACATCTGCAGTTTATCAGAAAATACCATAACATGGATTTTAATTTTTGGAATAATATTTAAATACATACTAAATAAAAAAAATCAAATTTTCGTGAAAAAATAAGCAGACAAAATTAAGGAGAATAAATTTAGCTAAAATTATTAATTTGAATATAGGGGTGGCTTTGTTACGACAATGGAAGCACCAGCATCGCAGCAGAAAAATCGGGAATTTTGTATTTATGGAATCAACAATGAACACAATTGGCTACCTCATTATCTGTAAAGAATATGATGTATATAAGACTGAGAAACTGAGATTCATGAAGTTGAGAAAATGCTAATGATCCCAAATACATACAAAAATTTGTCGAAGAATGGTTTCTGCATCGGGCATCTGAGATTTTGGATCCTCAGCAAAATTCACACACACTTAAAATTTCATTGAACATTTATCGGTATAACTTAATAATTAAGCAAGCCAAAGATCTACTAAAATCAAAATAAACTCAAATATTGAATATATGAATATCAAAATAAACTCAAATATTGAATATATGAATATCAAAATAAACTCAAATATTAATAAACTACCCAAGGCGTAGAAAATATTAATATTAACCTTTTTTGCAAAGTCACAAAATATTAACCTTTGCAGTGAATTTAGCATTTTCACATAATCTAGAGCATTATTTTCCTGGCAATTAATTCCTGCTTGAATTAATAGTATTTGAAAATCGAATTTCTGCTTGATATGCGTTTTTTCTAACCTTTTGAAATTAAACTTTGGCACAGAATAAAATTGTAGTCAAATATATTACTTACAAAAATTGTTATAGCCTTTTTGAGTTATCGCGTTTTTGAAAGCACAACCCTTTGGTTAATTTGGTTCAACTTAGGTGTTAATGACTACATTATAGGTGTTAAATCTGCAAATTTGCATATACTTCAGCCTTCTTCTGCAAACTTCATCTTTCTACGTCAAAGCACTTCTCAGTTATCTTTGTCCCAGACAGACAATTCCCAAAAATTTGTTTTACAAATTCAGGGAGGTCAAGAGTGTGGAGATTTGTCAAAATATGTTCTCTATAGTTCGCATATGACAAGGTAAAAATTGCCAAGAACTGATAAAAAAAAAAACTTGTTTGATTTATACGGAAAATATTAAAGGTGAAAATAAAATTCAAAGAAAAGCAGGCGAAACATTATTTGCTACTTTTCACATTTTGTGTCGTTGTAAATATTCTTTGTTTGCATTTTGTATGCGTAAAATGGCTTGCTAAGTTGAATTATTTTTCTTCTATTTTTTGTTAGTTGCATGGAATATTTTAATTTATAAATAGTGCAATTTTTCATGAATATTATCTTACTGCCATGTATTTATCTTATTTTATGTCAATAATATGTTTGAAAAAATATTTATAATTGAAAAAAATACCATTTTTAAACTCGCGCTGTATATGAAAAGCTGAATTGCGTTATGAAACCCTTAAATAAATGTTCAGAATGCTAAATTTAGAAATGCATTCACTCTTTAGATGAAAACTTCACCACGGTACGAGATGAGAATTAATTTGTATCTCATTTCAGCTTAGTAATACGTTAATAATCATAAAATACTTGTCTATATGTTTATTCATTACAAATATACAATATTTACAAACATGACAAGGGTTACAGTCATTACGTATCAAATTCGCTGTTATTGACTATGTGTTGTGTGAATGCTTATGTAAGAAAACAAAATTATAATATTATAACACGGCAGAATTCAAACGGATATGTAAATAAAAATATGCACTGTATTTTTAATGTAAAAATATATTTATATAAACAATCATAAGCATAATATTCTTCAATTTTTATCAAAATTAGAAACTACACAATATATTAGTTACGCTAAATAATTTGAAATGTTTGTTTCTTGAAAAATTTAAAATTGTATTAAATATAAGAGATGTAAAAACATTTTATTTTACCTTGAAAATTTACCTTGAAAAAAAGTTCATTTTACAATTTTTAAATTATAATAATTATAAAAAAAATTCTAAAAAACAACATATTTTATTACAAACCGCAAGCCTAATGTGTACGCATTTTGAATATTTAAAAGTAGTTTAATATAAATTATACGTAGTTATAAAATACTGACTGATTACAAATAATAATTTTTATAAACTCAATCCTAGAGAATTTTCATTAAAATTTAGATAGAAATTTAAACTAAACTCGTAAATTGCCTGTTAAGCACAATAAAAAATTAGGAAAGACGGGATAAAACGGAACCAGCTTTTTCCTGAATGTCTGTTATGTTTTCACTTTATTCCTTTTCCATCTAGTCAGTTTTTTTCTTCTAAAATATTACTTGTCCTGTGCACATATATATAATGCCTATATTTGAGTAAAAGTTTTTTTTTAAACTTTTAGTCTTAATTGTGATTTGTGTATTGTTTGTTTTAATTTTATGAAAAAACGATCACGCTTGACCATAGTATGCCAAATGCTAGTTAAATAGCACACTAAAAATTTTAGAAAGACTGTAAAAACTGACAAAATTAAATTTTGTGTGCGAAATTAAATTCTTCATCATGCTTTAAAAAGTAAAAATACTTGGATTAATCTTCTGAGAGAAAGGACACCCAAATGATGAAAAATGTCACTTCATTTTTCCTGATTCATTTGTGATAATTATATAGTAAAAAGCAACAAAGAAGGTTTCAGATTTCGGGGATAAAATTATCATTACTTATATTTATCGGCACGAAACTGAGAGACCAAAAAAAATTCTGAATTTCATCGAATCTGAGCGTTTAGAAATTTTAAAAAGGTTGAAATTTAATTAAGAAAAGGTTTTTACATTTACAAACTTCAAAAAAATGACACTTTATAAAACAGTTTCCTAAAACTTTAACAAAAAGTTTATGTTTCAAATGCCTTTTGGACAAAGCAAGGCTGAAAGAAGAGATATTCGTAGAGACCCGACTGAGACTTATACATGTGTTAAATATAAGAAGATTAGTATTTCCTTTTTTCCCGAGGATTATAATTGGTTCCTGGAAATGAACTCCCAGGAAGAAGCGCGCAGATATTCGAGATTATAAGCATGTATATTATGCCAAAAAAAGACATCGTATATTATTCAAGAGGGTATATAAATTCTGGAAAAAATAATAAATAAATTTGTTTGCATAGATGAGCTCAACCTAAATACAATAATAAAGAGCAAATATTGTATAAGGAAATCCTTACATGTCTAAATTTATTCATTTTCTTCAAATCTAAGTAATTTCAGCAAACTTATTTATGAATAATATAATTTTATTAAAGTATCATCAGAATGTAACGCATGACTACGATGCAGATGGACGCTTGATGCTTTATACGTCTTTTAAAAATGGATTCAATTCAAGCATAAACATTCATTTCAATGAAGAAATGGAATGATGAAAAGTTGAATGAATGAAAAAAAAGATTATTTAAATAAAAATTGTCGGAAGTGAAGAAAAATTATTTATTTTACGTCTATTGAGAATTACTGTATCTTATTGCAGCAGAAAAGAATATTATAGCAATACAAGCTAAACAAAGGACTTGGGAATCACAACTGAAAAGTACATAGCTGAGTGCATTATTGACGATGCTAGTGTAACTAACTATGAAGTTTGTAATAATGAGTGTTGCCATACACTTGACAGTGTGATATGGTAGATCACACTGTCAAGTGTATAAATATAAATAATATTAAAAAAATTTATATTATATTAAAAAAATTTTGTATTAAAAAATTGTAGTTAAGAAAAAGCACAAATGAGATAGAAATTATATCACATGAAGAAGAATGAGAAGATATATATATATATATATCTAGGGGAAGCGATCCCCCCAAAATTTTCTCACATACAATCTAATAAGAGTGTTATCCCAGAGAGCGCCTTTCACAGCATCGAAAATTTTAGCACATACCATTTAATAAAGGTGTTATCACAGAGAGTTATGTTTGTTATCTCTGGCATACAATAATCACAAAAAATTAGTCTGGCTTGAATTTAGCCTTTTTACTGAATCTACCGTGATCTCTGAGGCGGGTTTTGGCAAATGGTCTTTAGCATGTGATTAATAGAATTAGAAAATCGCATTTGTGTTTCAGGCGCTTTTTTCCCAACTGATTTAAACCATGTGACAGAACTACAAATGCAGTCACAAAATTCATAAAGTCATTGTGTTATTGAGCTATCGCACTATTTATCATCCAATCAATTCCATTATTTCATTCAGGCATCTGAAAGTAATGACCGACAGACTTATTTTTAGTTCCCGTGTTCACTTATATTGGAACATCCGGAATTCCTCTGACCAGAGTTTGCTCAAACTTAAACGGAATCTACAAATTTGGTATAAAGATTATATTCAAAATTTCATCCGTCCAGCTCAAAGCGATTCTGAGTTATCTTGGTCACAGAGAGACGAGTGTTTTGAACTCAGGAAGGTCCAAAACATGGAGATTTGTAAAAATCTAGAGTTTGAATTTTTTGACGATTACAAATAATACTATCTCTATATTTCGAATAAAAGAAAATGAAAAGTAAAAAACATTTTTAAAAAAAATTGTACTTTATATAAAAGTTGTATTATATTTAGCATATTTAAAAATTGCATTTTCTACGATTTCAAAGAATATTTTCTCTATACTTCCTATGTGAGAAAGTAAAGAGTGGGATTGAGAGAAAGCACTAACAAGATAGAAAATTTATCACATGATGAGGAGTTAAAGAGATATTTACAAAAATGAGGAGGTAACTGAAGATTTAGACAAATCATTAGAGTTTAGAATTTGAAAGTGGTACAACAACAGAATACATACTACGTATTGTTCACATAAGCAAAAAATCTTTGAATAAAACAGTTAAAAAAATAAAGTTTATATAGCAAAATTATTCAAAAAATCCCCTCTGATAAGTTATATTTTACAAAATTATGTCAAAACATAGTTTTGCTATGAAAGGTTTATTCACATTGTGGGGATATGTGATGCGCGAAGATAGAACCTGAGACCTTATGGTTCGCAGTCCAGTAACATAACCATTATGCAAAAGCAATTGCCCATGCAGCGTAGTTGTTAACTGGCTTATATGCTATTCACCACAGACTCACTCTCCGGTGAGAAGAAACAATATGGCTGTTGAGTGGTAATGTATTTAGCTGTTGTCTAATGGGCCTGTACCCAGTTGAGTAGCGAGTGTGTGTGTGGGTGAGTGGTTGCTGGTGCTGTTGCGCTCCTGATGCTATTGCGCCAAATGAGTCTCACGGCTTTGTGTTGCTGCGTCAAGTGAATCTGACGACTTTTGTGTTGCTGTGGGTAGATGGCGTCACAACAGCTGTGCGAAGGTTGAAGGTTCATCGTCCGGGTCACCATTATGGGGATATGTGGGACCTTGTGGTTCGAGGATAGAACCTGGGACCTTGTGGTTCGCAGTTCAGTAACATAACCAGGATACAAAAACATATGCTTGTGTAGCGTAGTTGTTAACTGGCTTATATGCTATTCACCACAACATAAATACCAAAGCATACTGATATAGTTTATTGGCATTGCGTGAAAGATTTATAAGGATAAAATAAGCAGTTTTAAAAACATTAATTGATGATAAAACTTGAAGTGTTATAGTGGCAGAAAACGGATTTCATTTAAGGAATGAGCTTTAAAAATTATATAAAGATCATAATTATATAATCATAATTAAAACAATTTTCAAAAAGAATTTTGATATTTTGTTTTGTTTATAGATCTACGAAATTTCTCAAGGATTATACAAATTTAATCAAACATCGTGAATAATAATCCGGAGGAAAGTAAATAATTTAAAAATATCCATAATAATCTCATTCAAAAAGAACTGCAAGGCACATTTATACACAATTTTCTATTTATGGGAAGGAAGGCTTTTATAATTAAAATATTAACTATCGAGTTTCTGCGAAATGTTCGTTTGAAACTTCCATTTACTTTAAAATATCTTCAAAATATATTGTTTATTTTGGATATTCATAGCGTGCAGACTATTTACGACCTTTTAATTTTCATTGAAAGATAAATCAAGGGACGTAGACAGGTATAAGCACACAATCCTATAAATAATGATGATTAATAATGTTCGTAATACAAAAATAATCCTTTAGTATAAAGATAGGCGGCAAAATTCTTAGCGAGTAAGAGAAAAAATAAGACCAAAGTATTGTAGTTACTATGCAAACAGTGAACGGACAATCCTCTTCGTCTTGACGAAGGAACAAATTTAATAAAAAGTCGTTCTCGAAGCAACAGATTTGTTGTTTGATTTTAGCGTTTCCCGAGATTTATTTTGCAGACAAGAGAAAATTTTAATAAAACCATCTTCTACTTGTCACAGACAGAGATTCATTTCGATGTTTGACGTATTTTAGGAATAAAAAGAAATAAAAACGGCACCTTGACGTGTCGTGATAAAACTTGGTACTTGGGAAACGTGTTTAGGAGAATCACTATGGAACAGCATGTTGCTTGGATTGGACATTTTTTTTTGGAGCTAGATGGTTATTTTTCTTTTTAAAGGTAAATAGGGTTTATTTATGGAAGACAGTTTTGTATATTGCCAAAAGATATGAAAAAAGTAACACAGAGCCTTTTTTGATAAGAATGTCAAAAAATTAAAGATATTCTTTACTAGTGACACCAGTTGCAATTTCTTTAACAGAATTTCGATTGAAACGACAAAGCAACATTTAATCGTAAGAAACTTTTTGTAATATTATTAAAATACAAGAATTATAAATAAAATAACATCTATTTTTTCGAAATAAATTCATTCTACATTGTTATTAAATAAAATAAATCTATCATTTTCTTATCTTTATTCTTTCAATTTATTTATTTATTTCTCTTCCCAATATTTTCCAATATATAGAATAGAATGAGTATTTAAGATCCACACAAAAAACAACTGTCGATATTTCCAACTATTCAAATAAAAAAAGACAAATCAAAGGCCACATTTTCAAAAATCGAATCTGTTTCAATAGGAAACTTATATTAGAGTCGAGATCGCGAATCACCGCTGTCATTGCTGTGTATGGCATTTGCAAAAGAATATAAAATTCAAAATATATTAAACGAAAAATAATACGTTTTTAAATTGTTAGTCATGCTTTATTAAACTTTCTGATTCAAAAACATTTAAGAAATGCTGATAAGCATAAAATCGATATAAGAATAGAAATATTAATAAGCGCAAAATAAAGAAATTCAACTACTACTTCTTAAACAGCAAACGTAAAATAAGTCGAACTCAAAGCAATTTGCTGCTGCGACTGAAAGTCTGATCGATACCAAAATCCACCCACACACAGCTTAGAGAACGCTCTCAAACGATTCTGTAATAATAATAAGAATAATAAAGTATTGCTTCAAAACGGTAGATATTGATTTAAGCACATATTTTCTGCTAAAAGGGATTAAAATCCACACTATACAAGAACAGATGAAACCTTTCATATAGTAAGGAAATTCATATATTTTCATAAATTATGCGCTTTTATTTTATGACTCTTTCTTCATGTTTGAGAACGTAGAATTTTGAGCAGCGTTTTTACTATTTTTTCATTTGCTACACTTCGTACATTTCAGTGTTCCTAATGACAATACATCAATAACAATAATCTAATTAAATTTTGATTCTATACAAGTTAAATGACAAACTTATATATTTTTTAAAGTACTTGTATGATTATATAATATTTATGATTACGAATAATAAATTAAAAATTACATATAGCAAATAAAATTTTTAAATACTTTATTTTTATACCCTAAACATGGATAAGTAGAATATATATATATATATATATATATATATATATATATTTGATCAAAAAAATTGAAAGTAGATATAAGAATTCACAAGATAACTATTAACAACAATAAAAAACATTAAAAAAGATAATTCTCAAACAGTCATTAAAAATTTGAATAAATGATAAGTAATGTGAATATTACTAAGATTATTTCTATCTCTGTTTCATTCTCATATATTTCTTTCTGAACACCAAAATTCATCTAAAAGTGTTTTAACTTTAAAAAACACTAACAATAATGTTTTTTTAAAAAAGCATTTTTATTGCTTGAAATCTAATTGTATGTGCGCATCATATAATACTTTTCAGAGCTTTCCAATTATAATATATCTCTTTTAATGTTGAAGTATTTTATCACGCATTTAATTTATCAAAAATATAAGAGTAATCAGCATATAAATTATCACTAGTTATAATTATTTATCTCTATCACATACCTCTTGCAACAGTCGAAGTATTTTAGATCTAGAAGTAATAATTCAAAAATAGAAATGTTATCGTATCTTGAAATTTTTATAGGAAAATATTTTATAAAATCAAAATCCAAATACATTCATGTGTAATTAATTTACATAATTAAAATGATGTTTTTCCATCGAAAACAGACAAGAATAACGAAATCTAAAACTATAAATCATCAAGAAACGCGAGTAAGTCAATTCAGAAACTCCATCTTTTCAACATGAAATAAATCAAGTTAATAAACGATGGTGCAAAAACTAAATTTCAGGAAAGCTTCATTTAAAAAAAGTTCTGCAATTCGTGATAACGCAGTCATATGATAAATGAAGAGACATTAAATGAGATATAAAGTCACGTTAATTTTGTTTTTATATAAAAAAAAGAAACATTTTATTCCAAATTTCAATTTATCAGCGCATGTCACGCGTAACCACAAATTCATATATTCAGATCGAAAAACGATGAAGTTGCTTATGCTTCTCGCGCACACATTTACTTCGAAATGAATTTTGTGTACAATCATTTTATTCATATTCCTTTCACCAGATGGCGTGAATGATCAAAAAGAGCATAATCTAATTTATTAATGAAAAATATTCCAAAGCAATATGTTAAATATTCATTAAACAGTATTTACAAATGACTGCTTAAAACCTTTGCGAACAAGACCACTGAAAACAATGAACAGAGGTCGCTCAATTCATAATATAAAAAATGGTGTTTCAAAACGATTCCATTCCGAACAAGGTATATTTGTTATTGTTAATTAACGTATGCTTGCATTTTTTAATCTCCTGAGGGATAATGACGTTGTTTGGTTCTCTGGAGATCTAATTATGACACGCAAGAGAGTGGGCTATAACTCCCGCTCTCTTGAGTAACTAAATGTTTCGTTCAAAACAAAAGAAATTTTCATTAGCAGTTCGAGCCTAGGTTCTAGCATGGAAAGGTCGCGTGATTTGGATTCTCCTGGGAAATTCGGTGTTGTTAAAGATATTCGAGATTTCTCTCCACCATATTTCTCAAAGAAAGACAAGAAAAAGTGCTTTCAAAAACTTGTTGGGAGAATGCTTGCATTTTCTAATTCGAAAAATACGCTATGCGCTTCATTGTGCAGTGAAACTAGCAGGGGTCGTCTCCCTAAATTTTTCTCGCATATTCTCTAATAAAGGAAAAATTGTGTTCTAGATTCGTTTTTCCTAACCGATTGAAACGGAAATTTGACAAAAAACTACAATTGCACGAAACCACACACCAATGAAATTTGTTGTGTGGTTTATTATTTAAATTACAAGGGTTATTGAATTATCGCATTTAATACTTCTGAAAGTACAGACCGACAGACATTCAACCTCTTATCAGAC
This sequence comes from Argiope bruennichi, assembly GCF_947563725.1. NCBI lineage: Eukaryota > Metazoa > Arthropoda > Arachnida > Araneae > Araneidae > Argiope > Argiope bruennichi. The sequence continues at coordinate 120,603,056 of NC_079159.1, forward strand.
TTGGCACAAAATTTTCTAGAGTATACAATATGCATCTTAAATTTGTATGCTGAATTTTAAAAACTAGCTTTCTTTGTTTTGCAATCCTGTTAACTTAATTTCGAACAACTGTATAGTCAGAGTTCCTCTGAATAAATTTCTCAAAATTTGATAAATCTGCAAATTTAGAGCAAGGACCATACGCCAGATTTCATCCATCTACCTCATAACATTTTTGAGTTACTTTTGTCTCACACAGAAAGAGAGACAAAATTATAGATATAGTGCTATTCGAAGTCAGAGAGGTCTAAGACGAGGTGATCGTCAAAATCTCAGATCGAATTTTTCAACGATTGCTTTCTCTACACTTCCTAAATGTGAAAGTCAAAGAGATTGTCCAAATTTCATCAGTTATAATTTTGGTGAGAAGACATTTCATGTAGCATTTTTTAAGCCATCATGCTCACATGCACACGAAAATACAGGAAGGCAGGCAAAAAGAATAAATCTACATACAGAATGAGTCCAGAATTTGTTTTAATCTACAATTTGGAACCACTATACCAAATTGTACATTCCATATATCTAGATCTGTTTTTGAGTTATCAAATTTCATCTGGTCTGTTATAGATACAACACGTGAAAGTTGACGTGTTATGTCTATATCTTATAGATATTTACACGTTCTATCCGGTTTAAAGATATAACATGTGAAAATTCAACAATATATATATATAATGCTCGTACAGATTTAGGTGGCAAAATAGACAATTCTTGGAAAAATTCATTAAAATCTCCATTTAAATTAATTATTTTGAGGCAAAAAAAGACTTACAACAAATATCTATCACATTCCATTTTCGAGTTAATGTGCTCGCAGACAGGTGTCATTTGAATATGCCTTTTTGTTGTTGTCTCAGAGTCGCCTTAAATGGGAAGATTCATAGAAATTGAGTGTAAATTATTTGAAGACTACAGAGCTTTGCCCTGTTTAATTTATATACGAATAAGTAATGAATGTTTATTCCAAATATTGTTCCATCACCCAAAATATTACCTCCAGGCAATTCTATAACCAGATAAGTGGAATTTCATCTCGCTAATTAACTTTCACTTCAGTAACATTTTCATGATTAAAAATTTAATTACAATATTAATGGATAAATCTTTAAATATTTAACATATGCCTAGAGCATAAAATAATTAACGAATTATCTAAATCTATCTAAACTCATAAGTGTAATATTTTTATTATAATACTCTTCAGAAATTTAATAATTCGTCTATCCGATTAACAATAATGTTTACCTGAAATTAAATTCCTTTATTTCAACAAACACCGATAATTTCATTGGCATGAAATCTCTTTATGCTGTTCCCATCGCATCAAACAATTGATTTAACAATGTATTTCATTCCTCATAAATATTAAGATAGTTGTTAATTTCTTAAGACGAAATCAATTAAAAAGGCTAAATGCCGATTTGATTTTAAAAGTAATAAAATTCCTCAACATTTTAAAAAAGAATACAAAGTCTTATTTTACTATTAACACGCAGACATGTATTTTAAATACGCTCCCCAGTAGATTCGCTCTTTTTGGAAGGAGTTTTGGAAGGGAAACAAAATTAACTATATTTCAAGAACTTCTGAGAATTTCGGAAAGAAATTAAATATTTGTTTGCTCATTTGTCTGTCTGTGACCCACAAATAACACAAAAACGAGTCGAGTAAGACGGATGAAATTTAGTACATGAAATTTGCACCAAATTGGTTTATTTCTATCAAATTTTGAGCAAAATCTATTCAAAGAAAGGTTGTCTGTCCTATGGTTTGAATATAAGTTAACACGATTATTACAAAGTGAAGGGAGCTAGACGGATAAAATTACAAAGATTTAACATCAATGTTACTAAATTTTGTGACAAATATATTAAGGGTTAAACGTATTTCGATCTTTACTTCCAGAAGCACCTAAAAGCGATAATTCAAAAGCGCAATGACTTAAATATACCAAGTTTGGTGTGTGATTTTGTTCCTACAATCCTGCTTCAAATTTTGATTCCAGTTAGAGAAACTCATCTAAAATACAAATTCACTTTAGTAGAAAGAGTGCGAGAAAATTCTAGGGAAACCACTCCTGCCGATTAGTAATCGATTTTGCACTCCTTTTTTGATGTATTAAAATGTCCAGTTGTTATTTATTATATTATACTAAATGAATTCCTATTCAGCAATATGCTCATTTTGTTTTGTTTTGTTTTGTTTTAATTTATTATGAAATTGACTCATTTTAAAAGTATTTTGATTTGAGTACCAGTTCAACCATTTGGTAATGAGCTCTGTGAGAAAAGATTTCATAATAATGAATTATAAATAGTACATTAAAAAATAAGATAATGAATGTGAGAAAGTTTTAAAAATACATTTATCTGATTAACAGAAATTTTTTTCATTAAAAATCTGAAAATCAAAACAAGAAAACAAAGGCGTGAAGAACGGGAGACAACGTACGATTGAAAATGAGGTATAGTAAATAATATCACATGAAAAAAAAATTCTATGTACTCGATGAAAATTATAATTTATTTAAAATATTTTTATCAATTTTTTAATGTTTTTTCCGTCAGTTTCTTTTAAAATTATTTATTTATTTACTTTTTTTTTCATAATTTTTTTTTTACTTTCTAGTATATAAATAATTCTTATTCTTTTTTAATGTGCTAGAATTTCCAATCATTATTCTAGCATATTACTTATTTTCCATATTTTCCTAATGGGAGATATACTAATTTTCTAAACCAAATGCTTTTGAAAATCTAGGCTTTAAATTGTTTTTATTAATTAAATTTTTTTTCAAGTCATCGCATAATATCTGTAAACTTTGTTTTATGATAAGTTTAATGATTTCAGTTTAATGCAAAAAACAGAAAATGCTTTTAGTGTAATCAATAAAGATTCATTGAACTGTTAAATATATAAGCGTTTCAAATAATTTGTTTGACAGCCAGAATTTTTAATCGTTCCTGCACCACCACCCCCCTAAAAAAAGATGTGGAATAAAGGCATCATCGTAGTAAGCTGATCGATATTTGGATCTTTCTGCTCATCTAGGGAAAAAATCGGCACATTATTTTTATGTTGAAATTTGTCTTTTTTTGCTGCGTATGAGAGTCAAAATCATCTCTGGATTATCTCAGAGAAATCAATCTCTCCTTTCCCCCACCCGCTTTCACACAGAAAGTTGTAGAAATAAAAGAGAAGTAATATTTTAGAAAGAGTGTTAGAACAAGACGCTTTAATCAAAATAATAAAAAAGATCCACTTATTCGCTCATTTTTCATATTACAAATGGTCCTTTATTTCTTCAGTTAGACCATCTCGCGGTTCACTAAGTATATCATTGCAGGATAGTCAGCATAACAACAAGAAAATTTTTTGGTTTAATTTTTGAAATTCCCAACTATAGATAATTATGAGTCAATGATAATTCCCAGTTATAGATAATTATGGGTCGATGATAATTCCCAATTATAGATAATTATGAGTCAATGATAGTTCCCAATTATGATTATTATGAAATTCCAATTATAGATGAAGAATCACAATATTCAACATTGAGTCGTGTTCTTCATTTCCTCTTATGATGATGTCGTGTCCGCGTTACCACGGAAGGGGGGGGGGTGCAGTAGCTTCTGAAGGTAAAGACCTTTGAGCATCCGAGGGTAGAAGTATGACTTCTATCTCATATGAAGATAACACTCACACACTCGCTTGCACAACCCCTTTTTATAGGGGTTTCTTTCACACACCTCACAAATAGAACACAGGGTGAAGAACAACATGCCCGAACCAGGATTCGAACCCGGGGCGCCCAGATCAAGGGGAAGACGCCCCAAGTCTACCCCTAAGCCAGGATGCCGGTACATCATTTCCTCAATTAGAGCATGGAATAATTTTGGAGCCAATAATATACTACAAAATTAGTATTCTGCTGCTATCGTGGCATTCTGAATTTTACAAGTATTTGCCATAAAGACTGATGACTTCCGAAAACAAGTAAATAAATGATTGCCATTTCTGAAGTATTTACCCCGGTAAGCAGCAATTTTCCATAATGCAATGGAAATCAGTCAGATCAGGTGCGAAAATAATTACTACGAGAAAAGTTATCATCCGAAGTATAGAAGATGGTGGCAGAAAAGATAGGTAAAGTGTTGACTCGTAATTGCATTTAAGTTTAAAAAATTTGCATTCTAAAGAGTGGAAAACAAAGAAACAGTCAAAAAAGTGTAAATTCATCCATATCACCATAAAAATTTATTTTATAGGGTAGAAACACTTCAAAATGTTAAAAAAAAGAAAAGAACTTGTACAGAGAATTTATAATTTTAATTAATTTAGTGAAATTATTGAAAATAATTTGAGGAATTAAATCAAGTGATTTTATACAATATAACTCGTCGTAAAATAGCCAATAAATATAGCTAAACGGCATTTATCATATCGATAAAATTAATCTTTTATTGATAAATAACTTATTTAACGTCTACTATCATGCAAATATTAAGTTTTTTCTTATGCACAAAAAATTGTTCTGCTCTTTGGTGACAAAAGCTAGGAAAATTAGTAATGGGAAATTTTGATTAATCCATATGATGTAATTCATATGAATTCCATAACAATGAAATATAATTAATAAGAAAGACGTACAAAAATGACTTGACTAAAAGCTTCCTAAAAACTAAAGCTAAACTAATAACTAAAGCTTCCTGTTTCTGAAACGCTAATATATATATGCTTTTTTTAAAACTGGTCCAATTCACTAATTATTAATATTCTATATTATTCTAATTATTAATATTCACTATTATTAATATTCTATATTATTCTAATTATTAATATTCACTATTATTAATATTCTATATTATTTTAATTATTAATATTCACTATTATTAATATTCTATATTATTCTAATTATTAATATTCACTATTATTAATATTCTATATTATTCTAATTATTAATATTCACTATTATTAATATTCTATATTATTCTAATTATTAATATTCACTATTATTAATATTCTATATTATTCTAATTATTAATATTCACTATTATTAATATTCTATATTATTCTAATTATTAATATTCACTATTATTAACATTCTATATTATTAACATTCTATATTATTCTAATTATTAATATTCACTATTATTAACATTCTATATTATTAATTACCACATTCATATGCACGCACTATCATTACTATTCATTTCATTATTATTACTATTCATTTTTAATTGTTATTTTGATATAGCTGAAGAGTGACAAAATTATTTTCGAGGCTGTCACTGAAATATAGGTAATAAATAATACTTGCAAAATACTGTTAGCTTTTATTTGTCTAAGCCAATTATCAGCAACCTATGATAATGTTCTTTAGTGAATGCCTGTATCTTTTTAAAAACTAATTGGCAATATATGTTTAACAAACGTTTTAGCATCTGAAATTTTATAGACTTTCGGATCGATATACTTTTTATGACAAACGTTTTTGAACTAATATTTTATTGACTATATGCAGTAGTCTCCCGAAAACTTTCCCCTCACAAATTTGAAATATTTAAGTAACTACGTTTCTTAATTACCACATTTATATGTTTCTGAAAGTACAGAGCGAAATCGACCAAACCCTTGTTGCTAATCTGTGTTCGATGTTAAATCTGTGTACCGAATCTTGTCCGTCCAGCTCTCTTTGTTTCATAGTTATCGCTTTAACTTACTTCCGAATAGCCCGTCAGATAGATTTTCAGTGTCTTGCTAAAGAGAAGACTGATTTGCAATCAAATTATTATCTAATCTACAATTTTGGTGTAAAGACCACACACAAAATTTCGTCCGCCTAGGTAAAAGCGTGTTTGAGTTATGTTTAACACAGATAGACTGACAAATGGACGAACAGACAGACAACTTCAAATCTGAGAATTTTGAACTCAAGGAGATATAAAACGTGGGGAGTCGGTAAAATCTCGAATTCGATTTTTTTTTCGATGATCGCAATAGTTCTCTATATTCTGTATACGACAAAGTAAAAATTAATTAAAAGTTTAGTTTAGTTATGTTAACGCCCGTTTTTAAACCAACACTAGGGCTATTTTGAAACGGATTTCGTAATTTTCAACTGAATTTAGATGATGAGGACGATACCTGATATGGCATCCACTCTCCAAGCTTCCACACCATACTAGAGAAAAGACGTTTAGCCCCGAAGGTTTTAAAGTGCACCAGACTCGCTTACATGACAGTTTTTCCGATGGGATCGGGTCTCTAACCTGAAACTCTCCGGTTCCGAAGGCGAGACCTTATCACCAGGCCACCGCAGAGCCCTAGTTAATTAAGGAATAGCGTGACGTGAATCGGCTATCATGAACATGGATTTAATATCACATTTTCAAATCTGGAGAAATTCAGCAAGAGAAGAAAGATTAAAAATTATTTACTTTTTCTTTTTCCTCTTCTCTTTATTATTTTCATTCTTCTTCTTTTTCTTACTTTTATTCTTTATATATTATTATTTACCTAAATGAGCCGTTTGAATACTGATTTATATGCAAAGAGTTTTGCGATTAGAACGGATTTGATTTGCTAATGTGCAGAATTGTATTGATCTGTAAACCTGTCTTCCTGGTTCAAGAAATTTTATGTACGTATAAAGTTGGTTCAGTGGCATCCAATTAAACATGTCAAATTGGTGCAAATCAAATACTCGAATTTAGTATAAAACATTTATTTTGCAGGACAAAGAACGAAACACATTAACGTTTAACACTAGACAAACATTAAGACATTTAGATTTCCAATTGCTTTGTCAGTCGAATATATTTATGCACAAAGCAGCATCAAAATGGATTCCTATCCTATCATTTCGAAATCTAAAGTTCAACTGAATGTAGTTTTGCATTTCTTTTTCACTGTCCATCTCACGAGTGCAAGTGGGGAGAAAGAGGATTATCGAAAAATTCACTTTTATTATTATCGGATTAATTGGCTGATAATAATAAAGCGGATTATCGTTTCAAATCTACTTTTTTTCTCACTGTATAGACCAAAGTGGCAAGGAAACCATATTACAGATTCAAGTTACGAATCTGTAATATTGTTTGTTTGCCACGTTAGCATCTTAGCTGATACGGATTTTGATGGAATTCTTGATCATATAACTAAACGCAGAGCTAATTTATTGCGCCCCTTTTATCACTGCTGAAAAATCAAAAACACAAGAGAAACTGAAGGCATGCCTCCTCCGAACATGGAACCAGAAATTTCTAATACAGCATATACGCAGCTGATATCACCGGTCCTTGTATTTCGTGCTGGATTTAACTTATTGTAGATCTGGAAAAGAATAAAGTACGACGATTCCTTTATTTTAAGCCAGTTTACAGTATTCCGTGTTATTCTTCTTTATAGCAAAGAAGAGGAGTATATTATTAGTGAGATCAGCATGTCTTATTCAAGGATTCTCTGTAAGTGTTGAACAATTCATATGCTTTGTAACAGAATTTTCCAGTTCAAATATTTCAGTAGGGCGAGAAAAGTTGATTTGCGAAGGAATGTCATTCTCACTCGAATTGCGATGTGGGTAAGAGTGGATAAAATAATTTATTCTTAAGAGTTTTCTGAAACGTCCATGTTCCAACGGTCTTGAAGAATCTTAAACACTTGTGGAAGAAATTCGCTGGTGAGCGCGCCAAAACTATCCACTGTAATTCGAAGTATCCGATACCTTACAGAAATAGGAAAAATATCTATAAATGAATTAATTTTCGATCTTTGACTGTGCTCTTACAAACTATGTTCAGGCAAAAAAAAAAAAAAAAAAAATCTCAGCCGAGAAGCCTCGAACATCATTTTTACTTTAGTTACAATTGTCTGCTGACGTGTGTAACGCATAGTTGGCGATTCTGTGATAAAAGTATCTCGACGTGCGTGGTACACACGTCTTTCCATCGCAAGTGCTTAATAAACAATTGAATTATATGCAATTAAGAATTTAAACATTCTCCTGAATATATTTTCAGATTGAAATATTTCAGAATCTTGATCAGTTCTTGAATCAACTGCCGATTCCAATAATTATAATAAATATGATTTTAAAAATAATCGATCTCTGACCCATGTTATCGTGTGCATAATTTCTGACAGACAAGCTTCCTTCATTTAAGCTTTGATGGAAATTTACAGCTACGGTATTAAGAACGCAAATCAAATTTCATCCTTTGATTCTTAGTGTGTGTGTGTGTGTGTGTGTGTGTGTGTGTGTGTGTGTGTGTGTGTGTGTGTGTGTGTGTGTGTGTGTGTGTGTGTGTGTGTGTGTGTGTGTGTGTGTGTTTAATTATCGTATTCATAAAAAAAGACAAACATATATTACAAAAAGTGTGAGTGTATGAAACGAGTTTTTATCAGGCTCCATATATGTTTATTTGAAGTCCTAAAATAAAATTCATTGCAATATTTTGTAACGAGAAAGCTAAAAAGTATGATTCTTTTCTCTTGTTCTAAAATGACATGGCATTATAATAAAAAAAAATTAAAATATGGAATACTTTTACATTTTTTTTTGTCTATTCAAACAGTCAATTGTAGATAATGCATTAATAATCAAATTGCCAGTCATAGTATTTCCATAACAAAGTATTCGAAGTTGTCTTTTACAAGGTTATCCATTCATTCAAAGGGTGACGGGGGGAAAAGCTTAAAAATGTCAAAGCACGAATTTATCGATAGATATCATCAATCAAGAAATCTGGCCTTTTTCCAATAATATTCCTGAAGCCTCTTTCGTTACATATACGAAAAGTCTTGGGAAAATTTGCCAACAAAATACTAGGGGAAGAAGTGGCTAATGCGATATTAAAATTCATTAAAAACAAATCAGATGAAGTCCGAGTTCCGTGCTAAACTGCTCATTTAATTATAACACAAGCGAATAGTGTCGAAACTTTGGACCTTAATGGAAGCAATATACTGCATTCTTCAGTACAAACAACTTATTGATACTATTAGTTACTTTCGGCACCTTCTGTGCATAACAATGATTTCAATTCATTTGATTCAATGAATTTCAATTTCAGTGCATTTCGAAGGAAATTGAATTAACATAGTCTTGACTAAATCATTCAATATATAAATGAATCAGTAAAACACTTAAGAATTATTTTCTTCATATAGTAATTAATGTAATTTTCTTTCAATCCAATTCATCTAAACGTTTCATCTTTCTCTTCGCCTATGAGCCTCGAAGGAATAAAGAAGCTTTTGACAACACTTTGTTAGTCTACTGCTATCTTCGTAAAACGATAAAAATGTAATTTACTGATAGAAATGACTTCCCTTTTAAAACATACTTTTAAGGAATGTATAGAAATCTTTTCTTCTGTAATGTGCATCACGGCTAATATATAAACATTTTGCCCTCACACTCACGTTTTCATGATTTATTTTTAACATACGATAGTTAAAATATGTAATTATTATTTTTATTTGTGTGTAATAATTCCGATTTCTTAAAATATAATGTTAATTCATTAATAAAAGAAACATTCACATATTTATGTTATCCTTTATTATTCAGGTTAAAAAGGAAGAGTTTTTCTTAAATTCCGTGTCAAAGAATGATCTTCCTGTTTTGAAGAAAAGTGCGTCTAAAACCAATTATTCAATTGATTTATTCTTTGAAAATAAATTATACTGTATTACTACCAGGAAAACACATTTCAGCCAACCAAGTCATCAAAAAGTCAATGTGAAATCAATAACAAAATATTATCTTCATAAAGATGAAACATAAGCATGTAAATATCCCTTTGAGTGCCGAACAACGATAAATCTTTATTTGGAAAACTTGCGAAAACTGCCATCGACGATATATCGTTGCATATTGGATGGAGACTTACTTTTCAGCAGTTATTGAATTACGATAGACATTCATTTATTGCCCCTCTGTTTGATAATATGTTCCTTCATGAACTTTGGAAACATTACTCTATTTTCTTATTTTGTTATATGAGGAACTTTTTTTACAAAACATTAGAAAATTCTATAACTTTTCCCGGTATCTTTTGCATGAGTATAACACTTTCGGTTGGGCCTAAAAGAAATATGTTTTAAATTGATCACCACTTTAACGTAATGGGAATAGAAATTGGTTATTTTTACTGGCTTACCTTCGCAACAACATATTATCTCGTGATTAAAATATAGAAGCCTTTAATTTTTCTATCCTTTAACAAATTCGCTTTTTTAGGTTTATTAGGTTTTCACTTTCCATTATGGAAAGGTATTGTCTTACTGGTTCAATAAAAAAATCAATAGATTATTTTATGTCTGTGATTTTGCGTCATTTTTGTATCGAATTAATGCGTCTTTGATCGATTACTTTCAGCTTATAATTTTGAGAAGTGATTATTCAGAACCCATATTAGGCATGCATACATCGACTAACAGATCAATGTCTCCAAACAGTCCATTAATGCAAAGTATAATTTTTATAAGTTTAAATATTTTAAAGTATTATGTATTGTTTCTTAACGGAAAACAAAGAAAATAGGCTCTACTGCAGTTAAAGGTTTTAAAAAAATGCATTCGAATATACACATCTTTCTAATTATTATTTTAATATTCTTATGTCTTCGTAAGATTGTAAATAACCGTGTAAAAACCGAAATCAGTATTTTTTTTTTCGAAATTTTTTCCACAAAATCTATTGAAGCTTTCACATAAAGTGTCTATTTTCTTACAAATACCGTCAATACTCCGTCGTAGGAGGATATAATTTTCAATAAAACTTTTGTTTCACGCGCTTTCCTGAGAATTCGCAAGGGTTTAAAGTGTTAAGTGATTGATGAAGATTGAACCATGTTTGCCATCATGCTTCATAATTTTACAGATAATATGATCAAAGTATAATCAAAAGAGTTTACCATTGCCCTATCAACTGACAGAGAGCCATAAGGCTCCAAGCTCGAGGAGATGAAGTGGCTTGAAAATAAAGGATTAACTGAAGATTTAGCGTTCTACCCACTCTAAAGATATTAAAGTATGTTTGCTTAGTTGAGCAGACTCATTCTTTAAATACGGAGTTTAAATTTGTTTCGTAACCTTAAAAATATTTTCTTGGACATGAATTATTTTTCCAAGAAAGTATAGATTCCATTAAATGAGTTCAAATGCATTTTGTACGAATTGTAGGAGGACAAAAAGAAAATCTTTATATTTGTAATTATCTCAACAAAATCAGTTTCAATTTGAGTATGACATTCGTATCTTCTTATGCTCATACTTTTGCAACTGATATGTTAATTGTATATGCATAAACGTATTTAATGGAGAACATATAACAGATGCATAAAATACATAACGGACCAACGTCATCTAAATCCGCATTATTTTAAGCCACTTTCTGTTTCTTCATACAAAATAAGCAGCAAATTCCAAGCAATACATCAGAATGTCTAATAGCATTTAAATGATTTAAAAATAAATCATTTAAATGCTATAAATTAAATAATGGCAATAATATATTATTAAATAAATTAAATAATGAAAATTAAATTAAATTAAATAATGACAAATATAATAATTTATTACATTTGGTTTATAATAATATATTGTATAGAATACATAAAAATTTGATGAAATAAAATAGGAAAATTTCATTAAAAGGTTGTCTAAGACAATGAAAAAAATTATTAGTATCTTTATTTCTTAGATCTCAACAACGGAAGAAAATAGCTAATCGTAAAAAATAATTAAAACTGTTTAGTGCAATATTATCTGTTCATTCTTAAATACTAAAATTTCATCCGTTTTTGAAATACAATATTATCTGTTAATTAAGAATAAATGGCAAAAATATGGAAAATAACAAAAAATAATAGAAATCAATTCACACATATTTGTGTGCCCTTGCATGCCATTTCACCCTTTTTAATCTGGGCTGGGAAAAGGTGTAGTAAAGAATTTGTTGAATGTACGCGCTGTGTAAATAGAAGGCGTTTTCTCTGCTTCTTTGAAATGTTTTAATTACTTAATTAATTCTTAGATATTTACTTTAATAAATGTATTTTAATTATTATGCTTATTGCACAAATGCATGCTTACAATACCCATGAAAAACATTTGGAGTTGTAAATTTCCCAAAAGAACCAATGGAAATAAGTTTCTTCTGAGCAATCGTACCAAATAAAAGGTAACTCTTTCTTCCCTCCAGGTGACATTCAAGAAAATCTGATGTATGAGAAAAGTCAGACCTAATGGGCCAAATCTCAATGCTAACCGAGGATCATTCAGTAAGGATCAGTAATACCCTCTTAATATTTCAGCAGCTGAAAAATTGACAAAATACACTGATGAGCTGATTATCCGCGATCCTGGCCACTTGTCACGTTTTAGGTGGTTAACAGCAGCAAAACAAATAACTCATATGGTTTTCACACTAAGAAGGAAAGCCGTATTGCCCTGACCTTACAGTTGCTGAAATTACAGTTAGGAAATACTCATTTGATGCAAAAGGAACAAATGGCCACCACTCATAACACTTACATGAAACTATTAATTAAGAAGTTACTGAAAGTTTTTACTGATGCTTTGTTAAGATTGATTAGAATATTCTTGAAATTTTAATGATTTAGCCTCTTAAAACAGCTTAAATAATTTTTTTAAAAAATGGAACAATTGTTTGTGTTAAAGTTTAGATATATTGGGGAAAAAATAAAATAAATATTATTCCATTTAACGATGGAACTAATTGGATTTCCTCTAAACATTTCGTCATTATATATATGCAATGATACTTTAAAATCTAATTTCAACCCTAATTAATTTCTAAAGTTTTATCTTAATTTAGCCCATATCAAAGTCACTCTAAAATATTCCCTTATTTCCTGATCCTATACCACTTTTTTTTATTTAATTAATGCAACAAAAGTTCTGTGAAAATGCTTTCGTCAGCGGTTCCAACGCTCCGCGTGAAGGGACAGAAAATTGTCCAGCAAGCACATTCTTTTTTAAATAAGATTACTGTGTTTCCCTTATCTTGCGATCGACATGTGTCGGAAATCCCTATCGGAATCTTAATAGTATTAGCACTGTGAAAAAATATTTTCCCTCTCAAAATCTCATGTTATATAAGACGAGGGAAAATTTATTTCTCTCTTTTCCCTCTCTTCTTGCCTAATATGTTGCTGTGAGCGGACGTACCTTATCCGATCCTCTTGTAAATAAATCATGCCTGAATCTCGGAAGAGAATAAAACGAATTTAAAAATGCAAAGTCTCTTCACTGCTTGTCGCACCTGCATTCAGCTTCACATAAAATAATACTTACATTATATATATATCGATTAGTCAATCGTTACTTTTTAAAATACGATTTCAAATACTTTCCCACATTCCAACTATATTTTGTAATATGATTGCATTTATAATTCTTATATTATATATTTTGTATAGCTTAAATGACTGAAATATTTCTATTTCAGCTTCCCCTTTTTCCAGCAGAAATCGTGGAAATCTGTCAGAGAAGCCACCGTTCCAGTAATTGGCGAATTGAAGAACATAAACAAGTATCAGATATTATAGCAGAGAAATTTCATTTTTTCAGTCTTCTTTTAAGTGCGAGATAAATTACTGTTTTAACAGATATCAATAAAAATTAATAACGTACTTTATTATTTACAGCAATAATGTAAAGCATAGTAAATTTTATTTTTTTCTGAAGATAAAAATAAATTTATTGCCCAGATTTTAAATGATAATAATATTAATTCTATTGGAAACAACAACTCACATTTCAAGATTCATTCAAAGGTTCATCCAATGTACCTAGACATTTACGTGTTATAACAATAATACATTTTATCTTTATTTCCTCAAATAATATATTCAATTATTTAAAGCTTTCCCAGCGGCAATAAAGCGTTTGATTTCTTTGGAGTATTTAAGAATCTTTGTAATTAAAAGTTGCTATAAGAACTATCGTTAAAATCAATTCATTTCACTTTACTTTTGTTCGGATTGAATTATTTCAGTTTTAGAAATATCTCTTTTCACAAGTATTTCATTCCCATACAGAGAGTTAATCCTATTTATGTTTAATTAATTGAAATAACTAATTAGTTTAAATGTCAAAGAAAAGTCTCGCAATGGTCATTTCTAATTACATTTGACAATAAAGATAATTAATCAAAATTCAGATTGAATGAAATTGAAATATTAGATTTCTCTAGAAAAAAACAAGAGTCTAAAGAATTGACCCCTCCCCACCTCAAGATTTCTATTAACTTTTTGGTAGATACGTCGATCTAAGCTATTATTATATATTATGTCTCAATTCTCATTTTTTAAACACCTAAATCACATCTTTTTGGTGCAAATTGTTTTATTTTCGTCAATTTTTACTAACATCCTTTAGTTGTTATTTACCTATCTTTCATCACAACGATGGTGATTTTTAGAGGTCACGGCGAAACACAAAAAATAATATATATAGCATTTTTCTAAAAATATTATACTGTTCCTCAAAGAAAATCATTCATTCTGCAAATTCTATTTTGCAATAAACAATTTCTATAGCATAGAACTGACAATATGTCAAGCTCTGATAAAAATAAAAATGCGCGTATGTTTTTGTCCTCTACACGCTAAAAACTTTGGAGAACAAAAACTGTTCATTAGCAGATTTTTTTTTTTTTTTTTTTTGAAAATTTAATTTATTTCAATTGTCCAGAGATTTTTAAGAATAACTTTCTGAGTTATTACTTCATAAAATATTTTTTACACCATTTTGAAGTTTAATTTCTTTTTCAGTAATACTAAATTAGATGATTTTTTTTATTTTAGTAATTTATTGGAAATTGTTTCCAAACAAACCTTTATTGCTGAAATGGCATTAGAACTGCTTTCGAAATTCCATCAAATACTTAACGTGTGATTTTCTTCCTAAGGTGAAAATTAAGGAAGAGAAATTGATTAGATAAGAAAATTAATTTATCAACTGCATAGTTTCCATACTTTACTGCGGATTTAACGCGATAATTTCATAGGTATAATAAAAGAACATTCTAGCACTGTCTATAATTAGAGCATGGATGGTCCTGATAGCTAAGTTTTTAATGTAACTATTACGACATGGGATTCGATTATGTTCACGAAGTTCATTTTTACAACAAACATAGGAAGTGTAAAGTTATTAAAATAATAGACCTTTAATTTTTCTCACAATATGATTCTTAAAAATAGTTCATTTAAGAAATTAGGAACATTGAGTTAAACTTACATTAAATTAATAGGACTTCAATACATATCCCATTTCTGACTCTTAAAAATACTCCGTTTAAGAAATCATAAACATTGAATTAAACTTAAGATATTTAATTGAAACTGAAATATAAAAAATAAAAAGGGAAAAAAAACCTGCAAGTTTTGCCGCTTCGACGATCGGAATTGTGGTGTCCAATTATTAAAAGAAAGAGAAGCCCAAACGTTGTTCCTACTTACTCATCGAAAAATCAATAAGATAGTTAAAAGTCAAAATGATCTGATTTTAAAATGGAATGCCGAATATACAAAAGTGACTTATCCCCCGCTCTTAATGGGGATTTAGCAATGTTCCAAAGTAAAGAAGACCATCTTTCAAATGTATACAGAAGATAATTGTTCGAATGGGTTTTTTTAACTAATTCTATTAATAAAGTTCCCGGTTTCGAACTTAAATGAAAGCCATTTTAGAATGAATTTCATAACTGTTGTATTATTTTCAGTACTTGGATGATGAAGGTGATACTCTCCTTTGTGCCGTATCTTAACATAATCTTGATACCCGACACCCCGACAGAGTCAAAATCCCTACGGTTCAATATCCCGATAAATCAATATCTTTCAAATGCCGAAATTGGCTAAATAGAATAAAAATTTTAACTGAATATTGTATACTAGTAGCTTACAGCTTTAATCAATAATAAATATCACGCTAATGATTTCTCTCATTTATAAAATATCTTCATAATGTAGTCCAAGATTCTATGGAAAAAATAAAACAATTTGCCTTGATGTAACGCGAAACAGATATTTCATCTTCAAAAATCATATTTAGATCAAAAAGATATTTCAAAGGAACAGAAAGAAAATTTCATGTCATTAACTTCGAATCTGAAAGTATCAAGAAAAACCAAACCATTCGTCTACGAAACAATGCTTTGATCCCTCATCAACCGAGAATTTCCCATTTAAGTAATTGTACCAGAAACCTCTTACCAAACAATTGAATGGAAAGTCAAGTTAGTAACATAATTATTTATCCATGAAGTTCTTCCATTTGTCCAAAAACGTTATTTCAAAATAAATTTCCGCACAAAAAAAAAAGTTCATTAAAAAAGTAGATTTGAATTATTAAATAGTCCTTAATGAAAAAAGAAACTTACGATGCTCCAGAAAAAAAGAAAGTCACGAAGTTTTATCAATATTTAATTCTCTCAACATGTCATGATTCACTTCACCAACGTCATTACCGCGTGGAATTAAACCTAACTAATAAACAAAAGCAAAGCACCAACAAACAAATCGCTTAAACATTACCTTTCCTCTACTTAGTTTTTTTTCGTTATATTAATAATTGATAACGTTTTACCTCAAAAGATCCATTTTTCCAGTTTCATTTGTAACTGAATTTGTAATTCCACGTAAAGTGGGAAGTTCCACAGGAATAAATTCCAACAAAGGTAATGTCCGTAGGGTAAAAACACTCGAAAGGTATCTAGCAAAATAAACCTCTGACGATGTGCAGTGGGTTGCTTATGTTCAAAAACACATATAGTCTGCTGCACACAGTCAAAATTTGTTAATGCATATATTCCATTTCAATAAACATTTTTTTAATAAAACAAATTTCAGTGCTAACACAATTTTTATGATTTTATAGTTAGAACTATCATTTAACAAAAAAGGTATTTAGTTTTTTGACACAGTCAATTTGTTGTTTTGCAAACGATAAATTTCTTTCAAACAATTCCGACTAAAAATAATCTTCGCCATTTTAAAGATAAAAAAGATACATATAAAGTATTTATTCATGGATGAATCGCTGATTTTCAATTGAGATTTTTGTAATTTCTTCAATGGTATAAAGACTGACTTTCTATTTAATCTCTACTAAATTCCTCCCAAAGAATAGCTAAACGTATTCAAATAAAAATTAAAATTATCTGAATTTTTCAGACTTCAGAGGTTAGGAGCAAATATGTCGTTTGATAAGAATCGTCTACAAATATCAGTAACGCCCTCTGGGGTCTGGTAACTCAGACTTTTTTTCCTCCAGACGTGCGAAGCAATAATAATGACTGATGGTATATAAACTGCACGTTTTATTCATATTTTTTATTCTCGAATGAAACAAAAAAATCAACCAATCAAAAGAAGAAAAAGTAAAAATAAAAATATAACAAATTAGACATCCCAAATATTTAAATAATTTTTTTTTTCTTACAGCATTTTTATCTATAACTATTTTTTTTAATCAATTTTAAAACTACTATTTTTCCTTCATAGACCCTCTAGTCAATTTTTAATTTTAAAGTTTTTACACATTTCTACTACAATTTAATTAATCGATATCATCATCGCACACAACATTTCGTAATCCTCACAAACGCGCGCCGTAAGTGGCGTCACTTGATATAGCTGAGGCACCTTCTCTCCACTCGAATTCATTAAGTCCTTTTCTTATTATTTATCTTTCTCCCCTTTTTGTTTGACCTTGTTATATTGGCATTTACCTTTGCATTCGTATTATTATTTTATTACGTTTATCAATTTTGAAACACAGATTTTCCATCGTTACAGCATTGCTCTGTGTTTATTTTAATTATATTAACGTCCCGTTTTCATGTAACACTAGATCTATTTTAGGACTGACCACGTAATTCTAAATCGCGGTCAGATGACGAGAGATCACCTCAGCTGGAACGCCAACAGGAGGACGTTTGACCCCGACGTATTTAACGTGCACAAGACCTGTTTATACGACGGTTCATTGGTGAAATCGGTCTCGAACCTCAAACCCTCCGGTTCCAAAGCCAAGATCTTACCACCAGGCCACCGTGGCCCTCTCCATGGTAGCATTTGGGGTAAAGATAGTATTATTTCAATTTGCGGATACTGTTTCCAGAAAAAAATTTCATTCCTTTTGCGATCCAAACTGATTTCAGCCCCTGTAGAGAAATTACAAATTATATGCGTTTAAAGGTCTCTTGGAAATGTGAATATTCTTTTGAGAAATCCACAGCTAAAAATGAAATGAAACTGAATGAAACAAAGATTTCTGAAGATCTGTTTTATTAAAAAGAATGCTGCATTTTCATGGAAATGGAATTTAATTGAAAAACGCGATGGGGGTAAATTCACAAAGGAAAAAATTTGGCAATCAATAAAATGCTATATATATTCCAGTCAGGAATTCAAAACATGGAGGAGAAAAATCGAACACATGAATCACTAAAAAGCAGAAAATTAAAAATATTATAAATCAACAAACTTTCAATATACTTCTTTTCAATATAAATTATTTTCAAAATCTATTTCCTCTTTTCTAATTTGTTTAACAAATTATTTAAATATAAATTTTTAAAAATGCAAAGAATTAAAAAAGTAAAGATTTTAGCTCAATTTTTGCTTAAAATCAATTAATAAAAATAATTATTTATTAATAACTAATTAATTAATATCTATTATTTAATTACTTAACTAATTAATTAATACATTTTTTGTAATTTTTAAATTATTCATTTTTAAAGCCAAAAGCGAGTTTAATTTATATAATTGGATTAATAAATATTATTCCATTCTTTTTAGTTAAAAATAGACACATATTTTTTATAAAAATTAAAGATCGATTTAATCAAAATATGCCACCTCAGAAATTACGTCTATCCATCTTTCGGTCAATAAACAAATTTCGCAAAGGGAAGGTCTGGTTGTTTAAATGTAACTCAGCTACTAAGTCAATTTTTGATATCTGCATGGAGATTGAAGATCTCTCAAGAGAAGGTACTTTGTATAAAGTGATAGAAATTATAGAATGAAAGAGCAACGTCTGACAAATACGAAGAATGGAGTATCACATCCTGTTGGAGGTATTCTAAAGTTTTCTTTCATTGGTATAATAATATAAGAGTGAACACTGTCGTGTTCGAAAATAATTTTGTCAGGTCTTTCGCTACATTTTAGAAGTTTCTCTGTCAATGCCTGTTTCAAATGGATTAACAGTTGCTTGTGTTGCTCATCATTGATGGCTCAATTGTAATGGAATTGATCATGTCACATGCATTGCCCTTTATCATGTATACAGAAATCAACAATTTTAAATCTCTGTAAAAACAATTTTTGCAAGCTGTTGCTGGGACATGTTCTCCCTAAATGTCCAATAACAACCCATGTGTTTTCTAAGCAATAAAATAATAAATCATAACTTTCTGTAAATTTTGTTTATTTCGCACAAATCTCATTCTGTTTTTAAGATACATTTTTTAAAATATTAATCATAGATCGCACATTAATTTTTAAAGTTGTTGTCAAACCGTCCAAATAAAATTTTCCCGCTTTATTTGCAGATAAATTCTATTACTATCATCTATTAAAAATGTGCGGAGTTACGTTTCTCTTTACAACATAGGCTAAAAATGTTATTGCTGCGTAAATTAATCTCTGCTCAATGTCCAGTTAATTATTGAATTCTATCATGTTCTATTCTTAGAGTGTGTAAATGACGCATCAAATCACAGAATTTTCTACATTTAAATGTATTAAACGCAATCTCTTGGGTTTACTCAAGGTGGAGATAACAATAAAAACATCAAATAAAATTAATGGAAAAACGAATGCCTTATTTTCGATACAACCAATCATAAAGACCTTAATTTTGCTAAATTGGGTTTTCTGGTATCCAGTGATTGAGTTACCATAAATTAATTTTGTTAAATGTTTATAATAATAAGTAATCGTCAAGTTCCATAAGTTAATCCATTAATACAAAGTGGTTCAAGATCGTTGCACTTTTCGACTTAGATTTGAGATGCCAGAAGTCCCTTACCTAATATTTAAAATTATTCTATTTAATCCTGTAATATTGCATATCCACACGTTATACTTCACGGGCCTTATACACTCAACTAGAGGTCTAAATAACAAACGATTTCTATAGAATCATAAATACATAATAAATCTAGTAAACGCTGAAAATTGGCATTCATTTGAATGAACCAAATTACCTTATACATGTTTTTATTGGTGAGTTATTAGAGTTGTTATTTACATGTTTATATGTACTCTAATAAAAAGTTAAAATCCATCAGTGTTTTGTCATTTTTAATCGCATTTTAACATTGCATTTATTTATTTGTTATTTCATCTCAAGTTAAGAGAATCGTATTTCGATTTTTTAAATAAATTACTTAGATTTGACTCGTCTCCCTTGGTCCCATGAGTAATTATATTCTGCATGCACTTTTCTAAATGCATTCTTTTGTAAGTCAAATACTTTTCATTGTTGTAAATCAAACTTTTTTTTCATTTAATTGCATTTTTTTAAAAAAAATTCACTGTAATATAATAAGAATACAATAAAACATGAATCTGACATTTTCATATCGCGTTTGTGTATAAAAGCAGGATCTGAAAAATGTATTATTTTGAAAGTATTTAAAAATGGTTAAAAAATATATTCAAATTAGAGAAAATATGTTAGGAAAAAATATTGATATCATTCAACTTTTTAAAGAAAATTGACTTTTCAAAGGGCTTTAACATTAATTGTTGTACAATAATATGCTCTGAAAAACAGTGAGAAAAATTTCGATTAAAAATATATTTAAATGTTTTTGAAAACCCATTTTTATTAGTGTGTAATTTAATGTTACATGACAAATTTGGTAATTCATGGATCAACTGTTAGTCCTATATTTTCATTTTATATTATTTATGGCGCAATTTAGTGAGTTATCAACCCATACGCAATATTTAAAAATTTGCTGAATAATTCGTAATTGCAGGATTATTTTGGAATAATAAATAAATAAATATAATAGAGAAAGTACATAAAAATCTACCTAAAACCTACTAAACATTAATAGATTTAAACGTATTGCAAATAATTTATAACGGTTTGAAGAACCGTTGAAGGATCAATATGTAACGCAGAGAAGTAATGCATTATCTGCGGCAATAGAGGTTGGTAATATCTAATTTAGGGGTAAATTTTAATAGGAGCAAACTATAACACACACTTTAAACAGAGGTTTTTAAATTTTTTTAATCAGAAATTTTGCTGAATATAATTTTTATGACAAGCCTTATTACATCAGAAAAGTTATTGCACAAACGAAACAATTAGTAGGAAGTAGTGAACATGCATTCTATTTTAGAGGAGGAAAAAACATTTCGTTCACTTTAATTTAAACAAGTTAGTTGAATTTATTTTGTATATGCTTTCAGTTTCAAAAACACGCCTTCATTTTTTACTGCTTGTAATCATTTTTTTATTATTATTAATCATCAAAAATGTTTGAAACAACACAATGGGCAAGTTGTATCTTGGGACAAGTTGGAACAAATTGCAAAATGCGGGACAGTTTCAATTTATCTTGATTTGTGTTTGATTCACAGAGTTCGAACTTTCTGCTTGAAATATTAGCACATACCTTTAAAGATCATATTCTTTCCAAAAGACTCTTTGAAATTTTGTTCGACTTTTCCCTCGGAAAGAGTCTAACAAAGCCTCACTTACTAGTAATAGTAATAATATTAATAATAAACATCACTTAATAGTAATATTAATAATAATAAAGCCACGCTTAATAATAATAAGCATCACTTAATTGTAGTAATAATAAGCATCACTTAATTGTAGTAATAATAAGCATCACTTAATTGTAGTAATAATAAGCATCACTTAATTGTAGTAACAATAAGCATAACTTAATAGTAGTAATAATAAGCCTCATTTAATAGTAATAATAAGCCTCATTTAATAGTAATAATAAGCCTCATTTATTAGTATCAGTAATAAGCCTCATTTATTAGTATTAGTAATAATAATAATAATAATGAATTCCCTTCCTAGCAAACCCACCTGAAAAAAAGGCCATGGAAAAAAGTGCGATAAAATTAATGAGATAAAAGAGACATTACGATTGAGAAAATAAAGGGGAGGGAAGGGATGAAGAAGATTTTTCACTAACATACAGATTCTAAAAAAGAGTTTTTTCTCTGGCTTGTAAAGATGCCTGCAGCAACTTTGATGAAATATTATATAATAGACTAAAATAATCATAAAATTTGGGAACAAAATGTGTGTAAGATATCATCTACTTTCGTTAATTGCAGCTATGATGCAGTCTTTATGCTGATTGATTAAATCTTTTTTTTTTCTTTATTTTACTACAAATCACTTTTAATAGCATTTGTTTTCAGTATACAAAATGATAATAATTACTAAATGTACATTTCAATTAATAAAAGGATGATAAAGAGAAAATGATTATTAATACTCTTGTTTTTATTGTTACGACTTGCCTTACCGCAGGGAAAGTTGTAACAAGAGTTAAGTTAGAAATAAAAAAAAAATATATTGGTGTTAAACCAATAAAACTTTATAATATGCATCCAAAACTTCCTCATAAACAGCTAATATATAAAATAGTTATAATCAAGATATGATTAAAAAATTAACAATATATAAGCATTTTGTTTCAAAAATTATGACAATTTGAACAGGACTCTCCAACCATTAAAGAAAAAAAGTGTACTTATTCTGCAGACATACTATATTAAAGTGCCCTAATTTATAAACTAAAACTATATTGGATCATATTAAGAAAAAAAGATACAAATTTATACGTTTCCATCGCTGATTAACACTTTCAACATGTAGTTTATCAATCATGTAGTTTATCGAATTTCCACACTTGAGCAGAAATATTTAATACATTTTTTTTCATGGCATAAATGTTTGCACTTTTATGGTTAAAAAAATTCGATACGCAACAAAAGTCACTACAGATGAAATTTGCAAAACGCATCATATAATGCCTCCTGCCAAAGCTGCAATTATAAAAGCTCTCCGAATACATTTTTAGGGTTAATAATTCAAAGGATTCCTGAGCAGTGCGACTGAAATTTCCCCTCTTGAAAGCGAAGCCGTAGAAGTTGCTACAATTGACAAGTGCCGCTTCTAAACACCATTTACTTCAACTGCAATTTATTGGCTCTTGAGCAAGCATGAATTTATTACTATTTTTTTAAAAAGATAATGCAAACAGCCCAGTATTCTTTTTATAAATTGTACAATGTAAAATTTACCAACGACGTAGTGCAAAAGCAATGCAGAATATAGCATGATACATTCATTACAGATTAATCATGTTTATGAATTTATCTTATGAAGCCATATTTATGAATGCCTATAAAATTTCAATCAGCGTATTAATTTAAAGACATAAGATAATGAGAAAGTTTTAACCTTTTATAATAACACTTGCGATTCGTGGAATTTAAGAAGGTTCCGATTTAGATATACAGTGGTGGCCAAAATTGTGGACACTTTTGAAAATCGTTATGTTTTCTAACTTTGTATACTTATATAAAATGTTACATTTCACAGAATGCGAACTCTTACATATCATTTTAAAGAGAATTTTATGCTGATTTCAATACAAAAATCAAATATTTTCAATACAATAAAAGTTATTCTTACTTTAATCTGAATAACAAACACAATTATGAAGTGGATTGTAATTTCTAACTTTCCTGACCAATCACTGTTCTTATTCTGGGAACCAATAAAATGTTAATAACTGTCAGAAGAAGATGACATGTTTAAAGTTGGAACAGGTCATTATTGTGCTTTTTTCTATAGAAGGAAGATTGATTTTTATGTAATCAAATCACAAGTAAGAAATTTTGTTAAGCTTTTTAATATTTATTAGGAATTGTTGTAAATATTTCTAATATTTAGTCATGAAGCAATGCCATCAAATAAAAGAATAGATTGGACACTTAGAAAGAGAATAAGAATATTGTGTTACATGAATGTGGTCTTTCCAATGCTGAAATTGCAAAACAGATGGGGGGTTCAGTAACTACATATGGGGTCCGAAAGTTTTGTTTACGATACCAGGAGAACCTCGGGGGGGGGCACCTCGAAATGAGGATGAGATGCTTCCGGCATGGTGGTTGGATCTCGCCACCCTGGAGGGTACAATAATAGGTGGGGGATCTGACTCCCCCCATCGATGACGGGACGTACTTCCTTCGGGGAGGGTTGTACCGTGGCCGGTGACGGCCCTTAGGACTCAACCACAGTTCCCGCCAATTGCTGTTGCGGCGGTCCGGTCATTCAGTTCTATGGTTTAAATCCGTGTGCCTTAGGGCGGGTCGGAGAGTTAGAAGGTTGACTTACGATACCAGGAGACAAAATCAATAAAAAACAAAGCAGAAAATGGCTGATAAAAAGTACACCACATCTGCTCATGACAGAAGAATAAAAAGACTATGTCTTCATGATTGATAAATGTCATCAGCGGCCACCAGAAGTCAATTGAATGATGCTGGCATTTATGTCAATTCAAGAACAATCAGGAAAGATTATTAAATATTAGACTAAGATGTAGAATTCAACGAAAAGATTTACGGAAGTGTATAAAAAGATTACAGTGGGCAAAAGAACACATTAATTGGCCAGATGATCAGTGGTTACAAGTTATACGGAGTGATAAAACAAAGATATTGTTATTTGGTAGAGATGGCGAAAATAGATAAGACATAGAATAGGCGAAGAATTACATCCTGACTGCATTCGGGAAACTATGAAGAACTCAGTTAATGTAATAATTTGGTCATGCATGTCAGCAGACGATATTGGTCTCTTTCATGATATCGATGGGATATTAAATGCAAGAAAATACATTGACACTATTCTAGAACCAAAACTTGCACCTTCCATCAGTGATCTCTTTCCCAACAATACATCATTTATTTTTCAGCTCCTTGACATACAGCAAAAATATCGAAAGTGTTATTTAGTACAAAGAGCATTGAATTGTTAGCATGGCCAGGAAACAGTCCTAAACTCAAAATTATTGAGAACTTATGGCGCCGTTTGAAAACTCATATATAGCGTTCATCAAATAAAAGAGGATTAACAGAGTCTATAATTCTTTCCTGGCATCAAGCAATAAAGAAGGAAGAGCTTAAAACTGTCGTCAGCTCAATGAAACATTAGCGTGAAGCTGTAACAAAAAATTAAGGCTACCTTACTAAGCACTAACTAACTCACTACAGTCATCAGCATCCAATGTATCTCGATAATTATTGCCTCTCAACTTTTTTCGTATTGCAAATATTTGAATTTTGCTTTTGGTATTGACATCAGCATTAAATTACCTTTAAAATGATATGTAAGTGCTTCCATTTTGTGAAACGTTACATTTTATATTAGCATACAAAGTTAGAAAACATTAAAATTGTCAAAAGTGTCCACAATTTTGGCCACCACTGTATAGTTATTTGGGTATTAATAAGAAGGATATTTGTGATTTTTACTTAGATAACAATAAGATTTTTATATAATGACAGATTTGTAGCATCTAGAATAGTATTGGAAATTATTTTGTTATATAAATACCCAATAAGTATAGAGGATATTAAGGATTTATTCAGGTTATTAGAAAAAGAACAATTCAGCAATGATTTCAAACTTTCAACATAAGAAACAAAACATGCATTGATGCATTTTTCATTCGTCATTTAATAAATCAAAAATTTACATTATCATTCCATCAATTTGTTATGTAACAGCATTAACAGCATTGCAAAAATTACTGAGCAGCATCTTTATCGGTTACAGTTGTCGGGTTCGTTGTTCGAAACAGGCATTTAAGTTTGCACTGAAAAATGTTACCAGATAAGTTGGCTGTGGTGACGGCGAAAACAGGGATGCCGCTTTATCCTGTTTCAATAAAACGCTAATACTCTAAGAAGAAAATTCTAAACTAATAGGTTTTATTAATTAAAAAATACCAATACTTTAAGCTAGCGAACATTAGAATTACTTAATTAGGTCAGGAGCTTTAAATCTTAAAATCTATAAAGCTCAAACTGGAAATTGGGATAAATATTTGTTTTTAATTTAAATGAATTCTAAGCACGTGTTAAAAAAGAGGGAATACCTATATTAAATTAAAACTTTATACAGAAGGCATCTGAAGCTTAAAGCTTAACCAAACAGTATAGGAACTCGGTTAACGACTTTCCCTGGCTTACTTGGCACATGCTTTCAGTGGAAAAGGCTGCGAGATTGGTGGCCTGTGTCTATCAAAAATATCTGTGTTCAATCGCAAGAGTAGGATATATAAAAGCAAAAATTGACTCACGTGTGAATATTCCAAAATGTAATTAAAAAAACTGTTTAATGTGGCAATGAAGTAGAAACAAACTTTTTGCAGCTGTACATTTGTAATCGTTAAGGACACAGAAGCAAGAAAAGCAGAATTGGACATAAAAATTTTTTTTAATTATAATACTTTGCAATTAATATTTTTTCCAATTCTAATGCTTATGTATGTATATAAAATGATCTTTTGTAACATTATATAAACGAAAAATTCATAAAAATATTTTATCAAAATTTGTAAATTTGTAAATTTTTTTAACAAACTTGAAGCTCTTTTCGGCACCTTGAAATATTGTTGCATTGCAACCAATTGCAACCAGCTATTTTTTTTTAAATTCTTTTTGAACCTAAAAGCTAATTTTTTACTACTATCGCTAAACTAAAATCTAAGAAAAAAATTTTTAAGGCTCATTCTAAAAATTTCCATTTCTTTTTCAATTCTTTTTTACAAATTTCAAGCTCTTTGAGGTACTTCAAGATAATATAACATTGCAACCAAATTTTAAATATTGTTTTTGAATCTAAAAGGCAACTTTTTCGCACTATTACCAAAGTAAAATCTAAGAAAAAATTTTTAATCGCCAGTTTTAAAAATTTCCCTTTAATTATTTTATAAATTTCAATCTCTTTGCGGCGCCTAAAGATATTGTAATATTGCAACCAAATTTTTTAATATTGTTTTTGAACCCAAAAGGCAACTTTTCCGCACTATTACCAAACTAAAATCTAAAATAATAATAATAATAAGGTCATTTTCGTTGCACCTTAATGTACAGACCGTTAAAATATATCTGACACTGCTTTTATTCCGAAACTAATTATTGCACACTAAAACTGCAGATACCTATCGCTGTTAAATTATTCTATAATAAACATTATATTATATATATATATATATATATATATAGTAAACAATACTTTTCTTGCAAGGAGTTTTTATATTTACACAAATCGAATTTTTCAAATAGCAACACTCAATTAAGAATATATATCAGAATTCTCAAGATTAAAACAGTAACATATTGTAATTCTGAGTAAACAGCTTTAAAAGTATAAACAATTGAAAATTTCAATTACTAATGTTAAATGAGAATGTCGTGTTTTTTAACACATATCACAATATAATAAAAAGCTCAATCACAACATAAAAGCTAAAAAACATTTCGGTAATTAAATTGTTCTTTTTTAGTGTTCGTTCTAACAAGGGATTAAGTATAATATGAATCTTAAAAGTGATTTTTTTTCAAAGCATCATTTAAAGGGAACTTAAACATGCATTATTCTATTTATGTTTCGCTTATAAAGGAATGAGGAAATACGTATCTGGCTTTTATATTTTCAGTTGCTTCAGAAAAGCATTAAATTTAAGTTTGTCTTATTAACTGCTAAACTTACGCAGAATTTTTGATTAACTTAAACGAACTGTCTTGAGAATATTATTTAACAATTATTCATTTGCAATTAAATATACAAATTTAAAGTATGCTTTCCGAATTCTCATTTAGTTAAATTTCACCGCTCTTAAAATAAGTTAAGAAAAAGCATTATTCTTTGTTCGAGTTAAGATAATTAAAGAATTAAATGAGAATTTGAATGAAGAAAATTATTAATGAAATTATTAAATTATAAAAATATAAAAAAAATTATTAGAATGAATATTTGTTACTTTCGTATAAAATCTTTTCTCTTGTTTATTTGCAATCGAATTGTATAAATTTTGGCATTTGAGGATTCATTATTATTCAGAATGATTTAGAATAAGAAACACTGGGGTTTGCAATTAAAAAAAATCTGAAGATTTTTGTGAATATAAATGCGTCGATGAACCGTTATGCGCATGCAGTTTACATATTTTTTAAGGGAACAAACTTACAGTCAAGTGACAATTTCCTTAAAATTAACTTCTATAGATTGCAAACAAAATGAAATGCTCGCATACTTTTTTTACCTAATTTTGCGTATCCTTAAACTTCAATGTATGTTTATTAGGCATATAATACGAATAACATTAAAAACTTTTTGAATTTTTTATCTCGCTTTGCATATAAAATCAAGACATTACCATGTTATGATGTTTGAAATAAAAATTTCAAGTTTCCACCCTCGCTTCATCTTTATTTCCCCCAAAATAAACTTTAAGAAAACTATAATATTCACGAGAATATGATTTATAATTCCATTTCAGACACTATGTTTATTTTTCTAATGTTTCTGTACATTATGTTAAGAAACTGTGTTTAAATAAACAGTTAAAGCATGGTTGCAATTGGCACACTTCGTAGTATCTTTCATTAAAAGATAGATTATATTATGGCAAGAAAGAGCTTCTGACATCTATGCATGAAATGATTTTGCTTATAGACAGAAATTTCAACATTTTTCATAAAGAAAAACTGCATTTAAAAAAAGCTTTCTAGCATTGTTTTTGTGTTGGGAATATTATGCTTTTTTTAGATTTCGCTTACATTTTAATAAAAATTCAATAAATCCATCCCTATTTCCTGCAAATTATTAACATTTCAACACTCTTGAGTCATTATTCATACGTTATAAAATAAGCTTCATGAAATTTTTTCCACATAATTGTTGAAAGTCTGTTTCAATCCTTTATCCTCGTATCATCTTTACAACGCTGTGAACAAAGAAGCAAATGAATTGCGTAGAATTTGGAATTGTTTTTATGCAAGGACTATTGTAAATAATAATCTCAAGAGGATCAGATTGTGTTTGTTATAGTTACAAAATAAAAGATGAAATGGCAGTCATTCTGTATACGGCCCCAAAATATTAAGAAGAGAAATGAAAATAATTTTATCATTGCATTAGTAATTAAAGAATTCTGCTATTTTCACATGTTAAGTGTAATTTCAAATGTCATAACTTAAATTAAGATAGTTTTAAGAAAAATTACTGTATTTAAGGATTTTAATTTATTCTTTTACTTAAATCATGGGAAAAAATCTTTTTTTCATACTCTGATTTTCCTTAAATTGAATTTATTTATGTAGTTCATGTTTTTATTTATAGTTTTTTAATATTAGTACTTACTATACAAAGATGCAGATTCATTTTATTTTTTCCTTCTTCAAAATTTCCTATAAATCTCTCTCTTTCTCCTTCTCCTTCTTTCAATCCACTCTATGAAATAAACATTTGTAAAATGGATAACATCAATTTTATTTTAACGTGTTGCGTGAAAATAGCTTAGAAAAAATATAAGAAATGTGAGATTGGCAACAGCATGTTTTCGATACCCGTCAAAAAAGAATGTTGCCGTTCGATTGTACTTAAAAGTGTGTAATTGATATTTACAATAAATTCCCCTTGTTCAAATACAATTTAATACATAATACATACATACATAATTAATACAAATACAATTAAAAAAATTTTAAGTATTAATGAGCGTACTTTATTCTTTTCCTTGAACAAATTTTAATAAAGATATTTATTTCAATCAACGATAAGCAATTTTTTTGTTTTATCCTGCAGTTCTCTCGTCTGATACTGAAACACTAGGTAAAAGCCTCATCTTTCATTTATTTTCGAAGTGAGCAGGGGATAGTATATAATATACATTTTAAGAAATAGCTGATATTTTCTTTTCTTAGATTTCCTTGTATAAACAACAAAATGATACATTCAATTATCTATTTTCTTAAGAATTAATTTGCCCATTTAATCTAACATCAGGTAAATTAAATACAGAAAATGAGACAATATATTACTATTTCTCAATTATTCATTTCACTTGGTGAATTTCTACATTATCTTTTGGTAAAAACATGCATTAAAAAATTTATTTTTCATAAGTTATATTACCGCCCCATAATTGAAAGCAATACGGCGATTACTATGGGACAACATCGTTATTTCAAATTGCAGTTAAATGACAAAAATGACGCCAGAACCATAACTCCTTCTTTAAAATTCTTCATCATATTAGCGGAAGCCTTTTTATGACATTGAATCTATTCCGTTTATTGTAAAAAACATGATTCAATTAGTACATATTCAGGAAAGTTTTTTGTTTCAAGTTTTTCTTCCCAATTTCTTCTCCTGGCCTTAGTTCAAGAAAACTGTAATTTTCTTCTTTTTTTTTTAATATTCTTCTTCCAAACAGCCGCTTCTTAGCTCTCGTTTGCATTTGTACGTAAGCCTTTACTAATGCATTTCTCATCAATCCAACCATTGCTTAACTTTAGGGAATTCCAGTACCCTGGAATTTATATGAAACATAAGCACAAAAAGTCTTAAGATTCATTTTTCGAGGAATTCACAGAGTATTTGGATGCATTTTTGATGTATCGGGGGATCTCTTCGAAAGTTTAATTTTGAAACTCAAGAGATATTGATAACAGTAATTCCGTAAATGAAAAGTCTAAAAAGGATAAATCAATCCTTCGGGAATTCTTCGAAAATACATTTTCTCTTCAGCGCTCTTCGCAAAAATGACGATAGAAATAAATAAATAAACTGGCCCAAAATCAATATCAGCCAAACTGTAAGATATTGAAAATTCTGGGTCAATAAAATAGAGAAATAAAGCAGAAACGCATCTGAAGAGGATCAAATTGATCTTAGATGTTAATAATAAAATAGTTTTTATCAACAATTCTTTTATTAGTGTCCCAAAAAGCGTAAAAATACTTTTTACACAAAAATCAGGAAAACAAAACAAGGACAAAAAATATATGTAAGTTGCTGAGAGAAATAATTTTGAGTATTTCAAACGTACTCATGTCAGATTTTAATTTTAAAAAAATTGAAATCAGTTATCGCAAATTTCAAGTTGTCATGTGAGATTATTATTATTTTTACTGATCAGAGAGCAAAGCATATTTCGCAAAATGTGCAGTTCCTCGTCCGCATATGCGTGACCAGTCACCACACCTAGTGACCACGCCAGACCCTCGGGTATACACCTACGACGTCTGTGCTTTTCATGCACATGCGGTATAAAAAATGACATGAAAACGCTACGTTTGAAAATATTTCAAAGTATATATTTTAATGTTGAAAAATAAGATATTCATTTTGTATGCAAATACCAAAGAAAATCAGCATAATTTATTTGAATTCACAAAGAAAATAAAATAATCACTTATTACCGTAAGTTCTGTAGAAAACTTGGATTTTACAGAAATTATTTTAAAAAATCGCCAGTTTTTAGGAAAGGAGATGTTGACGAAGGACTTCATAAATGCCTTTTGTAAGGAAATAACAATTTAAGGTTGCTATAGTTACTCCAATTCACTTTCATCAGCTTATATTTGCTCAAAAGTATCATGGCTTGAAGTCTAAAGAAACTCAGGTAGAAAAGAATACTGAATAGTGCTTTGGTTCTGAGAAAACCGGATTCCAAGAGGATATCTGAAAGCTTACATTTTTTCTTCATTGGTTTTGAAATGATTCAGTTCAAATAAAAGACGAAATTTTAGCAGCGTCAACAAGATACAGCCTTAATTACAAACCGGTATCTTTTAGATGTACTTTGGATGTAGCACCCACGATTCTGCAACGAAATCTTTTAAGTACAATAAGCAGAATTAAAAATGGAAGCGGTTCCAAAATGTGTATCAAAAATAAATCATATATAATTTTATTATCGTATTATTATATAAATCGCATTTAATTATTTATTACTAACTTTAATTACTTAATCGCAACTTACAAAAATAACACAACCGAAAAAAACAATATCACAACCTAATCTGGCTTAACTCGAACCTGTATTACTAATAAGCTTCGTTTCGTATAAGATGATGGCATTAATGTAATCGGTCTTACGCAACAAAACGTTTACAGTTGAACCTCCACATTTAACCACCAATACACACAGTTACAAAATGTCACGAAATACTCATGATAATTCGACACTTACACGTTAGCTCCACAATTCCAAAATCAACAAGAGTGGTCTCCCTAAAACATTCTCGCATACTCACTAGTAAAGGCGTTATTAACCATCACCACCACCACCACAAAAAATTGTGTATTTTGAGTAAGGAGAAGATGCCTTTCACGGCATTTCCGAATAATAGTGACAAAATATTAACCTTTGGCATGAATTCAGCATTTTTTACAGAATTTATCGTTTAATCCTTGGCAGATTTTTTTCGATTAATCCCTGAATTACAATACTTTCAGAATAATTTGCATACGAAAAAATCAAACTTATCTATGAGATCAACTCAACAATATGAATCTATTGTATTGTTTGAAAATGGAAGCAATATTATATTCACCGAATCTTGGAGATATACAGCAAAAGAAATCCGATTAAAAATTACACATTTGTATACTTCTTATGTACACATTTGCATTTTATTGCACACACCCAATAACCCTTTGCGTACTGATTTATTTGCAATGAATTTACATATAACAATATTAATTATAATTAAAATAAACAATATTACAGATTCTTATTATAAATCTGTAATATCGTTGTTTGCGACGTTAGTGTCTTACGGTTCCTATTCGACCATTAGCTGATGCTAAGAACGATCGAATAAGGACCATCCTTGACTAAATAACTAAAAATACAATTCTTGCAGCTCCCCCATTTTTTACATAAAAAGCTGATTACCGTGTCAATCACGTTCTCGTGACACCAACAGTTCTCAATCAACGTAGAATTTGATGCGAGTAGAACAATCCTATGTTTAGTTTATATCTCCTTTTTCTAACACGACGCTCAGCACGTGAATCGTCTGTGATTCATGCATATTGTCTAATTAGACGTTTATTTCACCATTACAATTAAGAGAGAAAATAAGTAAGCATCTTATTAGATAGTGGTTCGAATCACAGGCATCCATCATGGCAGCAGACGTGTTCATGTTTCCCACAGCTAAAAAACCAAAATAGAAAGGAAATCGAGACAGGCCGAAAAATGTGTTTTCCAAATTCAGGGAGGCATGGATATTCATCAAAATTTCAAGTTCGATTATTTTTTTTATTCTATTACAACTCTTTATATTTCATATATGAGAAAGTAAAAAGGTTACGAGCATCGTTTTGATTCAATTTTATCTTATTTGAAAATGCCTTGAAAGTAAATTTTGTTGCTTGCTTTGTCGACATGCTAATGCATGAAATAACATGCTAATGCAGGTAATAACATGCTTGTACATGTGAGAGTAACGATCTTATGGTCGTTTGCCAGACGCTCAGAGATCCCATGAAACCACGCATGAACGACTTATTTCATAGAACACATAACGTTATAAGGATAAAATCTAACGAAAACTTTCCTACACTTCCGAGACCACAAAAAGAAATGAAGGACAATAATATCTCCCATCCGACACATTGTAGAATGGTTGTACTTATAATTCATTAATATATAATTGTAATAGATTCATCTACAATTTTTTTTAATAATTTTCTCTTAAATTACATCAGAAATAATGCATATGCATTCGAAAAAAACATGTATGCGTGTAAATTATTGCTGATATAAATTTTAATATCGTTGAAATGTACGTATGCATTAGTGAAATTACTAAAATAACAAAAAATATACTTCAATTATTCAGAAAAAATTAAAATTAAAATGTACTCTAATACTGATAACATTGGAGAGATAAGTTTTTATCAACAATTTAATGTAAAAAAAAGATATTTTTTGGAATAATAAGCACCAAAGAGAATGAAAAAATAATAAAAGTTAAATTTTTAATCAATAATATATTAAACAAAAAATTTGAAGAAATATTTCTCAACTAAGTAAACTCAATTACGAAAATAAAATTCTAACTATTTTATTAACAATTCCAATATCCATTGTTGGATTCGAACGTAATTATATTAAATTATAATAAAAAATGTTTAAAATCCTCAAAGTTATATGATAACTTTGAGGATTTTAAACATTTTTTTTATAATTTTAAAATAATAATAAAATTTTATAATATTCAAAAATTTTTTATTATCTTATAACTTGTTCACTACTGAAACAAGAACCACTAAACTTGACCATAGAGCATAAATTATGTAAAGACAGAAATTTAATTCAAATAATAAATAATTTTCCTGGAAGGGAAGCAAGGAAAATTTTTCTTTTCATTTTCTTAGCCCTTTACTTTAATACTAGTTCGTCCGGTATTTTTCAAGTTTAAAATCCATTCATGGACAGAATTTTAACTTAAAAACTACTTTCATATAAAAGATTATAATATACAAATTCTATTAATGTCTAAACCATTTTTAATTAAAATTAGAATGTCAGTTGAAGTGAAGGATTTTCAAAAACCAACAATAGTTGGTTTTCTCCAAAGGTTAATATTAATTGTTATATAAGTGCTGCAAATGTTGCTCACAAATGTTGAAAAGGTGTTCTTCATTTGAGTTTGAGAGATTGACTTAATCTGGCTTTTAACCGTCGTTCAATCACTTTTAAAAGCAAGCTTAACTAATTAAAGCTTATAAAGGTTAAATCAATAAGCGAATTACCAAAAATGCATTAAAATATAAGAGAAATTTTAAAAAATAGTGGTAGTATAATTCAAAATGCAAAAAAGTCACATTTTTGATTCATTTTTAATGAATCAAAAAGTTTGACTCTTTAATTTACAAATGTATTTGAATGACTTGAGTTAATAAGTGCTGCAAATTAATAAATGTTTGAATTTGAAAAGTTTTACTTAAATTCAGACAGGTTGTTTAGAAAATATAAAGCGTACAAAATGATTATTAAAAAAACACTATCCCGTTATATGAACCTTGTCTTAGTTCCTATCATTCACAGAAATTGAATGAAATTATGGTTTAAAGTATTTTAAGGTATGAGGCTTAATTGTCATATAAAAAGCAACAGTTAAAACTTTAATAGTTACCGGGACAAAATTTTGGAAATTTCAAATATCAACACCTGCTGGTTTTTAATAGAAAGTTATCTCCATAGTGAAAAGCCATAATTATATTGGAACGGGACTTGTTATGCGAAAATTGCCGATCCTATATAGACTAAGAAGAAAAGAGAAAACAATCCTCAATGGAGCGCAAGTTCTTTTCAAATTACGTCAGATTTCGCTATGTACCTTCGACTCATTCCGGCTTGCTGAATCTCCCTTGAAATGAAAAGAAGACCAGCAGATTTTCTGATTTGGCGTAAGACGCCGTTATTCCTGACACCGTCGCACTAAGTGAAAGAACAGCCAGAGTGAAATGTGTGCCGATTATCTTGCAATTTGAACAACATGTCGTTTACGATGAAGCAACGGGAGAATATTGTAAAGATTTATTAACTAAACGGACAGAATTCCACAGAGGCATTGGTTTTTACAGCAGAAATTATGCACTAAGACGAGGACCGTGTACTGTAAAAGTTGTAAAGGCAAATTTGAAGAAATATACGATCGATCCTAATCTGGATGATCGTCTGTTCCTGAGGAGTCTGTTGCTGAATTCCACAAGAATTGTAAGCGAATTCCGTCTTGCAAATGCACGTGGTGTCTTTCACGCGTTCTGCCTTTGCTGAATTTTACAATCCACAAGAGTCTGTGCTCTATTCTCCGCATATCTATCTCTACATCGATTCTTGCTTCCAGATGTTGCAGATGTGTGATAACTATAAAAATCTGGCCGTAGTTAGTTAATTCCCCATCCAATACGTCGATGATAATAACTTTTACAGATTCTGCAGATGGACGGGTCTATTTCTCGTGGACAAATAACGTTAATTCGAAAAAAATGGTATGCACTGAATATGTAATAATCCCTAAGCTGATGTTGCACTTCTACTATATGTAGAAAAAGTGACTTTGCTGAAGAGTATAATAGGTATTTTATCCTTGCTTTTACATTTTTAAAGGGGGCCCATTGCCAAAGATCTACATACAAACATGTAAAATAACGAAACCTCTTGATCTAAAAATGTTAATAAATTACATAATTCCCGAAATGCAACCGCGAAATGCTCTATCTGACATCCAGTAGGTGCGAATTGGCGCTCCTCCACATGTGGAAGTCTATGAAACGTTTCATAATCACAAAAATTCGGGGGTAATGTTATCTCTCGAAATTTCACATCTGTGGCGGCCAAGGACCTTCGATTTTATCCCTATTAATTATGGGCTGTGGGGATTCCTGAAATTCAAAGTGTATATTTTTAATCCGAAAATTAATCTAATTTGAAAAATGCCATCAAATGTCACATTCAACTGATTCTTCTCATCAGAATACATGATACAATGCAATTCACCATCTACCGCATGCAAAATGCTATCGTGTTTGCAAGAGGGCACGAAGAAAATTTTGTGAAACACTTTAAAATGTTTTACTTACCATTGCTTTTCTGTCCTTATTGGTTGTTTACACTTTTCATTTTAGTCTGTCCAGCGTTGGCGATTTTTATGTCACATATAGTTTCACACTATTATGGTTTTTCATTATAGCTATATATTTTCATTATAACACTATTTATGGTTTTTCATTATAGAGATTGCATTTCAATAAAAATAAATAAGTATTTCCACCTGATATATTGTCACTGTAGAATTAACTGTCAGAATTTAACTGTTATTTTATCTATTGTACCTAAAAACTCAAAATTAATTAAATTAAAATTGCATGCAGTTTCTGTTAACAATATGAATATCTAGGTGCTCATATATTTGAATACTTGACTTTCAATCCTCTTGTCCATGCATTATATAGATATATAGTCACAAAGACTTATTTTTTTATGATTAATGCGCTATTATTTGAATAATTCTACTTAGATAAGAATAATTACTGCATATGTATAAAAAATTAAAAGATTCTCTTTTCTGTATTCTCTTTTTCATATACTAGAAGTTCCTAATCAGTATGTCAGACCGCATTCTTAAGAATACAGAAATCACATTGCCTTCAAATATTGTTACAAATAATCAATGAGAGTGTAACAAGTCCGATCGCTAGTTCAAGGCACTATTTATACTGAATTCCACAAATGCACTTATTTCGTCGAGACAAACGTTTCTCTTTTGGTATCATAAGGAATTTTGGGGGAAGGATCGTGGCTTATGTTTCTTCTACTACATTTGACTTCGGCTAATAACTCAAATTAACCAAGAAGTATAAATGAGGTAGCTTCAAACTGAGCTATATCAAATCAATCAAGCCAAATCAATCTTTCATCTAACCGAAAGTTAACTGAGGGAATTACATTCATCACATCTATATAACATTTCTGCTTCATTTGCCGCGGTTTATTCCTTGATTGATTTGATTGTATGCACATCTCTACATATGTATGCACATCTCGGAACATTTAAGTAAATTTCAGGTTATTTAGAGGCGAAACAGCTTTACAGAGTCATTTATATAGGAACGATTCCCTCTTTCAATTGAACGTCGTTGCATCGGCAGGTTAGCGAGGACTGAGTTATTCGCTACGTTTCTCGAAATGAGGTAACTCTATGGATTGGAAATAATTTAATAGATGGCGTCGTGCCATGCTTCAACTGCCAGATATATTTAAGATTTGAACCGAAAATGGAGACAGTTGATTTATCAACGAAAAAGGTAGATTCTCTTACATTTAAACAATAAGAAGCATTTCATGCCATCCTTTTCTTAGCAGAACCTTTACTTTCTGACCTATTAACCCTTATTTGAAATATTTTTTTCTTTTTTTATGAAATAAATCAAGATAATATAATCCATGCTCAAGATGTCTAGAAGGAAAAATGTCTAAAAAAATCCTAATATAAATATATAATTTAAAATAATTAAAAAACAGTGGCACGGAAATATCCATCATCATGCAAATTTACATGTTAAGCTCAGTATAAAATAAATTTAAAAAATATATCTTTGTATCATTTTTATTCTTGATGAAAATTGAAAAATAATTATTATTCTTATTTAAAATAAATTAAGAGTATTTGCAACGGAGTGATCCATCTACTTTTGGTCAATTTTCAAAGTTCCTTTCTTCTAAATTTCACGATAAAATTAACATAAAATAAATATATAGTAAAAACCATTTTCGTCATACATCAAAAGTGAAACTGCATAGTAACGTAAATTTCTGTCACATGGTTGTGGGAAGATTATTTGGGTATTCGATATAAATTGCACAGAAAATAACTAACACTAAAAACAAACCTTTTTTTCCACTCATTATCGCTTTTACTGGCAAAAAATATAGGATTAATTATAAAAAAATATTCAAGAAATCTCACATTTCTGTTAACCACGAGAAACAGGGGAATGACAAGTTCAAACCTGATATAATGATTGAGACATTTGATTTTCTTGACAGCTAATTTCCTTAGTACGTCGTAAAAAAAAGTTGCCAGCAACAACTAATTTACAATACACCTGTTTTGAGTACAATTTTTTGTTCACTAAATGTTATGATGGGAAATTTCCATCATCATGTAAAGAAAGGTTAAAAATAAAAAATAAAAAGAATTCTTGGAATTAGATTAATCAAAGGATATTATTTCTCAAATAAGCCATTTTATGCAATCCTTCAGGCAATCCCTTCTTAACAGTACCTCTACTATTTGCTCGATTGAAACTAATGTCGCACAGGTCTCTAACTGAAGTGCATAGATTCCAGTCTAACATTCATTAGTACACCTAACTGCATTTCTGAGTAACTAGTTCACGCATGCGCGAAATCACAGACAATTAAACCTATGAAGGATAAGATCTGAAAACGGATACACATCTGCATTCTAGTATTAAAAAATTCATAATAAATTCTAGGTTTGTCAAACAAATGACAGAAATTGAAAATGTGAGTTTCAAGACATAAAAAAAAATTCACTCCATGTTTTTATTTCATCGGAGTTAACATACATAAACGAATTTTCTCCCAAAAAATCGTTTTCCGTATTCACGGAGATGTAAAATATGATTATTCTTTTTAAAAAAATCTCGAGGTAGAATTTTTAGATGATTACAGATCAGTGTTACCATCTTTTAAACATTTTAAGGGAAAAAAATGTGTAATGATGTAAATAAAAGGAAAAACCACTGGCAAAGTTATAAAAGCACTGAAATTTTAAAAATTTAATAAAAGGATTCATAAACGACAGAAACGTATAAAAGGACGTTGTCTAATATTGTGTCTCTGAATAAGTTGGCTATTTATTTCACATGCTATTTATTCCCTTCATTAAAACATTTGTAGTCTCTTTTTACTATTAACGTTAACAAATATCACGCAGTAGAATTCATTTTTATTTTATTAGGTTCTGATTTAATTATTTATTTTATTTTTTTGCATATAAAGATAAGCGTGGAAAATGTTTATTCCATCGTAAAAAAATGTTTAATTAAAATTATTCAATAAAATTTTAATTTTATTTCATCAGGAAAATATTTTAATCGGGATATTTCAAAATGAAATACGTTGCACTTATTTTACTTTGGAATACATTAATAATCAATACGTCATTTTAGATTTCTCATAATAAAACGATAGGTTAATTTCGAAATCTACATAATATCATGAAGCTTTATCTATAGTTTATCGATCTGCAGAAACATTTCATGAGTTAAATCATCTGCAATAATTGGTTTTAGTCAATATAATGAAATTGAGGTTATTAAATGTTTTTTCTTGGCCTGATACATTTTTTTAAATTGAAGAACTTTTGGTTTCATTCTTATACGTTTTTCTTTGACTCAATTTGTTTCTTTTGCAAATACGGGATTTGGTCATAAATTCTTCATTCCTTTTCCGATATATTAAAGCTTAGAAATTCAATATACTTATATGTTTCCGGTGATAACTTATTATTCTAACATTTTCAAAACTTTATCAGCAAATCCATGAAATTAATTCAATTTTAATTTTAAGAGTCCCCCCCCCTGGGAATAAATTTAAAAGAAAACAAATGATTTCTAGATTCCATAATATTTGAAATAACTATAAAATAAACAATTTGAGAGTAAATAAAAGAATCTACCTTTTAGTACAAATATTTATAATATAAGAATTGAATTTTTTATCTATTGCACCATTGCTACTAACTAGTAAATATTTTTGATTTTTAAATCAATCTACAATACATTAAATATTCGTTTGCCTTTACGAACTGAATTATTTATCTCATCCATGAAACAAGTTTAATATTATTCAATTCACTCCACGAGATTTTCTCCTTTACAAGAAAGGTCACTTAAATAATTTTACAAAATCAATGAAGCCATAAAGTACTTTGAATAAAGCAATAAAATGTGCAGGTCTTCACTAAATGAAATAGCTTTAAAATATCTACCAATTTTTCTTGATAATTATTGTTATGAATTTATTTTATAAATATTTAGAGTAAATTTGAAATAAAAAATGGCTTACAAACATGCTGATTTAAAATACAAAGGATAAAAAATAAATAAGATTCTGGAATATATATTACAGTCAATAGAATAAACTAAATTTGCACTTATTGTTTATTCCCCTCAGAAGGAATAGATAACTTAATCACAGATTAGTTATCAACAGGTAAATATTTAAATAATATTTATTCCTCTAAAACCAATCTCTATTCTTTTTAATTATAATTAAATATAACACGTTTAATGTCGTGTCACCCATATTTGGGTAATGGCAAAATTTCTCATTCAGTGTAGAATTTGATTGGAGCAGAACACGCCGATGTTTGCTTATATCTCCTTGTTTTACTCCATTATTCATCATGGGAATCATCTGCGATTCATACCCAAGATGAAATCACATATGTTCTTCTCTATTACAATTAAGAGATAATATAGAAATATGCATTTTATTAGATAATGCTCCGAATCAAAATCATAATTTATGGCAACAAACGTGTTAATACAGAATAATGTATGAAATGTAATGCAATGAAAGTCTTAATACGAACAGAATTTAAAATTAGTAATATTGGTTTAGTTTACAGAATCGTGCATCATGCAGCTACAGTCCAGTTTTAATAAAATAATCAATTAGTATTTTTCTAACTAACTCCAACCCATGCTTTGCTTGGTAAATCACTTAAAGCTTGATGACGTTCTCGCAAGATTTAAAATATAAGATCTAAAGGAAAATTTAGAATCTAAAACGAATTTGAAAATTTAATTTGAGGAAGGATGTTCCATTCAC
Source organism: Argiope bruennichi (assembly GCF_947563725.1). Classification (NCBI taxonomy): domain Eukaryota; kingdom Metazoa; phylum Arthropoda; class Arachnida; order Araneae; family Araneidae; genus Argiope; species Argiope bruennichi. The sequence goes on from NC_079159.1 coordinate 120,644,613, forward strand.
AATAATTTTTCGATCATGGACAATACGACAGTCTACGAACCGTCAAAAAGAATCTGCGAATCGGACAGAGAAAAAAAGTTTTTTAGTATTTTGAACAAAAGAACCCATTTTTATTCGCCCATTGAGTGATGGACGCGGCTGCAGCCTGCAATTGCTCCTCAACTGTTGACATTTAAGAACCCGAAAAAATTGTTAAAAATCGAGCATATGAAGAGACACACGAAAGTATAGTGGCGATTGTTTTTGAGATTTCGTTTATTTTTATGACAAATATAATGAAGCGCAACACATGATCATATGAAACAACTTCATGTAGAAAAAAATTCATCAAAATGGATATTTCATATAGAAAATTGGAAAAATCACTCCTAACATTAACCTGTTCTAATTTTTCAATCATAGCGCTTCCTTGAAAATGATAGATTCAATGATCTGCATTGGATATTTTTCTGAATATTTTTGTCCCTCGATCGTTGAGTACTTCTCTCTGTTCACGTCATGTTCATGTTTATAAGAAGTGTTTATCTGTTACAAAGTGTGCGCTACATCTTTATGAATACAAATTGTGACTTCATGTTTACTTTCGCTAATGCCTAAATAAGGAAAAAAATTCATCTAAGAATTAATAGTCTGAAAACAAAAACAATTCTACCACTGATAATTTTCTTTATTACTAACCAATTATCTCAAATTCATCAGAAATTTTCTAACAACTTTAGTTATGCGATTTGCTTCTACTTCAGAATGCAAAGAGTCCAGTATTTATCTATTCAGGAATGCAAGGGGAACTTAATAAACTGACCATTCAGTCTTGAAAGTCTAATATTGAATCAATATGTTCAACAGCCTAATACTGGGATTTGAGATTCACTGTCAACGCTAATTATTATTTAAATAAGGGCACACTCATCGGGATCTACTCTGATAAGCAATGGTGGGTTTGTTCTCGTGAGTCAGTTCGCATCTGCAACTTGATCAGTCAGGAATGACTGCTGTCAAATGTTCCCGACTGAACCATAATGTAGATGGTCAAATGTTCTACTATCGTATTGTTAAGTAAGTAATAAAGGCTGCGATAATAGCTTTTAACCTCTGTTCTGTGAAATTAGTTTACAGTTTTAATCGATCTTTTTGTAATAAGGAAATAACAAGCACATCTTCCGCATTTTTTAAAATTTGGATTGATTGTTTCAATTAATTCAACACTACAAAAATAACATTTCAAAAATGTACCGACCATAAAAATTGTTCTAGAAATGAATCAATAAAAAAAAATCATTAATACCAGTTATTTTCAATTATGCAACGTTCAAGTAAATATAAATATGTCAGAAAACCTATTTTTAATATTTCAACCGAGTATTTCCAAATTAGACATAATTTTTCTTAATTTTAATGAAAAGATAAAGATAAAAGAAGTAAACACAATGAATAAAAGATGAAAATAAATAACTGTTTTTGTATTAAAATTCGTAATTCATGCACCGAGTACACAAGTTCATGAGTCACAAGCACTTTAGCTTTCAAGTGAATTACAAAAAAGTTGTCTTCATTGCTTCTAATTTTTCGAATAGTTTGTTCATTTTCTAAAAAGGATTTTTAAAACACAAGTGAACGACAGCAAAAATGTGTAGCAAACAGAAACTTACAATGTGAAACAAAAAGTAAATTTTAAAAGTCTCAGATATGATGCTTAAAAAATAGTTGATTTTCATTTTACAGTTATCTTAAGATTAGAATTTGGCAATGGATAAAATGCAGATAATATATATATATGGTGCGGTGAGAATTTTGTGGTACATCCTTTAAAAATTACAGCTAAAACGCATCATTTGAACCTACAAAAGATTATAAGTGTGTAATAAGTCAGAGTACTTAAATATTTTTACAATTTAAACAAATGATCGAGTTTGTGATTCTCTATGAGTTAAGCTATTCATTATTTACCAAACAATGAATCTAAAAATTCCTTTGTATTTTTCAAAGTATGATTTTATAATTTCATTTGCAAATTGCGCCAGTACTTTTTGAAAAGGGAAATAAAAAATTATAACTTTAACATTTTAATAAGATGTCATGTTTTTGGTTACTTTAAGGTGGGATGAACCAACGGAAGTGTTCCCTCTTCTACGTTACGTAAACTAATACAGTATGGCATGCTTTCTGTTTGTATCCGGCTTCCGATTGTATATTCGTGCGAAATTTTAAATCAATATCATATTCTGAAATAAAACTGAGTTTATTTCATTTATTTATTGAAGTACAGTGTTCACATACACATGAATACATAGATATTCAAATTCAAGCCCTTGACGCATTTTGTCTTAAAATTTTACGCAGAGCTATAATTCTGATCATAAAACCGTATACTGAGTATCTATCTGAGTATTGTATACTGAGTAATCTATATCTGAGTATCTAAAATTAGCTTCGCTTATGAGTTAACGTGTTCACACAAGTAGGTAGACAAATATTTCATAAGCAGACTCGAAAATTAAACAGATATCTAGTATTCTAATGCAAACATCCTGTATCAAATTTCATTCGTGCAGTCTAGTAAAGTCGTATTCACAGACAAATACGATTTCAAAAATATTCCTCGTGTCATATGTTCATATATGTCATGTATTCAGTCGATTTCTTATATATTTCATATACTGCTCGTTATAATTATTGCAGGAATATAATAGGTATTTGGATATTCCTCAAGTTTGATTGCACAATTATAGTTGCGGTTAAATCGAAATAGAAAATTTTAAATGAAATGACTTTCGTCATATTTAAAATGAAACATGGCTGCCTAATTCTGGAAAACGAGTTCCTCAAAGTACACTTAACTATATTGATGCAGTAATTAAGATATTTTCATCAAAGCACAAATTATATATTATACTGAAACAAAGGCTTATTATTTCTAAAATATTTACAATATCTTAATGTTTTGCGTTCAGATGAGATTTGATTTTCAAATATTAAGTAATTCGATTTTGACCTTTTATCATAATGCGATTGAAATTTAATTCTTATACTCAGATGTTTCCTCTAAGACACAATTTAAATTAACAAAATTATTTTGACGTTTTTTCCCTCTTTATTTAAATTTAGAAAGTTAAAAATAACTATAGAGTGGTAGTTTTAGTTATATTAAAATGCCTCATTTTAAAGCAACACTATGGCTATTTCGGGATGTATTTCGTAACTTTGGACAGCAATGACGAGGACGACACCTCATCTGGCACTTCCTCTCCAAGCGTCCACACCACACCAGATAAGACGTTTGGCCCCGACGGATTTAAAGTGCATCAGACCCGCTTATATAACGGTTTTTCGGTGGAATAGGAACCACCTGAACCACCTTCGGTTCCGAAGGCGAGACCTTACCATCAGGCCACTACAGTTCTACAGAGTGGTAAAAAGAAGTAAATTAATATTTTGGAGAAAATCAATGTAAAGCAATCACATATTTTTAGTCTTCGGAGAAATATGTGTTCGCGCGCAAGCGTGTGTTTGAGCGCGCGTGTGGGTATCGAATAAGTTTTAAAAGTACAAAAGATTACAAAAATACTAAACTGAATGTTGGTACATTTTTTTTGATGGTATTGTACTATTATAATATTGCCAGAATTGCAGTTTCAGATCGATAATTATCAATTTATCAAAACATTTCATTAAATGTTAATCATTCACAAATGCCATCTGAGGATAACAAAAAAAAATAGATCTCATTATATTCAAAAATAAAGTAAAGAATTATAAATAAAATACCAAAAAAATACTCATATGCATACATATGAAATAAAAAAACTGTATTGTCTGTGATTAATAAAAGTGAATTAAAAATTGCTTTATTAAAAGTTTTATTTGTCCTTAAATTATTGGCTACCAAATAAAGTTAATTAAAAAGCGGACGAATGAAATCAATTTTTGAAAAGACAATTTTATTCCATTTTCCCCCACGTAATTAAATTTTCACAAAAGGGATTTTTCAATAGGAAAATAATACTTTTGTTGCATTCATTGGAGTTCCAATAAAAAGTCTCTTGGGGAAGAATAAAAGGATGACTGAAGGATGCTTAAAATATTATTTGCATTCATAATAACAGCAATCTGCAGATTCTATTAATAGCCACATGCATGATCCGAGTCTAAATCTGTTCCGCCTAAATTTTCTGAACTCACTCCCTGTTTTGTTATTTCGTATGTGTCGTAGATTTTGTCTCAATGCTTTCTTTGAATACAACAGGTGGTATACATTGATAATACTTCATATGGTTTGAAGTAGATTACAACAAAGAAAGGGTTTTATGTGTGTGTGTGTGTGTGTGTGTGTGTGTGTGTGTGTGTGTGTGTGTGTGTGTGACAAAGCAAAATAAGTATATTTGCTTTAAAACTATTAAGATAAATCCTGCATTCTGTTCAATTTTTTCTTACAATTTTTTAGCATCCCCCTAGGGGCCACATCGTAAATGAAAATGAGAAGCTTCCAGCATGGTGGTTGGTTCTCACCACCCCTGGTGGGAACAGAAAAAGGTGGAGATTTGGCTCCTCCCATCGACGACGGGACGTACGAACCAAGGGAAGAGGTGTATCATTGCCGGTAATGGCCCTTAAGACACTAAAAATAGTTCCCACCAATTCTGCTATTTTAACGGTCCGAACATTCAGAATTTTCCATGCTCCAACAGTCGGGTCGGAGTAGACATTTTAAGATTACTCTATCGTCTGTTACCACAAATTCACAACCGTTGATTAACCATTGTATTTCTTTTGAATAATCTTGCATTTAATTAGAAAACGAAATTGATGACTTATCAAAATAGTAAGATTGTACACTCCTCCATTTCTTCGTATATTAACAGATAATGCTGTATTTTGTATTTCGAAATATAATGAAGAAAACTTGGAATGTGTTTTTGAAATCATCTTTCCATTAGAGAGCAGGGAAAGATGATTCCGAAGCAATAATGTGATACAAATCTGTAATTTCTGATAGTAAAAAGATAAACTGAGTTCCAGTTTTCAGTCGTCAAAAATATTCAAATCAGTATTCTACTTCAGAACTCTTTATCAAGTGAATGAACAATCGATTGCACAATGGTATTCCAGCAAATTTAAAACTAGTCAAGTCAAATAGAAGCGCATAAAAATAAGATTGAATGAACTGCGTATTCCACAATACCATTTATGCACAGAAAGCATTTGAAAGTTAACCATGTTAGAACAAAATGCCAAATAATCTCTATTCATAATGTAAGTCAGCTCGTTTGCTTGTTTGAAACTTCTGCATTTTTACACCTCTTGACAGAATCGAATAAAATACGGTATATCTGCACCTTAGGTAAGATTAATAAGGCTGTCAAAAATTTCTATGGCCTACTTTTCTAAAAAAGAATTCTATGGGGTGGGGAGGTAGAGAAGTGGGAAAGGGGGGGAAAGCAAATAAATTTAGGTGGAGCCGCGGATACAGCGGCTAGTATTGGTAGAATATCTTCATAACATATAGTACAGTTTTCAGAACAGCATCATGGAGAACATAACAAAATATAGGTTCTGAGAGTAAGGAATATGACTGTTAAATATAAAATATTTAGTATTTAGATCACGCTTTGAGAAATAACAGTATGTTCATTATTTTTTTCATTGGCTTTAAAAAGCACATCCATGCAAGAAAGTTTATATTAATTATTTGAGAATTAAAAGTTGAAACAATTTTGTAAGTAAAGATCCTTTAAATTAAAATTATGAAGCGTTTAATGAATAATTTTAAAATATCCCATTAGCCGAAAAGAATATTTAAAATCAATTTTCGGTGCTTTTCTACCAGATGTTTAAGCAGGGCGAAATCTGTTCAAGAGTCAATGTATCGCTGAAAGGGGATTTGGTACTGATATCCTAAAGCAACAGGCAGAAGAGAGTAGTCATTTTGGTACAGACATTCTTAAAATGTAGAAATTTTACTTGATTAAAAAAGAGAAAAATCGATACATTCTAAAAATGAATAAATAAGAACAATCCGAAAAAATTTGTCAACAATTAAGCCTCCTTTTATTTTAATTATATTTTTCTGTTTACTGGAATTTCTAATTAATAGAATCTATTTTTTATCTCTTCATATTCTTTATTACTAAGCCATTCAATATTACTGATTCACGAATCGTGTCATTTAATATGGCAAGAAGATGAATCATCATAGAAATAAACTTGCTGTGTTAATGCTTATAAATTCATATAAGAAAGTTCTAGAATCACACTTTTATTCGTGAATAAAATGAAAAAAATATATATATTTTAAATATATATATATATGTGTGGTGGAAGAAAGAGAAAGAGCGTAAAGAGAAGCATAGTGTAACATTCCGCATTTCCGAGTACTGATAAGAGATTCACAGCCAGCTGTGTCACCGCTGTTACTTACTAAACTCCTCGAGACAGTCAGATGGTGGATCTTTTCACCTGGGTGGTCGCGCATCTGTCCATTAGCGACTACAATGAAAGACCATATGTGGAATTCCTCGTCCAAGAGGTATTGATAGTACCTTCAAAGAGAAAGGGGTGTCCAAACATCTGGATGCTAGATGTTTCTCTTTGTGACAGGACCTTCTCACGACCCACTGGCGCCACTGAGAGAGCATAGGACTGAACCTCGATTGGCCGAAAGAGAGCTCAAATGACCAATGTAAATCAAGAGGCGGGGATTATTTATTTTAAGGGAGAAAAGAAACGAATTGCAGGCGGACTGTTGGACTACGCCCACGGGTTCGGAGTCCGAGATCCAACTGAGTTTCAAGAAAACCCTTCGACTTTGACTGTTGTGTCTCCTACTACAGGTGTAAATAACTATTTATTTAACCAAGATTAGAACAAGCTATTCTTTTGTCAGTCTAGATCAAGACATTACAACATACTTATTAATGCTTAATTCAAGATTTCATGAATAAATCATTATTACAAAATTAGTCCTATAATACAAATTCATACAATAGCAATAATTTTAAAGTTTTTTTTGTTTGTTTTTTAACTTTGAACTAATATATAATTCCATAGATGGAAAAAAAAATTAATTAAATTTTAGAATTGTTCATTTTAAATGAAAGAAAGGAAAATCTTACTTCTAATGTGAATCTTGAATATTGATTATAAATAATAAATTTCAATTTTAGCTTTCAATTAAAACACTACAGAATTTTGAGACAGAAAAAGGAAAGAATGCATTACAGAAATATTGTAATTCGACAAAAGCATAGAAATTTGAGACTAGTCTGGTGAAGTCACCTTGAATTGTATTTTTATTGTCGAATTTCACCTCCCCCCAATCTATGGGATGTTCCCAGGTGTTTCATCCTTCCAGCATACTTTAATTGAAAAATCAAAAATGAAAACGGCCTACAATCAAGGGAAAAAAAATGTCTTCCCTTATACTATCAAAGAAATAAAGATGGAGACAGGAAATTGAGAATTTTTTTAAAAAAAGGAGAAAACGACGCATAAACGAATCGTCGGGTTATGCAAACATAAAATAATTTATCATCACAAGGGTTAAGAATAATTGGGATGAAGCGACATCTAAATAAAAAGAATATAAAAGAAATGTGGCACATGCACTAAATATTGGATTTGGTTTGGTTTGGTTTGATGTTTTATGGCACAAGAACCAATATGAAGGTTATACTGCACCAAACAAGTTTATTTCTAATTAAAAGTTAAATAAAATCAGTTTTTGTAAAAGTGATAAAAAAAAGCATTGGTAAAACGATGATAAATTACAAAAAGTCAAAACGAAGCCAAGATGGTAAGTTCAAATTAAGGAATAAAAACCTATAGATTTTAAAAAGACAAAAAGGTTCTCATGTGGATCTCTACCAAGCAACAAGGGCAAAGTCACCGCTGTTGTTTTGAAGTAAAATAAGCGCTGCGCATTAAAATAAGGGCATTCAACAAGGATATGATAAACTGTTATTCCACAGTCACAATGTGGGCATGTCGGCAATTGTTCATTTAATAACAGATGTCTATGTGTGAATCTAGTGTGACCGATTCTCAGACGAGTTAAAACTGTGTCATGTTTTCGATAATTCAAAGAAGGCCAGATTTCTATGATAGGCTTGCAAGTATGAAGTTTGTTTAGAGTTTCTGAATCCCACTGAGTTTGCCAGTTTTTGTAAAGACATATTTTTGCCTGTTTCTTCAAATCGCATGCAGGTATGGGTGTTTCCAAAAAACGAGTTGCGGATTTGGCACTCTTATCAGCCTGCTCATTCCCACATATTCCCACATGGGATGGTATCCAACAGAATAAGACTGTAAAGCCACGAGAGATAATTTTATAAAATAGGTCTAAAATCTTTAAAATATTTGGATGAGCATGATTTTGGAGCGATTTTAAAGACTGTAAAACACTTAAAGAATCAATGTAAATAATATAGCTTCCACTAGGTCTATTTAAAATTTCTAATAAAGCATGCAAAACTGCAGTAGTCTCAGCAGTATAAATGGAGCAACATGAAGGAAGTTGAAAACATGACATTTTATCTGGAAAAACCACAGCAAATGAGGCATGGGTAGATGTCTTAGATCCGTCAGTGTAAACAGGAATGAAAGACTGATAATGAGACCTGTGTTCGAGGAATAATTTTTGATAAACAATATCTGCTGTGTCCGATTTGTTATAGCTTTCAAAAGGATTAAGAAAATAAAAGGTATGGGTTTTCCATGGGGGGATACTGTTAAATGGATGTGGGGATAATTCTAGATGGTTCATATTAAGTTCTGATAAAATAGTGTGCACCCTGGTTAAAAATATAGGTTCAAAGTTCTTTCTAGCTTCTTGTAAACGAAGGAGAAAAGGTCGAAGTTTAAAATCATAATATGGATGGCAAGGATGAGACTGAATTCTAAAATAATAATGTAAAGAAAGCATTTGTCTTCTAAGTTGTAAATCTGGTTCGTAACACTCAACATATAAACTTTTAACAGGAGAAATGCGGAAAGCTCCAGAACATATTCTAAGAGCTGTATGGTGAACAGGGTCAATTTTTTTCAATATGCTTTTTCTAGCTGAGCCATAGATTGCGCACCCATAATCTATTTTTGAAAGGATGGTAGCTCTATAAATTCTCAGCAATGAAGTTCTGTCAGCTCCCCAAGATGTATTAGAAAGAACTTTCAAGATATTTAATGCCCTCTCACATTTTTTTCGTAAAAAAGTTAGGTGGGATTGAAACGTCAGCTTTTTGTCGAAAGTGATTCCTAAGAAATGAATTTCATTGAGGAAAGGAATTTTTTGGCCATATAAAATAATTTCAGGGTCCGGATGAAGATTTCTCTTCCGACAAAAATGTACTCCCGATGTTTTTGCCGTTGAGAAAGTGAAACCATTTAAATCTGACCATTGTTTAATTTTGTTCACAGCCGTTTGCAGTTGTCTCTCTATAAAACACATATGATTTCCCATGCAAGAAATGTATAGATCGTCTACATAAAGGTATCCTTTGACATATGGTGGAAGCTGGTTTAAAATGCTATTTATTTTTATAATGAAAAGTGTGACACTTAAAACACTCCCTTGTGGGACACCTTCTTCTTGGGTAAAAATATCAGAAAATTCATGTCCTATTTTAACTTTAAATTGTCTCAATCGTAAAAAATTTTCAATAAAAATTGGTAAGTTTCCTCTTAAATTAAAATCGTAGAGATCTTTCAGGATGCCATATCTCCATGTGCGATCGTAGGCTTTTTCGATATCGAAAAAGATGGCGGCCAAGTGTTTCCTCTGTAAAAAAGCAGAACGAATATCGTTTTCTAAACTTAAAATATTGTCTAAAGTTGATCTTCCTTTTCTAAAGCCACTTTGGAATTGACTAAGAATTTTGTTTGTTTCCAAAAAGTATATAAGTCGTCGGTTAATCATTTTTTCTAAGAGTTTGCACAGACAGTTTGTTAAAGCTATTGGGCGATAGTTCAAAGGATTCGTGGGATCTTTATTGGGCTTTAAGATAGGAATAATTATTGCCTGTTGCCAAGAAGACGGAAAATATTGTTCCTTCCAAATTCGATTAAAGAGATACAACAAGTTTTTCTGCGATTCGTAAGTTAGATGCTGGATCATTGCATAGCTGATGTTATCTGGGCCAGGAGAAGATTTATGAGCATTTGATAAAGCAAACTGAAGTTCTTGAAATGTAAAATTACTATTGTAAGGTAAATCAGATTGGGACTCAAAATTCAATTTTTTGTTCTCAGAAAGTTTTTTGAAATTTAAAAAATGTGGATTATAATTTTCACTGGAGGATGTACTTGCTAAAGTAGAAGCTATTGTATTTGCTATATCTTTTAAATTTGATATAATCTGATTATTAACATTTAATATTGACACAGTATTAGAAAAAGGAGTGCCTGTAGCTTTTTTAACTTTTTGCCAAAGTTCTCGGCTTGAAATAGGAACTTTTAAGGCTGAAACAAATTTTTGCCATGACATTCTACGACTATATCGTTGAATACGTCGAGACTCTGCTTTGGCTCTTTTGTATGCAATTAAATTTTCGGTTGTGGGATATCTTCGAAAGTTGTTCCATGCTTTCCTCTGTTTCTTACGGGCTTGTTGACAGTCACTATTCCACCATGGTTTACTTTGCTTCTTCCGAGTGCATTTAGTCTGCGGGATGGACGCATTTGCAGCATGGATTATAGTTTGGGTAATTAAGTCTAATGCTTGATCAATAGAATAATTTTTTACCATAATTTTACTTATTTTTGAAAGAACAGAGAATGTATTCCAGTCAGCTGCTGTGAATATATATCTAGATGGTTGATAATAATTATGATGGTTATGTCTATTGTCAGTTATAATCAGAGGAAAATGGTCACTGTTGTGGAGATACTTGTCTACAGTCAGATTAAGAAACGGTAAGATTGATGGAGAACAAATGGCAAGGTCGATTGCATGGAAGGATTTTGTAGGCTGGTGAAAATAGGTGAGTTCATCTGTATTTAGAAGGCATAGATTTTGATCCTGTAAAAGCTTTTCAATCTGTAAACCTCTTGCATTGGTGTCAGAATTTCCCCAAATGAGGCTATGGCCATTAAAATCACCGATGATAAGAAACGGAGAAGGAAGTTGTTGAATTAAAGAATTTAAATCGGTTTGATGGATGTATTCATTAGGAGGTAAATATAAATTACATATGGTTATCAGGGATTTTATATGTATTCGAACAGCAATAGCCTGTAAATTTGTGTTTAAATTCAACGGAGTGGACGGGTGGCCGCTTGCAACAAGCAGTGCAACTCCACCTGTAGCTCTATCATTTATATGATTTTTGCAAGATGCAGTGTAGTTTGAAACATGGATATTATCACCCAGTTTCAGATGGGTCTCCTGTAAAGCGACACAAACTGGTGCATAGGTATTGATGAGATCTTTTAAGTCTGAAATTTTATTTTTTAGTCCACGACAATTCCAGGAAAGAAAGTCTGCCATTAAATGGGGAAAAAGGGAGAAAAAACTGCTTTATAATTTCTTAGAGAAAACCGATTCGTTCGAGTCACTAAAGGACATTTCTTCGTCAGACAAGTGAACACTGAAGAGAGGATCACTATCCGAGTCTTTGTCTTTAATTTTTTTCTGTTCTTTTAAGAAGTCTTCCTGTGTTAAGGAATGTTTTGTTGAAGACTTCGTTTGGGCTCTACGCTCTGTTAAAATTCTAGTACGTTTATCGGCTTTTGTTTCTTTAGCTTGTTTAATTTGGTCAGATTTTTTGTTTGCTTTCTTAGTCTCATCTTTCTGCTTGGTGTTTGGTTTAGATTTCCCAGTTTCAATGGATGCAGAAGTATTTTTGAGTGGGGAATTCTTAACTATCGGTTTTAATTTAGATAATGGGGGGCAAATTATTTTTGTAATGCTTTCGTCAGTCAATGTACTTGAGGAAGTTACAGATTTCACTGCATTGCTATAAGAAAGTGGTCTTTGTTCAGGTGTTAACAGCTTTTTAGCTTCAAAATATGGTATGTTTTTCTTTATTTTCAGTTCTTGGATTTTCTTTTCTAATTTCCATTGTGGACAATCTCGGGAGTCAGATTGATGTGGTTGTTTACAGTTTACACATTGCGGGTCTGCAGTGCAATCATTGGCGTGATGGCCAGCAGTTTCACATCTAGAACAGGTCTGTGTCCCTCTACAAGCCGTCTTGGAATGACCGAAACGTTGGCAGTTATAGCACCTGATAGGATTAGGTATATAGGGGCGTACTTTGCAGTTTAAGTAGCCTGCTTTAATGCTGGATGGTAATTTTGTTGTATTAAAAGTTAAGATAATACTATTAGTGGCAACTAGAGCATTTCCTTTTTTCATAAAAATGCGTTTCACTGCAATTACACCTTGGCTGGCAAGGCCATCAAGAATTTCACTTTCAGGAGTATTCAAGAGTTCCTTTTCAGATATAACACCACGGCAGGAATTAAGTGTCCGGTGAAGTGTTACAGAAACGGAATGATTTAAAAATGATTTGGCTTGTAAAAAGGATTTGGTTTGAAGAGCAGAAGTTGTTTCAATCAATAAATCGCCCGACCGAAGTTTCTTGACTGATTTTGGACTACCGCCAATACCTTTCAAAGCTTTTTCAACGGCAAAAGGAGATAATTCAGAAAGTTTTCCATCAGGAATGGAGAGAATAATAAAACGAGCAGTTTCAGATAACGGTTCAGTGTCAGAAGTAAAAAAACCCATAAGAGTCAGATAAAAGTTCGGGTCTCGACGGCACCGCCCACCACGGAGCCCAACCAGGGGAAGGCAGCCACCGGCTCCAGACATTCCCAGCCTCGGCACTTACCATGGTGCTAGCCGGAACCTATACGCTGAGAGTCACCCCCGGGGACAGTGACCACCCTTAACGCCAAGCCCAAGAAGTGACCCCTTCGCTTAATCCCCTTGAGCAGCCCAGTCAAATGTCTGGGATACCAGCCGATTGATACATCAGGGACCGAAATGTACCACCCGTCTAAAGGGTCGCCACGCACGGCAAACACGTGGGGTTTTTGACTGTCCATGAGAAGCAAGAAGCAAACAGAGCGGCGACAGCTTCTCATGGCGAGCTCCCTCGCTTACCGTCGAGGGATGGAAGAATGAAGAAAACAGAAGGGGAAGGGGGGATTAAAAGAGAGAAAGGGAGAGGAGAGAAAAGGGACAGGGAAGAGAAGAAAGAGTAAAGATCCCTGGGTACCTCGGGATTGGGACACCCGTACTCACCTAAAGAAGGTGAGCCCCTGAGGGGACTAACTATTGGAATTTTAATAAAAATCATAATATATTTCAATTTTTAATAATTTTTTAGGAATTTTATTCCTTATGATATTCACAGTTTAATTTTATGATGGTACTTTTTTCACAATTATTTCATACATTTAAACCTCAGATTTTTGGTTTGAAAAAAAAAGCATTTCCCATTTTATATTAAGTACACGAAAAAAAAGCATATTTTAAAAATCTTTATTTAAATTATTTTTTATATTTCCTGAATCTTTAATTTAAAATTCATTATTACGTACCAAGAAATGTCGGGGGGGGGGGGTCGTATTTACTATCATGTTCTGCCATGAATATGCAATCAAGATTTAATTAAATGAGTCGATTGATGGATAATTAAATGTGAAAAGATTAAAATAGCCTATTGACATCGATAAAACCATATCATAAAATTGCAAAACTGTAGCCCAGAAAGAAATGATTGAAAATTCATTTTAAAATTTCATCACTAAAAAAAGTAAAGAAATCAAATCAAATAATAGAAATGAAAAGAATACCCATGAAAATAATTAAAATTTAATTGCTTTGATTTTTTTGTCTTATGGCTTTGCAAATTTTGCTCAATTTATTATCATCAAGCAACAAATTTATCCAAAATATTTCTTATATTTCTGCTTAAGAACTCTTAAGCCATTCAATTTAAATAGAAAAATGTTGTATTTTGTTAAGCCAATATTTGACTTTTTATGTAATTATTGGACGACTTATTGTGTTAGATACGATACAAAGACAGAGGTGCTTTTCAGCAGGAAGTCTCGATTTATAATTTATTTTAAAACGAAATAAGATTTATTTCGATATTTCACACTATACCTGCTGGAAATAGTAATCGATTACTGAAAAAACAATGCCAATTTCCCGAATTTAGTATTTTAAAAGGTCTTTAATTATTACATTTTTATTTTACAAATTTGCCAATATTGCTAACTAAAAACCAAATTAGGGATCAGTTTTTATATTGTGTGTGTGTGTGTGTGTGTGTGTGTGTGTGTGTGTGTGTGTGTGTGTGTGTGTGTGTGTGTGTGTGTGTGTGTGTGTAAGAGAGAGAGATAATAGTAATAAATAAGACATTGCTGCCTTTATCTTTAATTTGTAATTTATTATTATACTATAAAGATTAAGTATGCTTGAAATCTCTTTTAAAACAAATTCAACGACAGCTGCTGCCGGTAGAATATGAAATAAAAATTTTAAGATGTCAATGTATAAGTGATAAAATAAAAATATTGATGAAAATATTGAAAAATGGCATCGTCATCGATACTACAAACATGCGCAAAGTATCATATCTCTTAACGCATGTAATGTGAGAGAAACATTGGCAATAATTTCCACCTTTACAGATATGAAACGGATAAACCTGAATAAAAATGAATTGTAACTAAAATAGAAGCAGCTTTTCTGTAGTTTTTATAGCTTTTTCTTTAAAAAAAATCGTAGGAATGAAATAAAAATGGAGAAGCTTGATTTACATTTTTGACTTAAAAAAGAGCATGAATGAATTACAGCAATTTTTTTTTTTATTGAAGTAATATAAATCTTTTTTAAAGTAAATTGCTCCACAAAGAAAATGTTTATCAAAATCTTAACAAACACAGCTTTTACCGATAGTATTACAAATGCAATGTTAAAATTGAATCAATCACATATTAAATTTATATATCCTTTTGTTACATACCTCAAGGAGCTGAAACAATAATCATAATACTGTATTTTTTAAGACTAATATGGCGCTACTAGATCTATTAAGTAATAGCATTCAGCATTCTTCGTGTCACTTTACGTTCAGAAACAGGAAGTTCGGAGGTTTCTAATCTTTAAACTCAAATTCTTCGAATTCATATATATATCAAACATACCGGTCACCAAACATATTATTAAAAAACACAGTAATTTCAACTTTCGGGATTACAACAGCATAAAATTAATTACAATATTAACAAATTTGCTGCCATCATCACCATTTGGAGATCTGGGAATTTTGCGTATACTATTCAGCACCAAAAAATATAATTCTACGCCTGACAGTCTAATTTCATTATGTCTATATATACAAGTCAATGTTACGTGTAGGTGAAAATGCGCATTCCGTGTTTGTTTTTACAACAAGAGAACAAATCTGAAATTCATCTGTTAGTTGAACGGAAGAGAATTGTTATGATTGAAGCTTTAATATTTTTGATTTGGGTTTTATAATATATTGAAATACCGTACATAAGTATGAAATTTAGAGGTTTTAGTAACAATCTGTTACTTATTAGGTCTTTTTTTTTATTGAAATGATTTTATTGACCCTTTTAAAACGATCCTTTTCTTAAAAATATCAGTTATTTTCAAAATAAAATATAATTTGAATATAATTGTACTATTACATAGCCTTTTATACGTATATATAATTAATTCATTCAGTTTTGGAAGATATTGGGTTACTAGCCCTAAAAAGTTAAAATGCTGTATTTTGTTTTATAGCAAATCCATTTGTATAGCAAGATCTATGCTAAAAAAAGCAAACAGCAAAATAAGAATCGAATTTCATTCTATGCCCATTTAATGTTTGATCCTTTCTTGTACTGTTATTGCGAAGATTCCCCCGAGGTTTGTTAGGAGAGCGAATCATTTGGAAGCACTTCATTCCGAACACTCCGAATCCGTCTCGAACAGCTTTCGACTTCAATTGCTGTCTGAGCAGGAATGCTTTGAACCAATTTCTGCCGCATGTCTTTGGGGGCCTTCTCTCGGTTCTCACTCAAATTCTTAGACACAGAAGTACAAGGCTCCAGTGATAAGACTTCATTTGGATTTGGGTAGAGATTTCCAGTTTGTTTATCTAATTTTGCCATTTTATGCTTCTCGAGCAAAGAGTTGGTAGAAACAACACAAGCAAAGACATGCAAATCCCCTCTAAGGCGCATTACCTGCAGGATTACAGACTTTAGCAGGTACATAAGAGCAGGACTTCAACTTATTCGATTTTAGTGATCTTCTATAAAAGCAGAATTATAGTGATCGTAGCGGAAATTCATGCATTCATTCCCCAAATTATTTAAATAAGGCATTTTTCAAACCTTATAATAATTTGAAATACATTTAAGGGAACTTGGTATGCTAAAACAATTTATATGAACGTTTCGTTTTAAAGCAACACTAGGACTATTTTGGGACGGACTCATAATTTTTAACAGCGATCAGATGACGACGACGACACACACCCCTCTCCAAATATCCACACAAAGCCAGCGGGAGAACGTTTGGACGACGTTGGAACGTTGGGACGCTGACGAAAATCAGCTTTTCCAAAATTGCAACATAATTCATTTCTTACATTAATTCTGATAGATTTTAAAGTGCCGCGAATGAGCAGAAAGACATATTATTTTGTTATGAATGTTAAGAAGTGTAGAGCGCTTAAATCAGATTTCTTAAATAAAACAGTTTCAAAAGAGGGTTTTGTTATTTGGCTTACATTACAAAGTGGATCATTAGTGACCCCAAAATGAGTGACTATGTGTATGTTATTAAGACATTTCAATTTCAAGAAGGCCAAATTTAGAACTGCTTTTTTTAAAGTATCCGACTAGATTGAAAACATGAATTTGGATAAAAATTCGTATTTTTGTTTTTTGCAATTTCAAAAAATAAGTACGTTTCTTCTGTTTCCAGTGATTTCTTTATTTTGTCTCTATGTCAATTATAACCCAAGTTATAGCAAACTATATACACTGTACTTATACACATTTAAAAACTTTACAGGCATTTTTTTAAAAAAGACGAGTATTTTTCATAATTCTGCTGTACGAGTATCATCATATCTCAAAAAATAATAAAGATATAATGAAATTTATAATTAGTGCTCGTTATGTTATGCAGAATATAATGAACTATGGATTTGATGTTGAATGCTCTAGAAGCGGATTTATGTTTAATGAAATTAATTATTGTTGAAAAAATTCCATAGATAATTTCTAACATTACACACCAAAATTTTATTTTTGAATATAATTCTTAGATGATAGTTACACTCCAAGGAAATTTACACATATCATGTTACAAAGAAAAATAAAAAAAATCCAAGTTTTTGTAAATAAATACTAAATTTTATATCAATATGTCTTTTTCTTCAAATGCTACATATATATTCAAATAATTTCATTTTTATTCATCGTTTTCTCTTTATATTAATAAAAAAACATACAAATATTAACATTTTTTGAAAAATAACTTTCGAGCCTAGTTGAAAACATAAATTTTTGTTTTGCTTTATGTAAGTAATATTGTTTATAAAAATTAGTAAATGTTTTGTTTAGCAAGTATATTTTGAATTGGATAAGTAAGTTGTTAAGTTGTAAAAGTTAGCATATATTTAAACGCATGTTTTGTTACTTATGGCATTTTACAAGCACGCTAGCGAACTGTCAGCGATTTAAGTCGAGTGTGCAGTAGCTTCTGAAGGCAAAGGCCCCTGAGCACCCGAGGGAAGAAGTCTAACTCGAATGTAGATGACACTCACTCACTCACTCACTCACTCACTCACTCACTCACTCCCCCTGTACAACCCCATTTTACAAGGAGGGGGGGGGGCTCTTTCACAAGCTTCACAGAACACAGAGTAGAGAACAGCCATGCCCAAACCAGGACTCGAACCTGGTACGCCCAGATCACGGGGGAGACGCGCCACCCCTAAGCCAGGTCGCCAACTTAAACACATTCTATTCAATTCATTTTTCCAGAAAATTTGCTTATTTCAAATGTTTCGCAATTATTATTAAACATTGATAAATATTTGAGGGAAAGAAGTTAAAAAAAATTTTAATATAATGACTATAAATTATTAAAATGAATAAATAATAATTATTTTTTAATTTGTCAATTATTTTTCTAATTATAGCTAAGTTAAATAGAGCAATTATTAACTGTGGAAATAACAAAATTTTATAAAACCAATGCTTTCTTGCTTATAAATTATTGGTTATTGTTGAAAAAATCCTAGATCAATCTAAGCTGATTTAGCTGTAATATTACTGTGTTGAATTTTTAAACCCGTTTTTCTCAGTTTTCTTTATCAGAAATCATGTCTGCTATGATATGCTAAAAGACAAACGCATTTAATTCAAACTATATGAAATTATTTTTGTGAACTCAGAAATATCAATTTAACAGAATTAGGCATAAATTTTTCAAAACATTGATTAGAAAATATTTTAAAAATATTTAAATAATTGAAAAAATCCAGCATTTTCTTTTTAAAAAATCACAATATTTTTTGGTGTAAACATTTTTTTTTCTCTGAAACTAATTTAAATATTTGAAATTTGATGTCTAATTCCATTATGTTCAATTAGAGAATTGTTCAAAAAAAAAAAATCTGGTCAAAGAATATTGGAAACTATTGGGTTGGCAACTATGTAAGTAATTGCGGATTTCACTCAGATGACTTCAGTTGAATTTTTAGGTTTGCAGTACAAATGTAAAACACATTTTGTTATTTGATAGTTGGCAATTCAGCTGTCAAGCAGTAAAAAAAGTTTTTTGATCGGTTGCGTAGTTTTCGTTTGGCGTTCGTTGAAAACTGAAAAATCAAAAAGGAACATTTTTGTCATATTTTGCTTTTTTTATTTCCGCAAAGGGAAAAACGCACCGCAAGCTCATAAAAAGTTATGTGCTGTTTATGGTGACGAAGCCTTAAAGGAACGGCAGTGTCAAAATTGGTTTGCCAAATTTCGTTCTGGTGATTTTTCACTCAAAGATGAAAAACGCTCTGGTCGTCCAGTTGAAGTTGATGACGACCTAATCAAAGCAATAATCGATTCGAATCTTCACAGTACAACACGTGAGATTGCATAGAAGCTTCATGTATCACATACATGCATTGAAAATCACTTGAAACAACTTGGCTATGTACAAAAACTCGATACATGGGTTCCTCACGAACTGAAAGAAACGCATTTACCGCAACGCATTAACAGCTGCGATTTGCTAAAGAAACGTAATGAAAATGATCCATTTTTAAAAAGACTGATAACTGGCGACGAAAAATGGGTTTTTTACAACAATATCAAGCTGAAAAGATCATGGAGCAGGCCAGGTGAACCAACTCAAACAACATCAAAAGCTGATATTCATCAAAAGAAGGTTTTGTTATCAGTTTGGTGGGATTACAAAGGAATTGTCTACTTTGAACTCTTACCACCCAACCGAACGATCAATTCTGATGTCTACATTGAACAACTAACGAAATTAAACAATGCAGTTGAAGAAAAGCAGCCCGAATTGACAAATCGAAAAGGTGTTGTATTCCATCATGACAATGCAATGCCACACACATCTTTGGTCACTCGGCAAAAATTATTGGAGCTTGGTTGGGATGTTTTGCCACATCCCCCATATAGTCCTGACCTTGCACCATCTGATTACTTTTTGTTTCGATCTTTACAAAACTCCTTGAATGGTAAAAATTTCAATAATGATGATGATTTCAAATCGTACCATAAAACCAGAAGTTTTATGAACGTGGGATTATGATGCTGCCTGAAAGATGGCAAAAGGTCATTGATCAAAATGGGCAATACATTACAGAATAAAGTTATTTAGTTCCATGAAAAAATTGTTTTTGATTTTGTAAAAAAAAAGCGCAATTACTTAGTTGCCAACCCAATAAATGAGAAGAATTTTTCAAAAAGCTGATAACTTTAAAAAATAATATATAAAAGTTATATTTCTAAACAGAAAAAAATATTTTCAAAATTTTCTACTCAAATGATTCATGAACAGTTTACATTTAAAAGCAGCAAAACAAAGCAGATTTTATGGAAAATGTGGGGAGGGGGGATTTGGAATACAAGTCTCACTTTCCTTTTCTTTTTCTTTGCAAATCATGAAAATATCAGTATTTATGGATATTGATATAACTTACAATCAATATTTGAAACATGAAAATGTCAGTATTTATGGATATTGATATAAATTACAATCAATATTTCAAACAATGTTTGCAAATTCGTTTACCAGTCGGACATTACTTATTAGAGTTACTTATTTGTACTAGAGTAACATGTTAGTGTTACTCGACATTACATGTTAGGGTTATGTATTTGTACTACACGTTTAATCTTCGAATCATTTAACAGAAATATCGGTCATTATAGTTCTCGAAAAGTTAGGAAGTTTACAGTATTAAAAACTTTGTAATCATGTGATTCTTTTGAATTCTTCGGTAATAATATATAATTAAGAACATTGTACCTAGATGAACCATTTTTCTACACTAGTTCCCTCTTTATTAATACCCCAGAATCTGAAATAAATACTACCTTTGAAAATTTCACAGATAGTAAGTTGATATTTTCAAATCAAACTAATAATCGCAGTAATGCGCCACACCAACAATTATCTTTAATCAAAGAAGCGATGCTTATTCCCTACCACCGTGAGGAAAGACGAGCATTTAAGATACACTTTACGAAACGTTAGAAATTTTTAGACTTAGATGTCCTTCATAGAAGTATATTATTATTTAAAATGACTCAGAGTCACTTCTCGTTTAAAAGTGAGCAAAATGCAAGTCATTTTCCAAAAATAAAATTTTAGAAATCCAAAAAATTACCGCATTAAAAATGATTAGGCAATATTCTGAAAGGTAATATTGTATCAAAAAATGATGTGTGAATTGATGATACTACGTCATTTAACAAGTTTCGATACGTAATCGAAATCAGGCTTTAAAACTGTCCGTAGTTCCTGCAAGTAGAAATGACGCAGCGATACTTCGAGATAATTATTTTTACTTTCTCATAAATTAAGTACAGAGAAAGTATTGTAAAATTCAAAAATTCTAACTCGAGATTTTGACAAATATCCACGCTTTAGACCTCCTCGAATTTTGAATAAATATTTTTGGCATTGTGTCAGCCTATAAGTGGCAAATATAACTCAAAGACACTTTTAGCCAGGCGGATGAAAATTCATATGCGATCTTTACGATCCGAATGTGTAGATATCTATCACATTTTGAACGAAACATGTTCAGAGGTCTATTTTTCTGGCTTTCTGAATATTACTTAATCGATAATTAGGAAACAAAGAGAGTTAGATGAATAAAATTCGGTCGATAGTGTAGCACCAATCAAATTTCAGCTATTGTTTGACCGTCTGTTGGTTTGTATTTCCAGAAACATGCAAATGCGATAACTCAAAAACACAATGACTTAAATATATCAAATTCGGCTTATGATAGACTATAAGTGTAGAATTATGTGAAACTTTTGTTTCACTAGGTTGGGAAAAACGCGTCTGGAACACAAATTTGATTTATGGATAAAATTAACCGCATGCCAAGAATTAATTGCCAAAAAAACTTGCCAAGGATCAGCCGACAAAATTAGTAAAAATGCTAAATTCACGCCAAAGTTAGTTTAGTTTCTCGTAAGTACTTTACGCCAATGTACATTATTTAAGAATGGTGTCTCTAGGATACTCCTTTATTAGAAAACATGGGAGAAAGTTTGGAGGAGATTATTCCCACTGGTTTAAATACGAGAGCTTTGTTCTGAAGAATTGCGTTGCCATGATACTGAACAAACAGAACAGGCCAGAATCTATTCTGTGTTGTAGTTTATGTAAAATGCGCCTTTCTGTAATTTATAAACCACAGACAGCATTTCCAAATGTAGAATCAATGACTAAGTGCCTGAAGTACTTTCATTTACTTATTTCTGCCAGGCTGTTGGGTAGCTTGTACGTGTTTAAATAAAAATTTAGTAATGCAGAGAAATTGTTTAAATTAAAAAATTGTTTATACTAACAAGATTTATAAAACCAACTATCAAATGCTATGTCAATTAAGTAAGGATCATTTTTTTAAAAAAAAATATTCAAATTTGAAAAAAAATATTTATCATTTTTCAACATTTTTGAAATTTCAATTAAGAACATGTTACAAATTTCAAATTAGTATATACAAAATTTAAAAAAAAAAAAAATCTCATTTCTTTTTCGGTGAAAAGGGGAAATGTCATCAAAATATGACTATTAAGTACTTTTCTATCAGTCAGAATTCGCAGACAGAAAAAAAAAGGACAATAAGTTTTTCTACAACTTTAAATGGTATAATAATGATCAGTTTGAAAAAAAGTGGAAATTAAATGAAGTTAACATTTTGTCTCCATTATCAACCCTGAATTTAATTTCTGAAGACTATTAAGCTCGCAAACACTAGATTTTTTTATTGTTTTTTGAGAATCAATATCCACAAAGGAAGACCGCCTCACCTCCAACTTTAGTTTTCACCGCTTTTCTTTCGTTTCATTAGAAAATTGATCATAATGATATCATTTGAAATCGTAAAATAACACATTAAAATGAAGTTCTTCGATCCGCAGTCTCACGGGTATAAAGGTATTGAAAGGCATTTTTCGATGCCCCTATACACCCGTCCCCCCTAGTAACTAAATAGGTAATTTATTAAAAAATTAATGTAAATAACGATTTGATATTTTTACCAATTATTACCATTGATGAAACATATTTAAATAATGTTACTGTTCATTTAAAAAAAAAAGAAATTCTGCGCTATTTTAAAATTTATTTTACCTGATTAAGCTTTTTTAATTTTTGGCAGCTCATTTTAGAGATCTTTTTATTACCTATCTAGTTTACGCTTTCCTTCAATTACAAATAGCTTTTTATTTAAAACATTTTATCCCGTCTCTCACCTTTATCCAATAATGTTTCTGAAAATTTTAAGTCTGTTTTGGGCATCAAATTCAATAATTTAAACTAATAAAATTTCTGTTTTGTAATTTTTTTCTATGTCAAAGTACAATTTGACTAAACTAATACCATATGTCTTTTTCAACTTTTTTTTTAATTCGAGTTCAGTCATTAAATAAAATTTTATGTCACTTCAAAGATTTTATTTATTTTATAATAATGCCATTTTCAAGTGTGTCAACGGACATTTCATTTGAGTTTCTTTTTCTGCTCGCTATTGTTTCCATCTCATTAGGCTCGACCTTGTGAGTATGAGCTTTGAATATTTCATTAAACATTATAGAAAATTCGATCATCAATGCTCTAGAAATGAAATAGATATGAACGTGGATCATGAAACCAGCACCAAAATAAAAGTATCTCAATAAAAAAAGAAACAAGCACAACCATAAATATTTTCTAAACATACATGGTCATAGGTAAATTCCTTTTAAATACTTTAAATTCTAAAATTAAAAGAAAGGTATTCTCCTTTAATATCATAATTTCTCCCAGTAAAGCAACGGTGAAAGGAAAATTTAAGCAACGAACAGAATAAACTAAAATAATAAATAAATAAATAAAATCTGAAAAACGCACTTCGGGAAGAGGGTAGGAGAAATCTGAGGATTCTTTAATTTCAAAAGACGAACCCGTTTTCAGGTCACGGAAAGTTAACAAATTTTAATCGTAAATATCTCCACCAGTTTTACAGATAATTCCATTAAACTTTTTCTTATGCTTTTATCATAGTATAATGTGCATTTTTCTAACCAAGAATTTGTTGTCCAATCTGCTTTAATTTTTTTTTGTAACTCCCTTATTTTGACAACCAATATGAGGAAAAACTCTAAAATGTAACCAAGATTTAAATAAATGGATAGAACTTCATGGACTTTAAAAATGCAAAGAGTTGGACATGAGGTATTTTTTTAAGCAAGAAAGATAATGGAGTGCAAAACTTTTGAAAAAAACTGTAAACGCTGAGCAGTGAAACTTGGGCAGTCTGTCAGTATATGTTGGACAGACATTTGACAATAACATCTCGAACACAATGATGTTGTTCACAAGTGAATATGGTATAGTGTGTCAAATGCGCAAACGAGTTAAAATTTGATTTGCTTTTCTGTTCGCCAATGAGAGCCAAGATGGTTCAGGGAATTTGATAACATGAAGTTTGTTGTTTGTCTCAGGTCTAATTGTCTCTGTCATTTAGTTTATGTCGCTTACAGAAATAGTAGTAGTGATTGAAGTAGTCGCCAATTTTGCAGCCTTGTCTGCCTCTTCGTTGCCTAAAATTCCAACATGGGATGGTATCCAACAGAATAAAATAGTATAACTATGAGAAATGAGTTTATCAAAACCGTCTAAGACCCTTAAAACCAAAAGATGAGGATGACATGATTTCAGCGAAATTTCCTTACCTACCAACATAACAGATAAGCATAGGGAAAGCCGTAGATACAGCGGCATGCAGGCTATATAGTTTTGGTTTTATGACTGCTTATAGGCATTTATAATCATTACTGCTGCTTAAAAAATGCTTTTGAAATGCACTAGGTCTTTTAAATGAATAAAATTCCTATCAAGGCTATTTTATTAATATTAAATGATACACTTGATAGTTGATTCAGCACAATCAACTTAAAATGTCACTGACACCAATCACAATTTTCAGAAGACCAAGATCTAAACACCTGTATCAAATAGAGCATTGTGTTATTGCCGAGAAGTAAATCTGAAAGTGCAGTAATATAAGGGTTTTTCCCCTAATAAAGAGAGATGTCGCATAAGAAGTAAAATTGTAAAAGAACTCAATTTTATGCCATATTATGACTTCAGGAGGGAAGGAAATACACGACCATTTAAGATATCGACAAAGGTGCAAAAACAAAAGGGGAAAGAAACATCACAACATATGTTTTTGCAAAATTAAAAAAAATTAACTGTTATAAACGACTACTAATGTAATTATAGGTCTTGCATGAAAGTTATTGAAAGTAGCATCCAATAGCACATTTTACGAAAACGGAAATATTTTATTTTCTTCGCTTTTTATTCGTTAAATTAATATGTCGTCAGTGCTATAAAATTAAAACCAACACTACCAAATTTGTTTGATTCAATACTGTTAAAGAAATGCATTTTTTTTTAGAGTAGGATATTTTTTGAATTCAGTTCATGGTTCAATATTAAAACATCAAATGTAACCAAATCATTGGCAAAAAAATATATTTTGCAATTGTTTCCAAATAACTTCAAAGATATTTAAAATTCTTTAAGAATCCGTCCAAATCTTAATCTGTACAACAAAAATCAATTTAGTTTCTATGTTTTTGTTTTACGTATAGCAAAAATCTTAATTTCTTTAAGGCTCAATTTTATATGATACTAGCCGCCTTTGGCGACCAGCCGGTTCGCCAATCTTAATGTCCATTTAAATTTTAATAATTAAATAGTTTGAACCGGAGTTTAACCCCCTTCTTCGCCCAGTTGCGATAACGCGCCAAAGCTGACAATCTTTATTATGCACTATAATTGAATATCTGCTCCTTTGCTTTTGAACATTTCGCAAGACCATTGTTAGCGATTTTTAAAAATTGTGTCACGCAGGGGTTAAACTCCGGTCGTACCATTAAATATTTTACACAATTCCAACTTTAATAGATTCTTCATCAAAATATTTTAAAACTTCAAATTTTGATAGTCATATAATTCACTCATAATATTATAAAGGCCTTCAGTCATAACGTAATATGTATCTCTCTAATTTTCTGTTACCTCTCGTAGAATTTATGTTTTAAATTAAAGTGTAAATGATTAATCTGCAATTAATATAATAATATTTTTTACTGAAACAAAGCATTTTTTTTAATAATATGATTACTGATAACAGAGTCACTGAGCGTTTAAACTTTATGGGCACTAAAGAATATCTTAATTTATGTAATATCTCAAGAATTTGTCAACAAAATTTTCTCAGATTCATCATGAACACATCGATTAATGAACAATGTTTCATTTTAAATGGATCTAACACTAAGAAAATAAAATGAATCGTTTAAAATAATCGGTCGAAAACAGGTTTAAAAAAACTTCTTAAAAAACGATGTAGTTAAAACTATAAGCATATACAAAAAGATATATAACTAACATAAATACAATTTAATTACAAAAGCATGCAACTAACCTAAAAATAATTTAAATCACTGAAAACAGGTTAAAAAAAAACTACTTAGAAAACGATGTACTTAAAACTATAAGCATATACAAAAAATATATAACTAACATAAATACGATTTACTTACAAAAGCATGCAACTAACCTAAAAATAATTTAAATCATCCGTTGATATGGTTGTCATGACAACAATTAGAACAATGCGCATGCGTGAATTTTCTTGGCCAGTTGGGTAACGCAAATGCGTGAATTTTTCTACGCCAGTTGGGGTAACGCTATGCAGATTATACATTTTTAATTTCCTTTATTCTGTGTTATTTTAATTCAAAAGTACTTCAAAATGAATCTGAAACATGGATTAATTAACAATGTTTAATTTTAAATGCATCCAACATTAAGAAAATAAACAGAATCGTTTGAAATAATCCGCCGAAAAATATTAACCCTAGCCTCATTACTGTTGGGAGAAAAAAAAACTGAAGGCTTACTCCTTTGGCGATGGAGAAAATGGAAGATTTTTTTTGGCGGAAAAGTTGGCGGTGGGGAAAATGGAATATTTTTTTGGTGGGAAAGTTAGTTTTTAATTAATAATTAGAATTCTAATTAAAAATTCAAAAAAAGGGACCCCAGGTGCACATTCCCGACCTCTAAGGTATACATGTACCAAATTTGATAGCTGTATGTCAAATGACCTGGCCTGTAGAGCGCCAACACACACACACACACACACACACACATTGAGCTTTATTATAAGTATAGATTATCAGAAAAATACAATACCTTCAATCGACTCATTTATCTCTCTCGTCAAATGTGTATTAAATACGGCAGATAATAATTTTGCAAATAACGCAAAATACCAAAAGAAAAATTAGATTCCGATAGAATTCAAAATGGGTCCAAATGTAAGAAAGAGTAAAGCACCAAAAAAAAGACGCTAAAGTAAACTCAATAAACAAAAATTTGAAGTTACATTTCATTTTGCAAAACTGAATATCATAATCAAATCATTCAAAACTACTTTTAACAGAACAAATCTAGACATGAAAACTCTACGGGTTCATTTAAATGCCACAGTATTAATGCAACTGATTATTAAAACAATGTTTTTGAATTTTTTGATTACGGTATACCATTTTAATTTTTTCAGAAATTAATAACAGCCATTGCCATTTGGGATAATCAGGATGTAATAATCAATTAGATAGTAATCAAAATAGCGTGAAATGGATCTCCTATATCTAAACAAAAGCAAAATTCACTGGCTCTCGTGATCAATAATAAAAAAAAGATCATTATTTCCATTGAACCAGCCTCTTCCTCAGAATTCCTTCTATTCAGTGGGCTAAGGTAGTGAAAAAACATTGCCAGTTCCACAATGAGCATCAAATAAAATACTATCTTTTGAAAGGGTATTATCACCTTTCCACATTAAGTCAGCAGGAGGCTGCGGTTATACTGAAAATTTCTAAATGTTGTTTAACGTATGCAGTGTAGAAGTGATAATGAATCTGAAGTTGGAAAAAGGATAAGTTGAAAGTAAACAATGTTACAAAAATGGGGACTTGAAGGAATGAGAGAAAAAGTATGAGCGCATCATTGATTCATCAGAATACTGAAGACTTTAAGAAGATTATTCTAATAACGCGCTAAGTATTTTAATGAACATTAATCATATGAACGGTTTATCAAACGAATGCTTTATAATCGAAAAAGAATATATTAAATCATTTATAATAAAGATTAAAAAAATAAATGTGTATAATTACTGTACAATGTGCCGATTTATCCAATTAAAACGAATGATGTCGTATATTCAGTTTCTCCTGGCGTTTTACAGAATTTAAATTTTATTATTTTATTCTTACAGAATTTATTTTATTTAAGACCTTTTTGGTTGTACTGATTTTTGGCTTGAGCCCAAACGAATGACAGGCGGCGCCCACTGCATCAAATAATCAAATCATTGAATAAAATTTTAATACCATTGAAAAAAAGACTGATTTCAAGATTTCGAAATATTTATACTAAGGAGAATAGAAAAGAAAAAATCTAAAAAGTAGAATATAGTTATAAGAAAAAATATCTATTTTTATTATATTGAAAAAAAATTTGCGGTGTTTTTATAAAACTGAACATTTTATCGACTTTAACTCCTTAGGGAATACATTTAAATATGTTACATGCATAATTCTCCAACCTAGTACAAATGGGACAAAGGCAAGTAGTAATTTCAAGCGCGTTTTTTTCTATTGTTGTTTTTGTTTGTTAATTGTAAAAGTATCAGAAAAAAATTTAAATTCTCTTTCATAAATGGGATGAATTTTATGAAGTATAATTTTATAAACTTTCATTATTAGCATATATATCTTTAAATGTCTTAGTTTATCTTAAATAGACATCACAAATCATAAAACAATCGCCTCCACTCTAAACATAATGAAAAAAAATTATTACAAAGGGAAGACAAAATATTTCTTAATTATATTATTAACACGTCTTGCTCTAAGAAAATTCGATTAAGCATGCATCATGCTCATTTCACGTACTAATGCACAACAAGGATCAGAAATCTCTCACAGGGAGTAATCAATTATTATCAAGAGTGTTCTTTTCCACGAGATCAGCCCATTAGTGATGCAACTATTTGTTATTTGGAAGACTGATTTTCCCTTACCGTTCTAAAAATTGTTTTTGGTATTTAAATTTAATAAATTAGTTGTTTCATTTTATTAAATTTAAAAATAGCGCTCATTAAACTTCGTTTTTATATTAAAAACAAATAATAAATTTAAGAATAAATTTTAGGCTTAGAGTTATTTATGAAATCAAAAATAGCTAGTTATGAAATTATATAGCAGAAAATTCGAAGTTGAGACAAAAAAGGTAGTTTGCTTTCAAAGTTGAGACATTATTTGGCTATCTCTAACTACGCCACACACTTTAAGAAGTAACGGATTACATTGATCTTCCGCTTAATCTGCATTTGAAAATGTTGAAGAAAGAGCAGGAATTTCGTAAATTCATTATTTAATGCAAAAAAAGAGAAAAAAAAACAATGAGAGTCCTTCACTCAAATTTCTAGCGCTTTATCATAATATAGTAAATTTTGGCAGCTTCGGCATATACATGGTATACTAAAAATATGTGGCAAAAATATAATGGCAATAGAAGAGCCCGAAATAAATAAATTTTGCATGGAAAACATGTGTGGAAAATGTAAGCTAAGATGGCAAATGGCGCTGGTTGATTGCAGTTGAAAGCAGTCCACTAACGTTAATCGCCCATTTCCAGAAGGGCCCTTCTTTTTTCAACCATGGAGGAGAAAGGATGAAACACGTGGATTTTTCTGGGAAAATTTAAAAACTGCAATGAAAACACTAGACCAAATTCGGCTGCTTCATTAAATAGCTAAGTTTCGATTATTAGATGGGGTACATGATTGAAATGGAAAAGATATTTACATCACATCATCCTAGAGATAATAATCTACAATAACAAAGCGGTGGTAGAGAGCTTCTTAAGAAATATGAAAAGATTATTAAGAGCCAAAAAGAATATATTGATCTTCCGCTTAATCTGCATTTGAAAATGTTGAAGAAAGAGCAGGAATTTCGTAAATTCACGACAATAGTGTATTAATGAAAACTTGAAACTAAAAGAATTGGAAGTGAAATAGAAGAATTAAATCAATTGCTAAAATTGGAAATGAGTCATTTCAAAAAATATTTATGGAATAAGTCAAATTCTAGGCAGAAAACTATGACATCAGCCAAAATTCATCAAGCGGTATTCCTTAAAACGCCTCACTAACAATATCTATCGACAAAAGAGGCAAATATAAAATTATAGATTGTTAAAAATCGCAGTAAACAGTAAATCCATCAGAA
The DNA here is from genome assembly GCF_947563725.1 of Argiope bruennichi. Lineage (NCBI taxonomy): Eukaryota > Metazoa > Arthropoda > Arachnida > Araneae > Araneidae > Argiope > Argiope bruennichi. Next base: position 120,674,724 of record NC_079159.1, read on the forward strand.
ATTGAAATGAAATTCTCGAATGAAAAGAAAAGGGAAAAACTAAAAAACATTATCAACCGTATCTCCAAAGAAAGCAGCTAAGAAAATTAGAACCAAAGAAAAACAATTCGAAATTAATACAGAAACCATTACAGAAACTTCCAACCGGAAACTCAGTAAAGGAATCGCGTTACTATTAGCCTGCTATATCGATACTGCTATCGTACTATCAGCATGCTACTCGACAATTATAATCTCGTCTTATAAAAAATAGCCCATTTACATACAAAAACTATTAAAAACTATTTATTTGGATATATCATTATTGAACCCCCAATAGAAGATTTTAGACACAAGACAATTGAACTTTAAAAACAAACAAAAAAAGAATTCATCCTCAGTGAAGCATTTGGAAATATACCATTAAGTTAGTCGATATTCCTTTTTTAATACAGCAAATTCTGAAGAAATCAAGAAAAGAATTGCAACTGAAGAATTACCAAATATCTCGAATTGATCAACTCAAAAAAAACTACAGATTAGAAGCCCTCCGTGCACTATATCTCCTCGAAGAGAAGTAAAGCGAAAACCATCAACGTACCTTCAATCTAAATTATCAACTTTTTAAAAAAAAATCAAATTAGGACCATACAGAAAAAATCTCATATGCAACAAGTTGCTTTAATTGTTCCGATTCGTTCAAGCAGCAAGGAACTGCCTTACCCCATTGTATTAATTACCCTGAGTATGTAAAATCAAAGAGAAGTATATATCGAGAGTATGTAAAATCAATTAGAAAATATAATCTCCCAATATAAATTGCCAATTTAAAAGATATCTCTCCTCCTTGAGAAGACAGATTACAAAGAAACACTCAATAACAGTCAGGATATTACATGTTCAAATCCGAAAACAATAGAAGTCTTAAAAGGAAATAACAAAAAAAAGCCCCCGAACATGTTTAATTCTCCAACATTAAAACATCAAAGCTCAAGATATCCCCTTCAAAGATAACGTTTGAATCTATAGAATTAAACTCTCTGAAAACATTAGAAGCAGTCAAAGAAAACAGAAACATTCTCAAGAAATTCCCCGGTCTGAATAAAACTGCAAACTGAGCAAAGAAAACAAAAAAGGAAGCTAATAATCCTAAAAGCCCAGAAGGAGTCTCTCTCTCCTGTTTGGCCCTGCCTGATCAATTAACCAGTTGTCAAAGACATTTCTTTTTCGGGGGTTGAAAAGTCCAAATGAACCCGATGGAGATCCAAACACCAGATTGTCAGTCGCCATTAGAAATGTGTGTGACTAAGATTTTTGCTTAAGTAGGCTAATATATGCATCGCAGCTGCTAACCTTGCATTAAGGATGGTGGTCGTTCTTTCGAGCACTTTTTAGAAAATTTAATCATTAAAATGTTTGTTTCTCTGAACTTAACCTGTCTTTCCCATTTATCTACTGTTAAAATTTGAGTGAATCACTTAAACGTGCCATTTCCTGACACATACTTTTCAATTAATTAAAACTCTACTTAATTCGGTCTCCTATGCTTGTATTAGCATTTTTGTTAAAATATTATTGTGACATGTTATAGTAAAGGGTATCGAGTATGCGCTGGAACAATACCTTTCCCCTTCAAGGGATTTGGTAAAAAAAAAAAAAAAAAATAGATCCACAACTCTGGAGCAAAGGTCACATACTAACGTTTATTACTCTAACGAATTCAGTTTCTGATTCAACGAGTCCTAATACACATGAAACGATAGGCAGATTTTCTGGGTGGATATATAAATGGACCATTTTAAAATTGAATATAGCTCACCAATTTGGGTAATAAAAACAAATATCAACTTTAATCCTCCTAGATCGCGCCTGCTTTGAGTAATTTTCCTCAGGCACAAGGTAGGAAAGATCTAAATATATGCGTGACTTACTTCATTCAAAATTTGCTTGGCATAAAAATCTGTGGCTTACTTCATTCAAAATCTCAATTTCAATGGAATTTCACCTATCCAAGTTCATTCGTCTACCTCGTTGTGTTCTTTCTTTGTTCAGGCAGACCAAATTCTAAAGACATATATTTTAGACTTAGGGAGATTGAAATAAATAAGGCCTCTTAAAAACCTCAAAGTTAGATTTCTTTCATCTTATAGAACTTTGTCTTTAAGAATTTATAACAAAGTTCTTAAAAATTTGTAAAGCTGACAAAAACTGCTTTTTAGACAGGAAATTACACAAGACTGAATCTTTTATAGAATTGTATACTAAATTCAATCAGAATTAGCATTGCAGAAAGATATTATTCAAAGAGATATAAAGAGGCGAAGATATTATTCAACAGAACTTGCTGACATAATTTACTTTGAGCACATCATAAATATAATCCAAATGTAATCGCCACGCCTGTCATTTTAAGGCCTCACTCAGATCGAGTTCATTATTTCACCCCACAGGGCGATTTAAAGTAATTACAATAATTCCTTCCAAAGTTATCTCGCGAGGATTGTAATTAATCAAATCTTAGAAATGAATCAAGAAGTAATTATATGGGTAATGAGTATTTTGCGCCGAGGCCGACCGCTCCCCCGTGACATGTCATTAGGGAAAATAGTGCTCAACTATCAGAGTGACGTCTTACATTGGGAGAAATCTATCTTAAATAATCGGATGAAAAAGAGGATTTTCAAAGAAATGACTTTTTTTTTTGTCGTGTCCAAAAGCCTAAAAAAATTAAGAAAAATAAACGTATAATTTACCTTTTAATATTATTATTTGTAAAGTAATAAATCCGAGGGTGAAATGAGTGCTACAGACATGAACAATTGGCTGTTTTTGCTCTAATTTAAAATTTAAACTAATTTAATTTTTTTTCACCTTCGCTGAACAATCTTTATTTTAGTAAAAATTTAAATTTTTAACAAAACAAAGGTTCAACGAAAAGAAATTAAGATCTTACTGCAGTGAGCAGATCTTGATATCTTTAATTCACTTTTGGATGTGGACCATCAGTAAATACGTGATGAATTTTTCCCAATATATTTATGGTTTTTAAATGTAGACTGTATAAATCTAGCTGTAGAGATACAAGACTGTTAGAGGTTGCAATATCTGCATACTGCTTTTCCCTCGAAATTCAAAACTTTTTAATTTATATACTTATATTATCCAATTTCGTCCAGTTTTTTTGTAGGAAACTTATTTAGGGAAGGTTTGGTTTTTATATTTATTTTTATATAAAATAATAAAGTTGTGTCTTTTTTTTTGTTTTGTCTTAATTCAGATAAAATTCAGTAGAAATTAAATTGAAAAAAATACTCAGTTTACTTCATTGTCTATATAAACTTTTAAAAAAGGTGTTCGGAGAAGTTTATAACTGACTGAAAATCAAAAGTAAAGGCAAAAAAAAAGCGACAACAATAACAAACACACGTTTCTATTATTCTTCGACTTTATTTCAACCATCGCAAATTCACTTGAAATAATAATTATTGTATAATCTTAAAGTACTTCTAATGAACCCTTCATACGCTGAGTGATCGTTCAGATTAAATTCGATACATCCTGCAATTCTTCTTGAAATAAGTTGCGAATGGTTTCGCCACTTTTTAGCTATCTCCATACACCTCTCCAAAGAGATAATTACTGAAATTTTGACTTCATTACTCACGGCAAAAGGCTGAAAGTCATAATTCTGATTCCTCAAAACACTACCACTAAATTTGCTTTCATTCATTCATTCTATCTACATATTTATTTATTTCAGATGATATACAAGATAAATCTAAAGGCTCTAAAGTGCTTCCAAACGAAGTCAAATTTCACTACAAGTAACGCACTCTAATAAAAATGCAGAAAAATTTTAAGTTATTTCATTTAAGATTTTCCTCCAAGGATAGCGAAGTGTCAACATTTGAATCGATTTCTGACCTTATACATTTAAATTATGTTTTAACCCCTTCAGACCCGGTGCCCGATATACTGGACATCAACTTTGTACAGCTGTAATTTATTTAACAAATTCATGAAATGGCATGCTATTTTTTTAGTTGATTCCTTATATTCATATATTTATTATCTTTGTAAGGATTTCTCGTTGCACGACTGGCAGTGGATACATTCATTTACTTTTTGGAACTAATGAATTTTGTCCGCTAAAATAAGATCTATTTTTTTCAAGTTATTATTAGTTTTTTTTAATTTTTTTGCCATTTCAAATCTTTGTGCGAAAATTTATTACTGTTTGGTGAACATTATACAATGAATTTTGTGAGCTATTTCATCTTTTTTTTTTTTTTTTTTTTTTTAGTAAAAATATTTAGATCAAAATGCGTTTCCCCTATACCTTACATTGCGACTCATGATATGTTTGGAGCAGTTGCAATGCTCCAAACATGTCTGAATTTGTTTTTTTATTGTATTTAAACCTTTTTTAAAAATCTTCTTTCTAATTTTAAGAAATATTTTTTCATGGAAACAAAATATTGCGAATAAGAGAAGAGGAAAAATCAAATAAAAGAAAGTAAAAAAACCCGGACAAATCGACTGTTTTTCTACAAAGATTACATTTTTGAGACTTTGACTTGTTTATAAATGCCCTAATTATTAAGTAGTCAACTTCTTAAGAATAAATACTTTTTTAAATAAAAATCAGTGTATAAATTTCAGCTAAGCATTACCTTTAAAATTTGACAAAGAAATCTTTCGAAGAAATTTCGAAGAAATTACTCGAAAAATTTCGAAGAAATTACTCACATATATAATATTTAGTTTCCAAAAATCTCCAGAATCTTCACACATCCTTTTACCAATGAATTACAGTAAATTGATGCATACACACAGGAAAAGATTATTAAAGTCCTAAAAATATCATTTATTTTCATATTTCATGTTAATACATTCCAAAATTTAACTCCAAATTCACAATGTGACTTGTCAGTTAAAAAAGAATGGCAAGAATAGATTTTCGGCATGATTATTAGATATACATGGTCAAAATAAGTATACATAAATATATTTTATAAGTTATTCCGCATTGAAGCTTTATGTGCACTACAGAGCAATTTTTATAATTTATGCAATATCTCAAAGAATTATTCAATAAAAATTTCTCTACATCATCATATAATCTACTTCTTAATGTCCGTTCAAAAACATTTAAACGGTGTAAATAATTCCATTTTGTGTCGGTCAATAAATATACAAAAAATTATGAGGTCTATATTTTATACGCTCCGTTAGTTTTAAGAAATTATATTCTACAAAATATCATTAAAATGCCAACTTTTAAATTATAATAATAAAAGCTTCTTTTATCTTTAAAGATCAAATAGGACCAAATTATGAAGTTTTCAATATTACAAAATTTTAAAACAATCAAGATTTGCGTCATCTTAGACCAATCAACTTTGGAAAACTCTGGGCACAAATTGCCTATCTCCTTGGAAATGGCAGATGGAGTGGTCTAAAATCGCGCGTTTGTATAATATAGTAATATTCAAATTTTTGTAATTCACTCAATTTTAGTATCAATATAGTGGCTTTTCTTTTCATTAAAAAAAAAGAAAATTCCCTCTTATGCTATTTTACTAGCCAGTTCGCTTTTTTTGTTTTTTTAACGTACTTTAACGTATAAATTTTTTTAACGTACATGATTCCACTAAATTATCAAACATTAAACCTGTGTAATGCAATTTGTTTCTTATATATGCTCTCTTTATTGCATTCATGAGTTTAATGGAGATCATTCCCATAACATCACGATGCTGCTAAAAACGTAAATATTCGGTTCATACATCTTCTGAATTTCGAAACGCTGTAATTTCATTTTTTATACGCCTCGTGAACTATACAGATGTTAACACAGAAACCTTGTTCTTTACCTTTCAAGAATGGAATGAAATGAAATCATGCAATGAGACAATTTATGGAACAATGAAAACGGTCTGAACTTCAGGGCAATAATGTATATTGTTGAAAATCAAGCAAAAGAAATATGTTTTAAAAATGACCAACATTCAGAAAAAAATCGAAGATTATTAAATTAATATCATAAAAAAAAGATTTATAAAACATTTTGAAACGGTATAAAGTTTACTTCTTTGGAATATTTTTGGAAGTTATCGCGGAAAAACGCCAACATTTATCATGATCTTTATCTAATTAAAGTTTTAAAAATTGCTTCAAGACACACATTCCCCACTTCCAAGGTATACATGTGCCAAATTAAATAACCGTAAGTCAAACAGTTTGACTTATAAAGTACCAACATACACACGCACATTGAACTTTATTATTAGTATCGATTAACAGCGAGAAACTTCAGACTAATTTTATTAACAGCTCGGTTTAAAATGTATCTAATATCCAGTTCTCTGATGTACTTTCTGCCACCCACTGTTATAATCAATACATTATTTTCAAACCTGGGGTGGGGGGATGCGCTTCGTTCGCTCACAGTGTTAAGAAGTTCAAGTCAGATTTCATAAATTTTGCAAACTGTTTCAATAGCTTTTAAAATATACTTTGACATTTATAATTATTTTTATTGCCTAGATTCAATATTTAAAACCTTTGGCAAGAACGTCTTTAAAATGAGACGTGGGTGGGGAGACGTATTTTCATTAAAACTTCATCTCAACACTATTTCTAGCTGAAAATCAGCCGAAACAACAGAATTTACCATAAACGCGGACAGCCAACACTTCAAATTATTTTGCTATTTTTACGATCGCTAAAATATTGGAAAAATATTATTGATTCATACTTGAGATTTTTTTTTTTGGGGGGGGGGGTCAACATAGAGTTTGGACTCGTAATGCTCGAATTTCCCCATTCATCAGACTTTCAAGGATCATATGACTAGATAAAAGAATAATTTTTTTGAATAGCATATTGTTATTAAGATAAAGAAATTTTTATAGTCGAATGTTTTTTACATGTCTTATTTTTCTTCACTTTCTTTGTTCTTGATATTTGCGAATTAATATATGAAAATACGAATGAATATACTGTTTGTGCTATTTATTTGCTTTGAGTATGCTATTTATGAAAATAAGGATCATGAGTGGGAACTAAAAATTGAATAATGAATTAATTTTACTTATTTTTTCGCAACTCTTTCGACTTCAGCTACATGTGCGACGGAAAATGTCAATTATTTCTTTTAAATTTATATTTTTTTATTTATCTTATTCATAGCATTTCTATGCTTCAACAGCATGATCTCCTTTAAAAGAAAGTTTTCGGCCAAAACGGTCAACCAACATCGCATATAAATTTCCACTCTAAGCACGAAAGTCAAAACTCAGTCTATGTTGAAAAGTGTGAAAAAAAGGGGGAACAAGTTATAAATTAATGGTATCTTACTTAAAAAAGTCTATTTATCCATGGGCTATAACTATTATTTATTCCTTTTTCTTATACGAAGTATAGAGAAAGTATAGTACTTGCCAAAGGTTCAGATTTTGACAATTTTGCACGTTTCAAGGCTCCCAAAATTCGGTCAACACATTTTTGGAAAATGTCGGTATGCTGTATGTCTGACAAAAAAAATTCAAAAGTTCTTTGAACTAGAAGGTAGAAATTTGGGACTTTATATCAAATTTGTAAATTTCTTTCAAATTTTTAACAAAATCCGTACTGACGGGGCTTGTTTATCCGACTGTTGATTATCGTGTCAAAACTACAAAAGGAAGAGAGTTGAATGGATAAAATTCGGAACACAGATTTAACATCTATAATGTAGAAACCAATCAAATTGTCAGGCAAATCCAAAGAGAAGTTTGGCTATCTGTCTGTACTTTCAGATAAGTATCAATGCGATAATCCAAAAACAAAATGATTTATCAAATTCGGTATGCGATTATGTGGTTGCAGATGTAGTTCCGTTTCAAATTTTGGTTTCACTCAGTTGAAAAAAAATGCATCTGAAATACAAATTCAATTTTAGGATACTATTAACTGTATGCCAGGGATTAATACCTGAAATCCTCGGCCAAACAAAGCGTTCTTTGAAATGAACACCTTTATTAGAGAATATACATATACAAGAGAATGTTTGGGAGGCCACCCCTTCTGGTTTAGATAGATCTCATTTCTGTATGTTAAAAGAAGTAGCAAGACATTAGGTATGTAATTTCGACATAAACATTACAAAATTGCTTCAAATTTTGGATTGAGATCAAATGTATATTCGAATAAATGAGACGCATCTTTTTACAAGAGTATACGAGAAAATGGAAGGGAAAATAATTTTCGTTATCTCTATGAGGAATTCAATTTTAGCAGCTGCTCCATATTAGTGAGGTGGATCGATTTCAATAAAGTGATCGAGCATTTCAATTCTATAAAAAGCGCATTTATGATTCTATATCAGTTTTTTTAATCTAAAAACAAGTAGATTTGGCAGAATGACAATATTTTTGAGTTTTTAAATCATTTCATTATTTTTTTAATAAAGCAACACATTAAAAACATTAAACAACTAAAAACAAGAGCAGAACATCGAAAAAATAATGTGGACATACGGTGACAGGATGGCAATACCCCCGCTCTGGATTTGGAGTGCCCCAGACTCGAAACTTGATTCCTTCAAATAACCACCGTATGTGTAGATCTCTTGTGTTAAAAACAGATATCGAATGTCAAAATTTCTCCCACTTATGTGGCTTGTAAGTTTGAAGAGAAGGAGTTATGGATTAGTGTTGCTTCAGAATAACACGTGTGTGTAATGTGTAACTGTGTGAAATTGATTTTAAATTTATAGTAGAATTATAGTAGACTAATTTTTTTCAAAATCTAACTGATTTAGACAAAAAAAAAATTAGAAATAATAAATTTATCCAAAGAATTTTAAGAATTAAACCAAGATTCTTAAATATAACATTTTACTTTGGTTAGCTTTTTACATATTTTTTAAGAAAATAACTGCAACATATCTTCCAAAATTATCTTACGTTATCTTAGATTACAAAAACATCTTACGTTGGCTCATTTTATTGAATTGTTTTCTTAACTTTTCTCATTGTCCGCATGGCGGGTTAAACCAATACTTTTACAATGAATAGGTAACGACATGTTGTCCGTCCGAGCACGGAAGTATATGGAAGAAGGGGGGAGGGGTGCTGCTGAAGAGTTAATGATAGTTAATTATGGATATAGGCTTTAGGGAAAATGCACGAAATGTGTACTGCAAGCCTCTTAAATGAGCAAAATCTAATAGAATGATACAAAATACAAATATCCTTAATTATTTGGCACAGTTTGTAGCAGAAAAATAATAAACAGTACGCTCAAACGAGATATTTAAAGATTTAGATGGTTCCATTCGAAAAACATTTTTTTTTAATTCATTTGTCCATTTTCGATGGAAATAATCTCTAAAATCAAAAGTGTCCTGTTTACAAAATTTGATTTCAAAAATTAAGCTAATTAACATGATTTTAGCTTCCTTTCCAGATTAATTTTTTTATGTGTATGAAAATTTTAACTAATCTTCGTTCAAAACATAATTTTTTAATTACTCGCACTATGGCTTCGCTGTCATTCTAATTTCTGAGCAATTATTTTTCACAAATAAAAAAAGGTGAAGATAATAATAACAATGGGAGTTGGGAGTAAGTTACGTAGTCTTTTCCATCAAACAAGACTATTTTCGTTAATTATGCCGATAACTTAATGACTAGGGAAAAAACAAAAGCTTACGAAGAATATATATATAATAATTACAAATTACTTATGTTCTAAAAATAATTTCCTAATCATTCGAACTGCGGCTTCTAAGTAACTTTACCTCTTGAGTAGTAAGAGCGATTATTTTTCTTATCGACCCAAAATGCTTCAATCAGCTCGTGTGTTATTCCCGTCCTCTAACCAATGTTCAAAATTAGAGAGATCAGTCTCAAAATAACCCTACTGCTATTTCCTTAGTGCTTAATATAATATACTATAACATAATATAATACATCATCACGTTGCAGCACTCTTCTCCTCAAACCAAGCAAATCCATCCTTTTTCAGAATTTGTTTTGGATATAAATTCATCTTTTTGGATTTCTTTCCTTTATTCTTTCTTTCTATTCTATTCTATCTTCTTTTTTTCCATTTCTTATTAATTCTGTGGTCATATTCCTTCCCTATTGCTTTTTTTTTTCAAGATAGCCCGTTAGGGTTAGAAGGTTGTGTTTAGTGAGTTTCTTTTGAACTGTTATCGAGGGTATTCTTTAAATTAATTAAAATGCGCCATAAATATTGTTATATAAAGTAGGTAATATAACTATGAATGAAATCTCTCGTGTTATAATATGTCATGATTTGCTCTAACATTTTGTTACCACCTGCCTCATAGCGAATTTCGGATATCTCCATTGACTCATAAAAGTATATAGGGATTAGTACAGGTACAGCATTTTAAAACTTGACATGTAATATAACAAATAAGTATGAAAACATTTTTTTGAAATTCAATTATCTTAAATCAAATATTACAAAATAATTTTTCCATTAACTTACTGAAACTAGTACATGTTCATAGCATCTCGTAATCCATTTTTGCTGGACATATATCGTCAGCACTGTGCTGACCATACAGAGTCCATCATAAAACGTATGTTTAATAATAAAAATGAAAAATACTGATAATTAAAATACTGTTTAGTAATAAAAATACTGATAATTAAACTATTGTTTAATAATGAAAATAAAAATAGTGATAATTAAAATACTGTTTAATAATGAAAATACTAATTTAAAAAATGTTTAATACCTGCGTAACATCAATAATATACGATGCGTTATCCTTGATGGAACACCCTGTTCTCCAACTAATTTAAACTAAACTCGAAAACAGTTTAACAGTTTTTTGATGACGCTTTTAATGATCAAAGAGGGATTTTAAAATTTAGGGTCTCGGGTGTCTTATATTTAGTAAATACTGTAGTAATTATACCTCAAAGGACATAGGTTTTACACGAAATGATTCTATTGCCTTTCCAGCACATTTTATACAGAAAACGATTTATTTAAGGATGTTAAGCAATCATTATTAAAAAATTAACGGAAGTCATATAATGGAGAAAGAAAAGACTGCGTTCATTATTTAGAATATTATATTAAGAAATATACGCAAATTATAATTAGATGGTGCAACGTCTTTGAGCGAATGAATATATCTTAACATGAAAGTTCATATCAGTCGAATTTAATAATAAATATAAATGTTCATAGCATTATGAGATAATTTATCTTTGTTAATTGCTTATCTATTTGTCATTATCAAAAATACACATAGCCAATTTGAATATAATATTTATATAGCTTAATACTTATTTAGCTTCAATATTTACTTAGCTTACGCCCTGAAAAACACTATTGTTGAGTACCTAAAGACTGAAAAATAAATCCTCTATTAAAGTAATTTTTATTAATTAAACAACGCACTGCATGGAATACAATATCTTTTTTATTAAGGTATTAGATTTTTTTAAATTTGATTTTCTTCACTGCTTGCTGTCGTATGAAAGGTGATATTCTTATTATAGATAATTTCCCTATGAAAAAAGGGCAAATTTTCTTCGAAGCAGTAAAAGTGACTTTTAATTAAAAGTATTTGTGTTCCAAAATATCAAATTCAATGAAATTGAATATCAAATTCCAATTATGCGATTATAGGAACTAAAAGGGGGTATACTTTTCATGTTAGACCTTTATTAATATTCTTCAAGAAAGACATTAAATTAAGCTATCATCTCTTGAATTTGCTGCTTGCTTTAATTATAAACGATTAGTTTTACAGCAAAAGTTATGTTAAAAATCTCGGACATTTCTTTGAAAAAATTAAATGAATCCATACATATTCATCGGATTTTTATTAACTTCTTAAATAATGTGCACAGAAGATAGAATTATAATAATTTCAAAAGGTGGGAATTTCTATTTAATTTGTTCATACTTAACAAAAATGTCACAAAATTCATGCAGTGAATTCATTAACTTAAAAAGAAATATAATTAAATTACATTTTATTGCTATATACAGAATGTAAATCTTCAATAAAATGTTCATGCAGGGAAAAAAGTTTCTGAGATTTATAGCTCTTAATAAAATTCATTAGCGTTCTTAAAATAAATTTTGCTTGCAACTAATTTACGATCTTCAAGGAAAAAAACTTAACATAATTAAACTTTTAGAACAAAATCACTTTAAGGGCTTCAAGTGTTTTATGAACAAAGTATGAAAAAATACTAAAGGAAATTATTTCCTTTTTATAATAAGCATTCTTCCCTAAGCTTTCAAAACAATCAACTTCATAGCATTAAATTTTTTCAAGCAAAAATAAAATTAGAATTTTATTTTTTATATAAATTGTTGGAGGAATCTATCTCATCTCCACCTATGTTATTTCTTTTTCCCTTCTGTTCTTTTTCCTCTCCTTTTCTTGCTTTTTTTAAATCACTTTGTGGCTGGTCTCCTAAATATCCTTGTGACTAAATCTTCTCTATAAATTGTGAATTAAAGTATATATATTTTAGATGGCCAATCAACAGTATATCTAATCTTTCTGGTGCACATGAGGAAAAGAACATATATTACATAATGAAAATAATACGATTTTGGCAATTTGATGAGATCATGATCAAGAAGTTAGTATATAAAAATTAAATTTATCCAATACCTTTGGCGAACCAGCAGGCTGCCAAGGCCGACCAGTAACAAATAAAGACATATTCACAAAGGTATTAAAACAATAAAAGAAACAACCTAAAATATATCAATAACATTCAGATTCAACTAAATTTGAACTGAACTAAATTGTGAAAATAAAATTATTGTTTATTAAAAGAGGGCCCTCATAATGTAGTGTGCATAATCTATGGCCACAAACTGTTTAAATCCACTCTTGTTGCGACTTCGGAATTCTCTTAAGCTTTTCTCCATCCTTAATATAAAGCGAAATGTTGTATTTGAGATTTTTCTCGAATATGAACGGTAATGGAGAAAGAATGGCTACTAATAGTGTATCTAAAAGAGTTTTTTTTTTTTTTTTAAATCGATATATCGGTACAACAACTGTGACTAGGGAGGGTCTGATTTTTTCGTTTTGTTAATTATTTTAAATATCAGAAAGTGGGAGAACAAGTCGTATCACTTTTGTTAAAACCAATTAATGAATTTTTTAAAATTATATTGCCATATTGAATTGAATCGAGAGGGATTAAGCCAATTCAACAATCGAAGACAGTACAAAGTAACTTAAAAAGTGGATTAATTTTGTGTAAATTAAAATAAATGGGATGAAATCAGAATATTATAAAGAAACTGGCTAATCTTCCAATTCGTTGTTAGAATGAGTATTTGCATCCAAAAAAATCCCTGTGAAACACACAGAAGAAATTTTACTAAATTCTCTAAATGGAGAAAATCTTCAAAATTATACACACTCATTAAAGAAAATGAGTGGTGCGTTTAAAATATTAATCCAATTAAAAAGAATATGAGCCCATTACTCAATCGTGTTTAAAACATTTTAGCTACAGTTGCAACGAAATGAAACTCCTCAAATTTAATTTATTGCTTGGTTATAAATTGACAATATTTTTGAACTTAAGAAAAATATTAGACATTAATGCATTAAATGAGCTAATCAATGAGGTTTCAGTACGGGTGGGAAAGTAGCACAGATATAGTGCTCGTACATAAGAGAGTTGATTCAGTTAAAATGGATTATCAAAAGAAATAATTCTATAGTACTAAAAATTAGCAAACGTACCAAATTATCAGCATTGAAATGTTCCAGAGAGTATATGAAAATTTTTTTCTACGGAAATATCACTCTGTCTATTTATATTAATATCACTAATTGTGTGATGTATTCAGAAAATTATTTCCTGCCAAAGAGTTCCAATTTTAGAAAAACAACCCTTGAATAAGAGAACTGTCATTATAAAGAAACGTGTTTTTTGTTTCAATCGAATTTCATCCTCAAACCACAGTGCTAAGATTTGCAAATGAAATTATTCATACTCAGAATATAGGAAGTGGCATGACGTCACCCTCAACTTTCCAATCCATTACAGTTAAAATATCTGCCATGAGAATTATTGTGCAAGAGTTCATAACCAAAAAAAAAAAAAAATGCCTGCCGCTATAATCATAAACAAAAAGAAAAGGGTTTCATTAATTACGGTAATAATGAATGTAGGCGGTTTTGTTTATTAAAGATGAAACGGGAAATTTGTATCTTGTCAAAACAGCGTTGGATTTAAGGAGCGCATCTTGTTTCCTATTTAAAAAAACGTTGCTTTGAAACCTTAAAATAGAAAAAGAAAAAAAAGACACTACGATTCGTTAATCACGATTCAAAAGAGTAAATGGGTAGCAGGACCCAGAATCTATTGGCAGGGAGAAAGAATAAAGCAGACACACGCCATTAAATACCTAGGTGTCCATATTGATGATAAATTGAAGTGGAATACCCACCTGAAGCATTTAGCATTGAAAGCGCAACAACAACAATTCAATTTTCTCAAAATAGCTGGCAAATCCTGGGGAATAACACTTCGACACAGAAAAATTTTGTACAAGACAGTCATTGAAAGGATGCTTGCACACGGAGCAGGAGTTTGGTGCCTCCACCCAACGGTTAGATTAGCAAGAAAGCTCTCTTCCATCCAAAGAGGCTTTCTGCTAGTAATTACGGGAGCATACAAGACCACGCCTACCGCAGCACTTCAGGTTATCCTTGGCTTGCCACCACTTCATCTGCAGCTTCAGATGATGGCAAGAATGACTGAACTGTATAGACTTCGTGGAATCGTACATGATATGCCACACATCAGCTCATACGAATATGAACACAGAGCTACGGGATGGACGTCACATCCTTCCAAACATCTCCAAGCACATCAAATTTCGTTGGAGGATGGTGGATCTCAGAATTTAGTACTCGGGATCTATACCGATGGATCAAAGACCTCAGCAGGAGTTGGGGCGGCATTTTGTGTTGTGCAGGATGCAGTGGCTATACACCAGTCAGTGGTCAACCAGCCTATTGAAAGAAAACACGGTCTTCCAAGCTGAATTACTAGCACTCAATAGAGCAGTCAAATACGCAACCTCTCTTCCTACATCAGATCCCATCACAATTTACGTCGACAATAAAGCAAGTATACAAGCCTCAAGTTCACCAAAATCTAATAGCCAATTAGCAAGATATACATTCACCCTTCTTCTTGCAAATCCTCACATTAAAATTTCAGGGATCAAGGCACATGTAGGCTATGAAGGGAATGAAGCGGCGGACAAACTAGCCAAAACAGCGGCTAATGCTAATCAAGATCGGAATGTAATGAAGCTTCCAAGATGTCATCTGAAGAACATCCTCCAAACCGATATGATGACAAGATGGCAAAAGGAAGGGGAAGAAGGCGAGACAGGCCGCTCCACATTCAACATAATACCGAAAGTTTCTCTCTACGCGACCAACTGGAAGAGAGCGGATGTCCTTTTCTTCACTGGACACCGCCCATTCCCGACATACCTACACAGATTCCACCTTTCAAACTCTCCTTATTGTAGCTGTGGGGAGATAGGATCCCCAATTCACTATGCCACCGAATGCCTACTGACTCTCTCATGGCACATGAGGAAGCCAGAAACAAGTCTCGAGGAAGAATGGTACAGGAGAGTTGCATCGAATACCCTTTCACGCGGCAAGATCCACTCCATAGTAAACCATATTCATAAATACCAAGACCTCTTCAAGACAACACAATAGCTGAGACCAAAATGCCACTTATCAAAATCAGCCGAAATTATAACTTCAAAAGTCCCTCAAAAGTGCAGTTCTGACGAAGGAAATCAAAACCACAGGACTCAGAAGGACGTTACAGATTTCTGACTTTTCAGTGATAATTTATATGCTTATACATATCATATAGATGTTCTAAATGTAATTTATCAGTTTTTTTTCAGTTAGTAATCTCGTTTCTCTGTAAGTTGAACCTATAGTGACCATTTGTTTAAGTATCCTTGTCCCCTCTATTCGGTTATTACGTCACCAAAAAATTAAATACAGTCGTGTAGGATTTGACACAATTGGGATTCTCTCTGGAGAACCCTGGATGGTCTGTCTTCTCTTTCTTTCTACCAACATTTTCTTTTTTTCTTTCTTTTTTTTCCTTCCATCTTGTGCTCATCCAACTGGTTAGATAACTTAGTGTTATAGGTACCGGGGGCACAGGATGGCGTTATGTTATATATTTATCAGCATTTCCCAGTTGTTTCAAAAATTATAGAAGATATAATTCCATAAAAAATAATAATAGTAGGAGATAATATTTGTCATACAGATTCAGCTGACAAGAAATTTAGATTTCAAAATATTTAAAAAATGCTGGCATGCATTGTCACGTTCTAGTTTCCTAAAACGAGGCCAATTTCCAGTAATCTGATTTTCGATCCCCGCCTTATTTTTCAAAAGACGTTCTTCGGTTTTGTAGCATGAAGATATTTTGGATTTAAAAAAAAAGAAAATACACTATGGCCTATCTTCGGAAAACCTTGTTTATTATCTACTAGCCGTCTTTGGCGACCAGCCAGTTCGCCAATCTTAATGCTCATTAAAATTTTAATTAAATATTTTATGTAGTTCTTATTTTAATAGCTTCTTCATTAAAATATTTTAAAACTCAAATTTTGATAGTCATATAATTCACTCATAATATTATAAAGACATTCAGTCATAACGTAATATGTATCGCTCTAATTTTCTGTTAGCTCCTGTAGAATTTATGCTTTAAATTAAAGTGGAAATAATAAATATAATAATATTTTTTACTGATACAAAGCATTTTTTTTATAATATGATTACTGAAAACGGAGTCACTGAGCATTTAAACCTTATGGGCACTAAAGAATATCTTAATTTATGTAATGTCTCAAGAATTTGTCAACAAAATTTTCTCAGATGCATCATGAGCAGATCGATTCATTAACAATGTTTGATTTTAAATGCATCAAACACTAAGAAAATAAACAGAATCATTTAAAAAAGTCAGTCGAAAACAGACTAAAAAAAACTACTTAAAAAAACGATGTACATAAAACTATAAGCATATACAAACAATATATAACTAACATAAATACAATTTAATTACAAAAGCACACAACTAACCTAAAAATAATTTAAATCAAATCCGCATCCGTTGAAAATAGTTAACAATCAGAACACAATTCGCATGCGTGAATTTTCAACACCAGTTATGATAACGCAAATGCGTGAATTTTTCTACCCCAGCTGGGGTAACGCAATGTAAATTAGAAATTTTTAATTTCCTTTATTCTGTTTTATTTTAATTCAAAAGTACTTCTGAATGAATCTGAAAGATCAATTAATTAGCAATGTTTAATTTTAAATATATCAAACATTAAGAAAAACAGAATCGTTTGAAATAATAGGTCGAAAAATATTAAGCCTAACCTCATTAGCATAAAAAATAAATTAATAATTAAAATTCTAATTAAAAATTCAAAGAAAGGGACCCCAAGTGCACATTCCCGACTTCCAGGGTATACATGTACCAAATTTGGTACCTGTAGGTCAAACGGTCTCACCTGTAGAGCGCCAACACACACACAGAGAGAGAGAGCTTTATTATAAGTATAGATATAGATTGGGGCTTCTGAAAAATTGAGGCAATAAAAACTGAAAAAAAAAAATAGTGAAGGTAATATTTGTGAAGAAGACTTTCAGAAAACTCAAAAGAAATGAAACCAGTCAGTACACCATAGTAATGATTCAACTTGCATAGATAATAATCTATATAAATTGCTCTACTTTCCTGTCAGCTTTATTTTAGGAATAAACCAAGTATAGAAACACATACACAATACACATGAAATGACGGTTCAAAGATTTGCAGTTACATTCGCAGCTTACTCAATTGGATCTTTTTGAAAATGCTGAATCTTCTCCAATAATGATATTCAAATGAACATATTTGACTGCAATAACTCGATTGCCTTCTCGCCCCCCCCCCACCTCCTATCACTTCCATCTCATATTAAGGAGTATTTTATATGTTACGTTATCCAGTTTTAAAATGAAATCTTGAATCAAAAATTAAAGAACAACAGCTTCTAAATATATATTGATAAGAAGCTATTGTTTCTAAAATTGAATCTTCTAATTGCGGCTACCATTTTAAATAAAAACAGTTAATCATAGCAAGTTGGTCACAATGTGATTAATACAACCTCTGGTACTTTCTTTCCTTAATCGACAAATCATTAGATTCAATCAGTGTTTGCAGATATTTGTTTCGACACTTGAAGTGAATATTTATATTTACGATTCTATAGATTGTTATTTTATAGATTTATGATACCATTTTCCCGTTTTAAAATATCTTAAGTTTTTGTGAGCTGTCCCGACAAGCTTCGCCATGTGCAGACTGAAATTATACTTTCTTTTCAAAATAAAGCGATCATGCCATAATATATCGGCGATACTCATTTTTAATTAAATTAGATTAAGATAATTAAGGGCAAAATAATATTTATAGCATTTACGCAATTTGAGAAAAAAATTATGCATGACGATGTTGGGAGACAAATATGAGGAAATTAAGACAGATGACAATACAAATGAAATACAAGAGAAAACTTAAAGTAACCAAACCAGTTGAAAAGGTCGATTTTCGCTAAAACTGACATTTAAAAAAATTCTTTTATTGATAGACCAGTCTTTGAGCTATCCAAAACAGGTTTACTTTTATCTCTACGTTAATTAAAAGTCAAAATATTGATATTTTAGTAACGATCGGTAAACCGGAAGTGGGCATTTAAATAAGCGGAAGTACCGATTTAAAGGGCCAAAACATGTCAAAAATTTATATAAACACAAATTTAGTTTTAAATACGGAAAATTATTTTCACAGATAGACACAAAATGCCAATGAGAGTTTTCAACGGTGTTTTGTGGAAATTTGTACCTACAGATGTCTTTGCTGAGCTCCGAACCCTCAGATTAGCGGTATTTATGTCTGTAATACATTTTAACGAAGGGTTTATAGGATTACTCAATATCCTTAAGATTACTGGAGTGTATCATAGTGCAAATGCAGTTAGAGCATTTGCTGAGCTCCACAAAGACAGAATAAATGAATCTAGGCGGCATTCACTGCCAAATCAAAAATTGCCAGAAAAAAAATTAAAATTATTAAAAAAGGAAAATTATTAAAAGCTGAGGAAGAATAAGATATGACCTATAAATGTGGTGAATTTTAAGTAAGTATGTATATGAATTTATCTTTATACTATTTTCTAGGGAATGAACTAAAAGAATGTAGATTGAGCGAATATTTTTTTTTAATTTACAGCCGATTGTTTGAATAATAATGTCATACATTTATTAAAATTTTCATGATAAATCTTCGAATGGTTCTAAATTTTTTTTTATTTATTATTATAACCGTACGCTTGTAGTTCATTCTCTAAAGAAAACTACGTAGTTTATTTTGGTATAAGTTTAGTTCGGAGTGAGAGTAATAATTTTTGGTGTAGACAATTTGAATTCTTTTAAGAATTTGCTTAAATGTATGCTATTAAATGCCAATTTTCAAAAAGTATTAATGTTTATTTCAAATATTGCCATCCTATTACTAATTTTGAATAGTCATAAACCCAGGAATATGGTTCAAGTATTTCTACACCATTTTTCCTAAAAAAGTGCTCCGAACGTGTTAGAATACCTTAAAGGACTAATCTTCTCAAGAGAAAAATGAGAAGTAACAAAAACGATTTTAAGTTTCACTTCAATGATGAAATATATTGCTGTAAAATACGCTTAAAATATTGTTAAAAAATAAATTTAAAAAAATTAATACGGAAGAAAAGAAAACTAGAATCCTGGAAAGAAAAGTTTTAACATAATACAAAAATCATTCTTGTGCTGAAATATCTCGGGAAGTTATCACGGAAAATCTTCAAAATTTCTCAATTTTTTAATTAATTTTCTTTTAAGAAATCCGTCCGCCCAGCAAAATGCCCATTCTCATTTTCCGAAGATATATGTACCAATAGTGGAATCTGAAGCCTTTCCTTGTGAAATAAGAGCGATGTTAAAAGCATGGGAAATTATTGCATCGTATGTTAAGAAGCATCGTTCTATAGCTATACCGCTATAATTTCATTAAACAATCACATTGTGTCTCATTTTCGCTAAATTTTGAAGTAAATCAAAAGCAAATGTGTTCATACAATTTTCTTATAAAAATGCATGCCATAGATAAAAATAAATCGGATTATTATAACCTTTTATTCAGTACTTATACAGGGAAGAAAACGCATTGCCCGATTTTACATGAATTCCTACGGAAAAAAAATTGGTTCGCTTGACAAATGTTTCGCGTTTTTTCTAATAATAAAGATGAATGTGTGTAAATGTTGGGTCTCTATAGGACAGATCGTTCACCTACAGGCTTCACATTTGGCTCATATATACTTTAAAGGGTGTCAATATGCACTCAAAGCTTTTTTTGTTAAAATTTTAATTACTTAAAAATCGAGCAAACGTTTAGCGTTTTTCGGCAACAACTTCCAAAAATAATACAGGACAAAACTAAACCTTAAATCAACCTAAAATTCAAAAAATTATCTTTTCAATAAATTTTTTTGAATACTTTAAATGTGTTTTAAAACAACATGTTTCATTGTTATTGTTATTTTTGTTGAACAATAAATTTTATAATGACACTCAAATTTTATTTTTATCATTGACATTTCATTTTGAAACATATTTCTTGTTTCATTGTTATGGTTCAATAGGAATATTTAGCTTATTTTCTCATCTTGAGTAAATTTCAGTATAAAGCATTGAGCCTATAATAAAATTCTTTATATTTTATCCCACTTATCATTAATGTTCTATTTCAAAAACAAGCAAAAATTAAAATTGTTTTGATTGCACCCATTTTTAAATGCCGCTCTGTTACTTGTCTTGCAGTTGGGTGTATAAGATGCAGACAGAAAATTAGGAAAATGCATAATACAGTGAACAAAATGGTGCAAGTCAAAAAGGTACGAGTTACATATCTAACAAAATTTTACATTTAAAAAAGTTTGCTGCGGAAATCATTACGACCAAATATAAGCCGAGCTAGCCGGTCGATAAAGATAGTTTTATAGTATTTATTGCAACGAATAACAAATTAAAGACTAAAGGTATATTATATTATATTGTATTGTATTATATACAAATGAAAGAGTTAACTATATCATTATTCAAATTAAATCTATAACGCAGATTTATCTTTTGAGTTTATGAGTCCAATTTGAGTTTCGGAAACAAAAATGAAAGTAAAGGTCAAAAAGAATCCCAATATTCTGTTTTTCTATTAATATTTACCATGTCCCACTGGCAACCACATGTTAAATTATAAGGCACCCAAGGCTAATTCGATCAATCGTATTTCAAGATTAAATTTCGTGTTGTCTAAATATTGCAAATCGAGTACTGTTACTGCCAATATAACTCAAAATTTTCATAGGAGTATTTGCTTTCAACTTTTGATTTCCATTGTCAAATTTAAAACTTCGTAGAAAGAGTTTTTGAAAGCAATATGTGAGGTAAAGTTAACTAATATAACTCTATTTTCCTCTCTACCTCCAATTCTAATGAGTTATTTGAATCAAGCAAAACAAGAGAAATAATAAAAAGAAACAGCTTCATAATTTTAATCAAAAGAAGTTATTTTTATTCGAAACAATTCGAATGTAAAAGAAAATAATTCAAAACTCCACAGTATTTCAAACGGCTAAATTATCCAAAACAAATATAAAAACAACACAAGAGTCGACAGAACAAGTACGCTAAAAAAAATTTCTTGAATTTTGAGGGAATAACAGTATGTAATATTGCAATCCCCAGTGGCCATATATCTCTACAATTAGATATACAATCTCCCTGATGCATTTAAAAACCATAAACATGTTGAGAAAATTTATCACATACCAATGAAGAACATTACAATTTCTTTCAGATTTAACGTATACATTACATTTTTTCTTTCAATTCAATAGTTGCACAAAACTAGGTGAACTAAATAAGAACACTCTACAAGGCAGATTTCCTCACATTCAGAAAAAGTTATTTTATTCAATTGACAAATTATATTCAATCTGAGCTAAAGCACATTGTTACAATATTTGAGTTAAAATTATTTTGGAAATTAAAAATGTAAGCAACTACAGTAGAATTTACTTAGCTTTCTTTCCAAAACAAAGTCCTATCTTTGGAAAAAATATTACCCTCAGGTAACATCCAGTTAAGTATCATAATTTTCTGATACTCGATTAACTAAATCACTACACTCGAACAACTAAATCGCTACATCCAACGACTCTTACACAATTGAGAGGATAAGCGACTTTAAGGTAAAAGAAACTTTCGCAATTGACGTGAAATAGCAATCCCAGAACAAAATCAAGGAAAAAGTCGGGATTCTTTTTTTTTTTGGGGGGGGGGGGGGTTGGATGCGCGGAGATAAATATATCAAAATGAATTCCGAGCGCAAGTCTTTATCATCCTACATTATTAACGCTTGTCAATATCCCTTTTCCTCCTCTAATGTAAACTTTTCAGCGATAAACCAAAAGGAGTGGCTTCCCGAAACCCTTCTCGAATACTCTCTCACGAAGGTGAATTTGTGTTTTAGACACGTTTCTTCCCAACCAATTGAAAGCAAAATTTGACAAAGAATGACAAGTGTAGTCACAAAACAGCATACCCAATTTCATACATTTCCATCATTGTGTTTTTCAGTTACCGCAGTTACATGCTTTTGAAAGTACACATCGACAGACATTTAACCCTTTGTTGGATTTTGCTCAAAATTTTATAGCTGTCTACAATATATATTTTAAATCTGTGTACCTAATTTCATGTATTTAGTTCTCTTTGTTTTCTATTTATTATATTAACGGGCAGACATACTTCCTCTAAATGGATTTTGCTCAAAATAAGATAGAAATCTACAAATTTTGCATCAACACCATGTACCAAATTTCATCCACATGGCTCAAAGCGATTTTGAATTATTTTTGCCATAGACAAATGGACAGATGGACAATGTTAAAAATGTGTTTTTCAGAATTAGGAAGCGTAACGGGTCGTCAAAATCTCAAATTCGAATTTTTGACTATTATAACACTCTCTCTATACTTCATATTTTATTCATAAAGATACCATCAACTTGAATGAAAAATTGCATTTAAATAAAGCTACAACACATTTTTCGGCGCTTCAAATTTTGAATTTTAAAAATTTCTTATTCTGCCAATTTATTTAATACAGACGATTGTAAATTGAAAACTCAAGTGAGAGTTTTATTTGCCCGCTATATTTCGTTTGTATGTAATATATTATAATCATAGGGATGAGCGTAGTTTGGATTTGATTTACATTTCACCGCTTATTAATGCCTTTTATTTATACAATTATGTAACATAAAATTTAAAGACCCTCAGATGATCGCCAAATACCTTTGTTTAATCCAAAATTTAATTCAGTGATTAATTCAAAAATATCTTTAGTAATGAAACTAAATACTAATTGCAATCTATTTAGTTTTTTTTTTTTTTTTTTTTTTTTGAAAAAAAACCTGAACTGGCATTCCCCTCTATAAACTTGCACACCAGACCAGTGGGTCGACGTTTGACCCGGACGGATTTAACACGCAACAGGCCCTCTTACACGACTGTTCTTCGATGGAATCGGGTCTCGAACCCAATTATTAGCTTTATTCTCGGAGATTTTAAAATATTCACAATTTCGAAAGATAATTCCTTCATTTACCATGTAAAAACATTTTGAATCAAACAGTTAACAAAACATACAATTTAAAATACGTATTTAAATTATAAAGAAGTAAAAACGTGGGCCATTGGATACATTGACTTGAATTATTAGAGTTTTAATTAATGTCCGTAGGCGATAGACGATTAAAATCCACAATTAATTGAATTCAAAAATGAAATATGCAAATATTTTTAATCTTTATTATCTGATTTTAAGAAACAATGAAAAATAAAATCAAATGATCTTGGAGATCATCAATATCTTACGAAAGCTAATATATTAATTCAGCAATTTTTTTAAATATTGGAATCAGACTATATTTAACAACAATATTACCTTTTATATCTATACATATAAATACTTGGTTTAAAAAGTAAATCTTTTGGGTACATTTGCTGAGTAATTGAAAAGGGTTTGATGAATGAAGTTTTATTTAGAGATTCTAGAATTTATAAAAATCTAATTTTAATTTTAGAATTCAGGTCAGATAAATGTGTCTATATGATTGAAATATTCACCTTTTTGTGAAACAAACAAAGGCTCATAAAGATAAAACAGAGTTTGTTTGTTTTTGTTAGAAATGGAGAAACCTATACTGAGAAGATATCGAAAGATTCGTATTTTCATATCCTTCTTTGTTGGAATTCTTAAGACAAATTTATAAGGCTAAGTTTAGGACATCTACACAATGAAATAAAAGAACATAATTAAAAATAATTACAATGTTGGAAAAATTTAGTTTTCAGCAAAATCAACAGCTTTGTTCATCCTTTGCAAGTATATCTTCAGTCTCACCAAGATGGAGATACAAAGGCTCAAAAATGGATGAGTATTGTTTTGTAATCTCAAAATATGACTATTTTCAGATATAGTATTAAACAAGACAAAGGCCAAACGACATCGAGTTCGAAACAAATAAAGCCCACATCTTCTTCACGTCAGTGATGTTCCTGGAATTTTGTGACACATATTTAGGCATTTCAATTTTTAAAATAGATCTACATAGAACCAGGAAAATGTGAAGAGAATTTTCAGTTCAATCTTATCTTTCTTTCATATTTGCTACTTTGGCAAAGATTTCGATTCAGAGACAATTCGGAATGTAGAATATTTATCCATGACTAGAATCCAGTCAAAAATGATCCTCCTGGAGGGGCCAAATCGAAAAGGGGGCATGCGAAAAGCGCTTACAATTCGAGAACACAGAATCCGCTTATTTTAGAAGAAAACTTAAAGAAATCGCTAGTTCGGAATTTTAAAATGGCCAAAAGAAATCCTTTTTTTTTTCCTAAATTAAGCAAAAACGCCATTTTATTCTGCTATCAAAATAAATGATATATCTAACAATATTATTTAAAAAGCAAGTATATGTCATTTTCAGCCTGTGAAAGCCCAACTGCTGCTACAATGTCTCTAACTTTTATAGAAAAAAAAAAACATAGTAAGATATTGGTTACTTTGTTTTATTTTTTACTGAGAATACTTAGAAGAATAGCTTTAAGTGACTGTCAAAATGGCTAACATTGCAATCTAAAAAATAGAGACAACCGTGTTAAATTTTTCGTGCAGTTCACTTCAGATCGAATATGAATTTTATCATGAGAACGCAAAAAATCATGAAAAGAATAAGTAAGACGGGGAAAAAATTGGAAAAATTAAACTCACGGGATGAAAGGAAAATTCACCAAGAGCTTCTTAAAAAAGCTCAAATGTGCGACAAAACAGAATTTTAAAAAATTCATTCGTATGTCAAACAAATTATGGAAACAAATTCAGATTAGAAAAAGCAGAAACATAATTTAAGTAAATAATACTGCTCAGGAAAATTTATGAAGTATTTGTAAATACATTGAAATGTGATATCGTTTGGTTATATTTCCATGACCTTAAGGGAATAAAATATCACCATATCCCTGAATCATTTACAATAGGTCATGTGCAACAATAAAATTTATTATGATTACAAATAACTAAAGATTACAGTTACAAGCTTCCGTTATTTTCATTTCAAGTAGCATTAAAAAAAAAATCAAACGAACTGACTTTGACAATTTTTTTGGATTAATTTACAATTATTTTAACATGGTAGTGTAACTATATTATGTTAAATTAGCTGCCACTGGAATAATTTATCATGGACTAAAAAAATACTAAACATAAAACATTGAGGTTATCTTTATTTTTAAGAAAAAATATTATCGAATAGAAAATAACTATCAACAGAAATTTAAACTGACAAAAGGGAAACGAGAATAAATGCATAAAACTTAAAGGCAGTTCATTTTAATATTTGGATAGCAATTTAAATCCAATAAATGCATTTGTGAAATAGTCACTATTTCAGTTTATTAAGTTGGATTACAATATTATATATAACACTATCGTACGTTGCACAAAAATCAGTCTTATTTACTTATTATCGAATACAACAGTCAAATACAAACCATCGCATGAATTTCCACTACATTTAAAATTTTTACATCGGTATCAATTTTATCGTTTCGCATAGCTAATTACTGGAGCTGCAAAATTCTGGTGAGAGTTCGCTGTATCACCAAAACGTCCACTCAGCCGGAGAAAAGAAGATATAAAAGAAATCAAGAAACAGGCTTCAACAGGAAAATTTAATCGATAGCAAAAATATGCCTAACCATCACCTGATAAGAAATCATTACTACTTGCCTTTGAAAATTGAAGTTCGTATCTTACAAAACAATCATCTTACATAAATGGTCTGGGGATCTTAAGACTAAATGCCATTTAATGATATCACTATGATTTTAGTGCAATTTCTTCCCTTCATTTTAATATCATATTTGATACACTATCCGTGACGATGTTTTTAAATGCAGTGATAAAATTTAAACTCATTCATCAAAACATTCAATTGCGCGTATGCCAATTAACAACTCCATAAGAAAATTTTCACTTCCGTTTTTATTTCGCGTGCATACAATTTTTCATTTGCCATAAACTGATTCAATTACATTCCAGTGTTTCAGTCATATTTAGCTACCTAAAAGGTCGATGATATGAACGAGAAAACTAATCGCCAAAGGCGGCTTGTTTTAAGATGAATATTAACTGAGAGAAATCAAACTTGCAGTTATAAAAACGAAAATATACGGTTTAGTTCTCTGAAATATTAATGAACAGATGGTATTGGAGATTTAGGTAATCATTTCTTAGCCTCCCTTCTCCCAAATCAAAGTTAACTAACTTTCTAATCATTGAAGAAGAAAAAATATTTTTTCTCTATTTCCAATCTGCATACATGATAAATTCGCTATGAGTACACTTTTTCATCTTTGTCTTCAGAAAATTTCTATGAAATCTAGATAATTTTATTTTTTCAAAACTGGCATTATTTTCTGTAGAACAATCGCCTGAAACTTTAGTAGAATAATACATATTGAAATATGTTTCATAATAGTCAAGATTCTACAAAATGTATTATTATCGTTCATTATGGCATTAGATATCTTTTAAGCCTTTTAATACGTAAGACGGGATTAAAAATTTCAAGGGGACTGCAGCGGCCTAGCGGTAGGGTCTTGGCTTCTAAACCTGAGGGTTTCAGGTTCGAGACAGATTCCACCGAAGAACCTTCATGTAAGCGTGCTTGATACACGTTAAATCCATCAGAACTAAACGTCCTCCTGCTGGTGTGGTGTGGAATCTTGGAGAGGGGGATCCAGCTAAGGTGTAGTTCTCGTCATCTGACAGCGGTTCAAAATTACTAGGCCCGTTGTAAAATAGCTCTAGTGATGCTTTAAAATCGGACGCTAATATAACTGAACTAAAATTTTCAAATTTTCATACCGAAGACTCATATAATTCACTAATTAGAAATCGTAGAACACGTGGGAGAGACCAGACTTTTGATAACTTTTAAACAACGAACACGTAATTAAGGAAGCAATTAATGTATCAATCTTTTTAAGCCGCTAGTAAAGATCGGTTAACATAAAAAGAGCTTAAAAATGAAAGTTATTATTGAAATTCATTATACTTTGAAAAGAACAGAAAGAAACTTTTGAAAAGAACAGACTTTGAAAGAAATATTATATTAAATAGAAAGCCATTTAGAAATATTTTTACCTATTTCTGAACATTGCAAGATCCAATTATATTAATGCTTTGGCAAAAAAAAAAATCATAAAAATGATTGCATTTTTGGAACGGAACATTCATGAATCAACAAATATTGATTTTGAAAGTCATTCAACCAAATTTTCCATTACTCTACATCAAATGTGTTTTGAATGCGAAATCAAAATTCTGGACCGATTTCATTTCACTAGCATTTAAACTTTAAAAATAAACAAATGAAAAATGGAGCATATCAGTTGTTCGTGCACTGCAAATATAATGATAAACTAAGAAATCGGGTGGAAAAATAAATAGCTCAAAAAATATCCGAAAGATTCGTTTATTCTGCATTTTCATCTGAGTAGCATTGAAATGGGCCTATTGAATGAATTCACATGAAGAAATCTTTTATATAAAACGATCTTATTTTTTTTTTTT
The DNA here is from genome assembly GCF_947563725.1 of Argiope bruennichi. Lineage (NCBI taxonomy): Eukaryota > Metazoa > Arthropoda > Arachnida > Araneae > Araneidae > Argiope > Argiope bruennichi. Next base: position 120,703,084 of record NC_079159.1, read on the forward strand.
AAATCTTAGAAACAGGAAAGCTGATCTTGATAAATTTAAATATGATTATACTCCAAGCCAGGAAAATTTTGTAGTACCATATAAGCTGCAAAGTTTAACATTCCTCCAGAAAAATAGTTGTACATTTAAAAAATATATTCATTTCATGTACTTGAAAGGAGTGTATTTTACATATCAATATTCAATATTCTCAGCAGTAAAAAAAAAAAAAATTCAAGTGCATATATTACTGAATTTCATGAAGCCCTTTCTGTTTGATAATACACTTGTCGGAATTTTACTTTGTTTTCCGAAAGAAAGAAAATTAATTTCGTTCGTTGTCTCGGAACCATCTCACTCTCTCGATGGTAATTTATTCGAAACAAATGTTTTTAATTTACCGTTCTCTTTTCATTTTATTTTTTTATCATTTCTAAGTCTTAGCTAATTCCTGAACACCATTGATCTTGAAATATTTTGTTAATCTGATTTTTTTTTCCCACTGAATTTGCATCGCTTTTATATTTACACGTCTATAAACATCAAAATAAAATTCAAACATTTGGTGGAATGAGAAGACATTGTAAATAAAAAAAAATCTCAGTTAAAATATTTCAATACCAAGCTAAGTAATATAAAAAAGAATATGAATGATATTTTTTAAACATTACAATAAAATGCCGAAACAAATTTACAGTTACCAGAGTTAGAGTTCATTATTATCAACATACTTGGATGAATTCTTCGATTACACAGCACAGGCATTTATTTTGCTGAAAATGAAATTGATTAGTTTGCGAGAAATAAATGAATAATATGCCCCACTGTGCATGGACGTTTGATGTAATTATATCTCATTTATAATTTTTTTTTTCAAAAACATGCTTTAAGTTCATTATTGTAAAAACCGTTTTAATAAAAATTGAATATTTACAATTCGTTTAAACAAATGGAAGTAGTACAGCTGAAAATTCAACGGAATTTTTTAAAAATAATTTTTAAATCATACTTTTTATGATGTTATTCTTTGAACTGTAGCGAAAGAAAATGAATATAGCTGTAAATATAATTATTATTTTTAGTGAAATGGATAAATTGAGATTTTTAGTAGCAAAATCTGTCATCCCCAAATGCCAGAGTCAGAATTAACAAATATTAAAACTTTAGTGTACGAAAAAAAAATTGTTGAAAGCGCTTACGAAAAACTTTTTTTTAAATCAAACTTTTAACACAAAAAATGTCTTGATGATTGAAAGTAAACTTGCTCGTTGAGTTGGATTCTTCAAACAGTGCGCAAGAATATGTTCAGTATCATTTTCTTGGTTACAGGTAATGACAGTCAGGGTTGTTTTAAAATCCAAATTTATTTAATAGAGCTGGAGTTATTTTAAATGTAAGATAAAAAAAACTTTAAGATTCAATAAATACATTCAAAATAAAAGGCCTTAACAAATTTGTCTGAAAATGTATTTATTACAACTGCGTGACCGATCATTGCCCATATAATATTTTCTCTCTAGATAATTTGCATAAATCTTTTGTAGTTGTGTTTTTCGCGGAACTTTAAAGATCAGAAAATATAATTTTTTTTATCCAGTACTTTTTTTTAATCTACATAATTGCAAAACATGAAATATAAACAAATCCTTATTTCTTTCCATCTAATACAACTGAGAGGTAAGTAAGTAAAATATGGTTCACTCTAAATTGAACAGGCAGTTTGGACAAAAGTGTGGTCAAAAAATTTCCGAAGGAAATATCTAAAGCGTGCTGCACAATAATAATAATGCAAAATATTTGATGTATTCCATCCTATTGGTTTCGAAAATTCTTAACAGTTATATTGATTTTCAATGCATTGTCAAATCATTTTTAGCAAGGCAAAGTCATGGTAAAAATCATTTTAAAATACTTTAAAAAATTCTCAACTTTAATGATATTAGTTTTTTTCTCCTTAATAAAACATTCTTTTGAATTTCAAGCTGGTAAAAAAAAATTTTCCTTACAGAATTTTTCGAGATTTTATTCTAAAAACAACATTTTATTTAATTTTTAAACAACATTTATTTAATTTTTAATCCCGTCTTACGTATTTTAAAGCTTCAAAATAATCTATAGCACATTTGGTGGCTTTATATCCAATGATCTGCCCTAAGAATGACCAAAACATATTTAACAGTTGCCGTTGGCGATAAGATGATTCTAAGAAAAAACTGGTTGCGTTAAAATTTTTCAATTACCTATGTTTTAAAACTTACTTTATTCATGATTAAGTGCATGCTTGAAGCACTTATCGAGGAAACATATCATGTATGAAAAAAATCTTGCTTCAGATAATTGATATCACACTTGTACCGATCACTGCGAACAAAATATCTCTTGTAGTAAGAAAAAACAATAGCACAACCTGCGGAGAGAGGTCTCCTTAAAATTTTCTCGCGTACTCTCTAATAAAAATGAATTTGTGTTTTAGACGTGTTTTTGCTGAACCGATTTAAACTAAAATTCAACACAGAATTTCAGTTGCAGTTACAAAATAAAACACCAAATTTTGATAAATTCAAGTCACTGCATTTTTGAATCATCGCCTTTATATGCTTCTGAAAGTACAGACAAACAGAGGCTCAACTTTTCGTTGGATTTATTTCAAAATTTGGTGTGTCTACACGATAAATGTTAAATTTATGTACCGAATTTTATCCATCCATTTTTGATAATTATCGTGCTAACTTATGTTCGAACAGAAGCCGGATAGACAGATTTCCTGCGAATATAATTTGCTCAAAATTTGATAGAAATCTATAAACTTGGTATAAAGACCAAATATCAAATTTCACCCATCTAGTTCAAATATCGTTGAGTTACCTTTGTCATGAACGGGCGGACAGAGTTAGTTTAGTTATATTAACGTTCCTTTGTAAAGCAACACTAGGGCTATTTTGGGACGGACCTCGTCATTTTGAACCGCGGTCAGATGACGCGGACGAGCCTGAGCTGGTACCCCCCTCTCCACATCACATCACATCAGCGGGAGGACGTTTGGCCCTGACGGATTTAACGTGCAACAGACCCCCCTTAAACGACGGTTCTTCGGTGACGGACGGACAGACAAATTCGTCAAAATCTCGAATTCGGATTTTCGAGTTCGAAATATGCAGATTATGTAGTATTGTTTTCCAAGTGAAAGTACAAACATATAAATCTGAAGTTCCCAACAAACATATAAACCTAAAAGTACAAACATATAAACCTGAAACCTTTTTTGCGTTCTCATTTCGTTATTTGTATCGAGCAGTACGTTTCATATATTCTCACAACATTAAATATATCGAGGAGATGTAAAAAGAAAGACAGAGGCGTACTTACACAAAACGACGTCTAGAACAAATATCAAAACAGTCTTCTCCATTTAAATTACAATCTGCATATTTCCCCTACTTTTCTTTGAAATGTTATGCTTTAGAGGGCTCATTTCAATTAAATATTAGTATATAAAACAAAACTAACATTTAACAAACTGTACTTAATTTCGCGAAGTCAATTAAAATTTAGTTTAGTTAAACATTAATTACAACAATTATAAATAAAATAAAAGTTGAAAAAAAAGGAATAAAGTAAAAAAAAAAGAAAAAAGAAAGAAAACGCATTACTATTTAAGTTAAATTTTGATCCAGGAACAAAATGAAAATAATTTCTTGATTTAGAGCTAATGTACTCGTAGTTAAAAACATGGTCGCTTATATTTAGTAGCTAAAAATATATAAGCAGAGTGACTCGCGAAAAGGTGAAAAATAATGAAGATTGTTTGTTTTTTCAGTCAAACATGATTTAAATCTAAATTACAATAATTATATGTTACTTAGCTAATCATAAAATGCATACATAAACTACACACGGAAATGAAAACAAATTAATAAATACATGCGGATGCTTTTACCTTTATACTAAACAAATTCATCATATTAAATTTAAAATTACATTTATCAAGAAAGAAAAAGTTGCAGCAGTCATCTTAATTATTCATTCCTTTAAAAAATAATATCGCATACATTAAAATTTCGAAAAATAAACGAAAATACGCTACTAATAACAAGCACAACAATAATTCTTGTGATTTTTTCGTGGGAAAAAACATATCTGATTTATAAATAATATAAATATTTGGTGGAAAAGTAAACATTTATGATTAAATTCTAATTTAAAAAAACATATGAGCGCTCAGATAAGTCAAATGATTATATATTAATACTTATTAGATAAGAAATTATCTTTTAATCTAACTATATCGCATCCGTAAATAAAAAATATCTACAGATAACTTTAAAAAATAAATAATTGCCCTTTTCTTATATACACTGCATTAAAAATGCATAGAGCTTTAGAACTAATAAAATAATCTAAATATTCTGATACATTTAATAAATATAATAAATCTAATCCTTAAAAAATTAACTTTTTTAAAAAAATCATGCATAGAAAAAAACTATTAACGAAAGAAAAAATTATAAGAGTAGATGAAGCAATTAAGTTTCAGTTAAATATCAACAATAAAAAATCTACTGTTGCAAATCACATTTAAAAGTATTTTTAAAATTTTCTTAGAATTTATAACTGAATTTAAATCTCGGAAAGCTTGTTTTTGGAAATTTTAGATGATGCAAAAATTACTTTTGTACTATAATACCTTCAGGAATTCTCTCTAAAGAATACTGAAACTTCACTTATTTTTTCATCAATTAACACTATGTTTATAGTGTATAAAAGAAATCGGAGTTCATATTCCCACTCACAAAGCATTTATATTTGTGCTAAATATAGTCTCATAACATTTAAATCAAACAGTTGTACTATAATGCAGCAACGGATAGGTGCAAAATAGGCTCAACAGTATCTTTTAATATTATTAGATGTAATCTAGTAATATTAAGGGTGGATGATTCCTTATTTAAAAGACATTATAAAACATATCACAAAAATGTTTTAAAAATCTTATAAATCATTCTTAAATTTTACTATGTTTGCTCAGATAATTTAATAGTTCTTCAACTATTTAAAAAGATTAAATAAGAAACTCGAACAACTGCTCTGGCGAAAATTCATCCATTAGTAAAATATAAAGCAAATATACACTTCTTTGATCTCGCATTTAAACGACTTTAAACAAAATACATATAAGACACTTGGAAGAATTAAAAAAACCATAGGAATAATACTGAAAAATGTGAACATTATTTTTTCTTTCAAGAAATTTTAAATATTAGTAACTTGAGACTTACTTTCTTTAAGCAAACATTACAGGGCAAGTATTCCGTTCCTCGTCGTTTTAAAATGGGAATAATATTTTATTCCTAATTTGTCGCGAACTTTCAATAAAAGTGGAATGGGTATGAATGTAGAAGCGTACGATTTTATCTCCGTAGATATGAAAGAAATTCCGAGGAAACCCGTGAAGTTAATTATCTTTCTTTTCTAAAGTAAGGATGCGAAGATGGCCAAATATATCCACCATCTTTAAAACGTACCCTAGAAGGTAAGAATTCAGCCATCAGATCTTAGTTTAAGAATTCTGTTTGCTATTACGTTTTGAGAAATTTTGTTTGAATTGATTTTTAGTTTGTAAAAAGGGACTAGGTTCTGTACTCTTTCCCTCGCTTAATTAGGATCTTTTTAATTGTTATGAATCTGGCGAGTAAGAGTTTAAAAATTCATATTTTTTTCCTGCATGTGACTCATTGATTCCTCCATTTTACGCCCCCTTGGTGATGAGCACATGCCCTGACTAATCTGCTCCCAAAGACACGGTAGTGGTTTCTAATGTTGTACGGTCTCTAGTTACACCATTTGAGACACTAGACCCTTACCGCCTCTTCGCATAGATTCCATCGCTTATAATGCAGAGGTGTTCCAATTTATCAAAATTCTCTTTATTCATTCTCAAACCTCTAGGATATGCGGATGTGTTTTTTTTATCCTATTATTCTTTCCAGTCATTTATGCAGGCTAGGATTTAAGAAAATAAAATTGCCTAGATTCTGTGACTTAATGACAATTTTCGCTCCACACATTAGATTTGATACCGGACCTGGTCTTCCAAGTCACGGATATACGTCATCATTAACGGCATACCTAAGGCCATCTGAGGATGTTAGTGATACCTGTTAACTCCATAATAGAGTACCATCGCCAAATGTAAGAAAACCGCTGTGGAGTAATTGTAATTATGGCGATTTATTGATTCTTGGTTTTTATAATCAGTAGCATTAGTCTCTAAATAACTTTCTTGTATACTCTCCAATAAAGTTATTATCTCAGAAAATGCTATGCCTGGTAAAGTATTTCCGTACAATTATTGCGAAATATTAACAATCGGTGCGAATTTAGCACTTTTCTTAAATCTATCGTGCGAAACTATAAATAGTACATGGAAATCAAATTTGTGTTTCAGACATTTTTCCCAAACAATTGAAATAAACATTTGACACGAAATAAACGTTTCACTTCTAGTCATAAAATCTCATTCAAAATTTGTCATAAAATCCCATTCCAATATTTTAGTCACTGTATTTTTGAATTATTGCATTTATGTTTCTCAAAGTATAGACGGACATACGTTCAACCCCTTATTGGTTTTGGCTCAACATTTGACAACTGTTAACACTATAGATATTAAATCTTTGTTCCGAATTTCATCTGTCTAGTTCTCTTTGTTTGAGTGGCTGGGCAGACAGACTTCCTCTGAACGGATTTTATTCAGAAAATGATTGAAATCTACAGATTTGGTGTAAAGACTGTATATGAAATTTCATCCGTCTAGCTCAATGAAGGTTTGTGTTATCTTTATCGCAGACTGAAAAACAGATAATCTTAAAATGTGTCTTTCAAACTTGGGGAGATCTAACTCAAGGATACTGGTCAAAGCCTCCAGTTCGAATTTTTTGATGATTTGAAAGCTTTCTCTGTGTATACGGAAGTCAAAAAATGTCGTTTCAAGGAAGAAAAAAAAAACTTCAATTATTAAAATGGAAAAAAATTTTGCATTTATTAATTAAAAACATGACATCTTTTCTGATTCAAGATTCAGTTCTCGTATTTATCCATTTCAGTTTTAAAGTTTGAATACATTTTGCATAAAAAATAAGATAACTTAAAGTGTGAATACATTTTCCGACGCACCTTTTTATTTTATTGATCCAAAGAAATTTAATCTTTTCGTGTACCTTCGCAGAAAAAAAAAATCAGCCCTTTTCAGTGAATTGTCATCAGTAGTATAGAGTGGATGAATGACGCTCCGGGCATAAAATCTTTAGAAAGCAACTGCTCTCTCACATATTCTGACTTGAAAGCAACCTTTAAGGTATTGTATACACTCTCTCCTTAATTCTCCATTTCCTGCACTACTTACTATCGATCCATTTCCAGAAATTATCAGACAGTATCAAGATTCTTAATTAACTTGCACAGTGCATGTAAAATTTTAAAATTTCATAAATTGATGTAGAATTATTATGCTCAATCATTAGCAATTCAGAATAACCACAAAAATTGACATAGGTAACAAATGCTGTGCAACAATATATACTCATTGAAAGTTTCCCCAGTAATAAAATATTTAAAATGGTACTTCGTTAAATCAAAAACAGATTTAATATGACGCAAATGAGATACAAAATAAATTATTATTCATTAAACTAGATATGAAAATATATTTTATGTAAGAGTATAAGTTACAAAAATCGAAAGGAAAATTTTCTTTTATAAAAGTTTTACTCTAAATTGGGCTCTTACTGTCCTTCAAAAAATTTCTAAAAACACCTTTGCATACGATTATCTGCTCTTCGATCATTTTTCTAGATATCGTATCATCTGTCCAGGCGGCACAATAAATCCAGAGTTGTAAATGTTGCATTTTAATTTTTCGGGAAAAAAAATTAGCTTATCCAAATATATATTTTATTTCAGGTAGTAAACCGAGCTTTTACATCTTATGAATAATTAATAACACATCTAATGACTTTAACAAGAGCGATATTAATGCTTCTTTATGATGCAACCCAAGACCTATTCTGGGGATAAACTCATAATCAGGAACCATGATCAGTTAACGAAGAAGATACTTTCCTCAATACCCTTTTTCCTACAGATTTTCAAGCCAAGCCAGCCGGGGAAGGATTGACTTTGGTCGATAAATCTGTCACAATATAAATCCACAAGAACACGAGATCTTTTCTGAAAGTAGGTTTGGAACCTGAAGTCGTCTGGCCCTGAAGACTAGAAGTATTGAGCTCTTTTTCGAATGTAAGCTAATTACAATACATTTCTAAAAAATACATCGGTTCATGAAAGTCTTCATTCACTCCTAACCTACAAGTTCATACTTTCGCTTATAAGATGTCCCGTTTCGAAATAATTTATCCCTCTTTCAAAAATTCACCGTTTGTTTCCTCCGTTCTTATTAAGGGTTTAATTTTTTCCAGAAATCAGGGATAATAGAATTTTTTCTTCCCTGCCAATACTAAATAAAGGACATGGGAAGTGTAGACCATCTGGAATACATTCTTTGGCTAAAGGTTGGGGAAAAGACCATAGAAAGGTCAGTTCAGTTAGTTTCGAATTCCTAAGAGAACTCATCTGTCAAGGATTTGAAAATGACATTACATTCAAAGTTTGAGCAACCATGTTTTTCTCCCGTACTCAGATGTTTCGTTAAATTTAAAGTCTTCTTGAATGCATACAATTCGTATAAAATAAAAAATAGATCTTTAGAATTCAAGATAAGCAATAAAGAATGGATTTTATTTTTATCACAAATGTTCAATCTTAAAACTATAATCAAAATATATGTAGGAATTCAATAATACCAATTTAAAAATTTTTAAAAAAAATTTTTAAGAAATATCATTAGTATAATCAAATCCATAATAAACAAAGTACTTTATCATAGTATTGGTTATGTAACTTTATAATCTGTGTGACGTAGTACGTCGTTTTACGTCAGATTCTCAAAAGCGTATAAGCGATGTTTTATTGTATATCTGAAAAACTTCCGACCCCCTCGCCTCCACCCTAAAACTGAAAGTAAACAAAACACGGTAACTCACTTTCCATTCGAGAGTGTGTATAATTAATGTTTTAATTACTTCATTTTCATTTTTTAAAATACTTGCAGAGTAGTAGGAAGATAGAAATGAAATAAACGGGAGATTTCAACTTGTAACATTTATATATATTTATTTTTCAGAGCAATAAACAAGTTTTTGTATTAGGTGAATTATGCATCGAATTACTTTTTCCGAATGCAAAGGGTTGAATTAGTTTCACTTTTTCTCTTAAAAATATGATTGCTGAAATTTTCTAACTCCAAAAAAGTGAATCATTAGTACATAAGATAAACTATAAAGAGGCGATTTTTCTTATTTTTATCTTAAATGATTCATTTAAAAAAAATGTTATCACTTTCAATAATATATGTCAAAATTCAAAAGCACTGTTATAAAAATCTGCAATTTTTTTTCTTTTAAATGAAATACCATTTATATAAAATTTATTATAATCAAAGTTAATTATTATAATTTTGTTTACATGCTTTCCAATTCGTATGTTGTTTTGCGTTGGATTCTAAAAAGAAGGTACAAACGGTGCTTTACTGAATATTTCTAAAATTATCATCTCCCCGCTAATAAAAATGAAAGTAAACAACAACTCACTCTCTTCGTCGTCTTCATCAGTTTCACTTTTCTTCTCAAAAATATGATTGGTCGAATTTCCGAACTCCATTTGTGGCGACGAGTATATGTTAACACTTCGGAACTTCTTTCAAAACCGAATCGAAACGAAACCGAGACGAAGCTGACGAAATGAAATCGAAGAACGCATCGCAGCCGTCAATGCAGCGCGCCGACTGACAACTGGGGGGGATGTAAGATACAGCTGGGGTCCTCGTTTCACAACTTCGGGAAGTTTTCGAAGGAATGGCGCTGTTGCCGCTTTGAAGAAATGAAATCTCGGGGATCGACGGAAATTCGAGAAGTGTTTTCAAAGTTCGACGTTGATTGGAAGCTGACTGGATTCCAGTTAAGATGCGGATCAGTTTGAGAGTTTTATTAGAATCCTTTAGGATTGTCTAAAGCAGAAGTTCACTGACTTCATTTTTTTTTCTAGTATAAGGAGTATTTAAATTATTACTATTATCTAAAAGAATACTGCTGTATTATGATATATATTACATCTATTTGACCTCCGGGAGTCTTCGAAATTGTTAGTTTGTCGAAAATCTATCTAGCAGGAATGATTTCCCCAAAACTTTCTTGCATACTCTCGAATAATAGAGAAAATTGTATTTCAGATGCATTTTCCCCAGTCGGATTGAAACTAAAAACTGACACAGAACAAAAATTGCCGTCACAGAATCACCTAACAAATTTGATAAATTTAAGTCATTGCGTTATTAGTTATTTCGGTTCCATGCTTTTGAAAATGGAAAACGGCAGACGTTCAACCCCTTATTGGATTTGGCTCAAAATTTGTTGGGTGTCTATACTATGAATATTAAATCTACGAGCCCAATTTTATCCATTTAACTCTTTTCATTTTGTAATTATCCTGTTAACTTGTATTCAAACAGAAGCGAGTAACACAGACTACTTTTGGACAGATTTTTTTCAGAATTTGACAGAAATTCAGAAATTTGGGGTAAAAATAATACACCAAATTTCATCCATTCAGCTCAAATCGTTTTTGATTTTTCTTCATCAAAAGCAAACATCTTCCAAAAATTGTGTTTTCTTCCAAGTTCGGAGAAGTCTAAAACGAGGAGATTCGTCAAAATATTGAATATGAACTTTTTGACGAGTACGATACTTACTTTATTATTCGTATACAAGTCGAAAATAAAGAGATCGAGAATATATCGAGTTAAAAAGATGAAATTCAGTATGAAGTCTTTACACTTATATCTAAGTATTTTTCCAATTTCAGACCAAATTCTCCTACCGAAAGTCTGTCTGTTTTTCAGTTTGTGAGCATGTAGATACAGTAATTCAGAAATGCCAAGAAATAGCCGAAACACTTCGAGAAAATTTTACTTCGGCATTTATTTAGAATTGCAGCTGTGTGTTAAATTTTGAACCGAATCCACTCACACGCAGACGACAGTCATTCGTGTGCATCTGATCACCATATATTAAAATTGAAATTTGGTATGCACCTTTCTCGCTGAAATCGTATATTTGCCAAATTTTTGTCCCAAAGCGTCAAAAAACAGAATTAATAAATAATACTTTGCGTTCTTAACTGTAAATATGAAACAAAGTGAGCCCATATTGTACTGATATACATCAAAGTCAAAAGGAGAGCCATATTTAAAAAAAAAAAAACTGACATAAGGCAATTTAATTCGATGATAGGGAATATAACCAATTAACGGATGTTACGGAGCTACTGACCGTTCGTTATACGTTCTCTGAATTCATTTTTTAATTCCTGTTAATTAACCAACTGATTACTTTTAACAGTAATAAACAGTTGCAATTGCAGAATTAAAATAACTATATTTTGCATTAAAATAAAAGAAAATTAGTAAACAAAATTTTCAAGTTCAAAACTTAAATTTCAAAATTGCTTTTCAAAGAATTATCAGTTACAAAAGAGAGAATTTTCAAACGCAAAAAATAATAGAAACAAAGAAAGTTGAATGAAAAATAATTTTTAAAAAACTAATTTTTGCACTTTCAATTATCTAAAACAATTAAAATAACTTATTTTATTAAAATAAAATATTTTAATTTAACTGATCATATACGACTAGGAATAAAAAAAAAAGCTGAACTTCATAAGGAATAAACCCTCCCCCCCCCAAAAAAAAAACGCTGCAATTTAAATTCTGTCGAGTAATTGGGCAATAAGATACATTTTTAAGGAAGTGCTTGAGATATTAAAAATATTGTACAGTTATTGTACCTAAAAGAAAAATAATCGATTTCAAAACTGATAAAATTTGATGCCAAAAGAGTTGAAATCGGCGTTTCCATGGAAATGTTCGTGCTTCTAAAGACTTAGGAACTCTTATTTCCATAAAGAAACAATGCCCAAAATACGAATAAAATATTGATTATTGTTTTATTGGCATTTTTCGTCTTCTAAGACTCAGTACTTCAAGGTTGTACATTCAATGTAGCTTTAAAGTTCTTTAGTGACAGAAGAAAAATTCTCAAAAATTAAAGTTAAATGGATTTTTTTCTTCTACGTTGGATTTTACTTCGATTTCATATTTAAAAGATGTTAAAATGTTTATACATATACAAATATACAAAATATTTATATATATATAAAAAATGTTTAGACATATACATCATTACATACGTAAAACTTTATATATAATTACTGTGTAGTTTAAATTTTTATACATACATGATAAAAATTAACTGCTGCTTAATTTCATCATTTTTCACTATACAAAACAATTTTGAATTTAATGCAAATATAATTAAATGTCTTGCAGTTTTATGTAATATGTTTCAATAAATCTACCAGTAAAATTTTAAACAAAAATAATCACTTTTGGAAAATGTTGCAGGAAGCTTTAAAAGATTTTTAAAGATTAATTCCCACTAATAAGATCGATCAAAATGTTTTTTTTTACAAGGTGACTTTTTAATGTAAAATTAAATACTCCTTCAATCCCCAATTTTCCAATAATAATTAAAAAATTTTAATTAATGCATACAAAAAATGTATCGAATCACTTGAAAACATTTCTTGGTTTCAACGAAGCGTTTGGCGTTGAATACAAATTAGATGCTTGAGATGCTTTATCTTTATCATGCAGTCTCCGGTTTCTCCCACTTTTGCTTGCCCTTTTCCTCGAACCAGGATTGTGAAACGGTTTTCGGGGATTTCTTCTCACTCAAAAAGTCTGGTGTAGAAATTTCTTAGAAATTATATTAGTTAATTTCTTAAAAATTCTTCATTTTTAATTTCTTTTAAAAAATTTATGCTCTTATTATTCTTAGAAATTTGTATTCATTTATTTGAAATATAATTTTTGCTGATTATTGTATTATCGCTTAGCATGATTTACAAATAGGCCAACTGATTAAAATAGTTGCACATAACAAAAAATAAATAAATAAAATAAAGGAAAGATGCAATGGTGACTAAGGAAGAATAAATAGGGCAAGTGCCTCGGGCACCATTACTAGGAAAGAGCCGTAAAGCTAAAAAAATTATTTGCATACAAACACGTTATTTTTTTTATTTATTTATTTATTTATTTTTGAATTTCTAAATTCTTAGAAATTAAAATGACGATTTTTCTTTCATTTTAAAACTTTGACGTATTCAAAGAATCTGGAAATTCCTAAAATTCAAATTATTATCCTATCATCCTACTCAAATATCGTCTCTAATATTAACAATCCAGTCATACATGTTCGAATACATTTTTTTTAATTAATAAGCAAAACATATAGCTATAATATTAAAAAAATCATACGAATAAGATTTTCTAGTCTCTGTATATAAAAGTAATAGAGAAAAACATCAGCTGAATTCGATCGAGAGTTGGTGTTATTTTTTCAATTCAAAATATTCTTATTAATCACAAAAAGCGACGAATTTTTGAAAAACTAATTAAGTATTTGAATTTCTATAAACTGAACTGAATGAGAAGAACCTGGAATCAATTTCATTAAAAATAAAAATTCTAAGTGCAGAAATTATACTCCATCAAAATTTGGATGTGCTAAAATATGATGCGTACAGAATGATGAAATTTCAATCAGATACGGTAACCACCTTTTGAGATGGGACTGAATTTATTTTGATGCAAATCCGCATTGTTTGGTGTAAGTTACAAACAAGAAATTTCTGACAGTTGTTTTTTACCCCCGTTTTCTTTCATGAAATAAAGAACCTGATCTGAACTTAAAAACAAATTCATCACAGAAGATACAATTCTATCTTACAAATTCATTCAGTTCGAAAAATGAGTCAAAAAGATAGTTTATTTAGGAGAGAATTGGAGGAATCCCACATATAACTACTTACTGTAATTAAAAGCAAACGAAGATGGCTTTAGACTACTCCCTTTAAAAGTAATACAGGATTTTATCAGACTAGAATACCCACCCACCTTCGCCATTTCTCGTAACTGTCTTGCAGTTTTTTTTTCTCGGGCACTGAAAGAAATCAATGCTTTCTTTCGAATTTTAGATCTCCTGCTAAAAATAATAATAACAATTTCCATCATCAAATATTGTCACGCCTTACACTTTTCATTAGTATAATTGAGTTTCATTAGTATAATTTATACATTTTTAAATGAAACGTGACTAAGATGAATTTATTAATTGCTCCGGCGACTCTTAGAAACACAGCAACTCATGTGTGGCGTTGCCTAGTGTGCAAAAATCTTTAATTAGAAGAAATATATTGTTAATTTTAAAGATGCAATGAAATTATGCACCACATATTTAATAAGGGATTTTTGAGCTATATTCATTTGGAAACGAGCGCTGAAAAGGTTTCACAGTTAGGTTGAAAAATCAGGAAGTTAGGAAGATTTATAAAATGCCCGAATATATATTATCCAAGAAAAAAATTCTATAATCAATCACTTTAGAAGGAACACGAGATTTGCAGTTTTCCAAAAACAAGAACATGCCGAAAACGATTCGGAACTAGTCTGTTTAGCTTATAGAATCAGCCTATTTGACATTCAAAAATGGTGAACAAACAACACAGCCAAAACTGGTTTTGCAAAACACAACCAACTCAAAACTGATAACAATAACGAGACAAAAATAAACGGTAAAGCTGGCTTCGGTTTTTAAACGTATTCTGTTCACATCAAAACGTTCCCCGACAAACATAGACCGTGTTGTTTATTTTAACAAGGAAGTCGAAAACATCTTTAAAAATTTACAAACAATTTTTGAAAAGTAAAATTTAATCGAAAAACAAATCTAGGCTGTATACAAAACTAAAACAAGAGTGCAAAAGCCTGCGAAAGTACAGAGGGAAAAAAAAAAGACGAAAAAGCTCTGGGAATTTCGATCATGGGAAAGAGTAAATAATGTCACAGAGATTTCCATTTTCAATTCTGCAGGAATATAAGCTTTCAGAATTGTACATATGATGAGCTTAGTAATTCAGTTTGCTCTGGTGTGCTCAAAGATTGTTACTGGAGTGAAAATTCTGAGAGCTCTAACTTTATTATGTGAAATTCGTTTAATGATTCTCATTTTAATAATCTGTTCTTTATTTAAATAAAAAAATCCAAATTTTAGACCCAATAGCATTTACATTTATGTTTAGAGAGTTTTTTAAATAGCTTTTTTATTTCCTTATTCAAGAACTTTCAGCCCCAATTTACATGCACAATATTCCGACTAGGGTTTGACGGTTTTTCAAACCGGTTTTTTTAAAGTAAATTTGTCGCCTGGATACTCTTTTTCAAAAAAACATTCTGAATTTTATCGGATGGTACCAATTCGTCTAGCAACTAAAAGCTTAGGCGACGCGATATCAATATACTAACAAGAGAAGATATATCTGAATTTCTGTTAAATGAACTCAAAAATTTAAACACTGAAATAAGTTTGAAATTATTATATGCTTTAGAAGAACGAATTCAAGAAAGAAGAGAATTAGCAACTCTTTTGCTGTATTTGCATATTTCTAGTTTAGCAAAGAAATTTAGTGTACCTTCTTTAACTTCAAAAACCGAAATCATTATCTGAAAAGATATTGTCTAGAATATTTCCGAATTCTTATATGGCAATCAATTCTGATGAAGAGCAAATTGAAGAAACTACTACTGCTTTTCAAAATGCTTTTTCAAAAGAAGTCATGGAAAAACCAATTCATAAGTTTCTTGAAGACCCTGAAGAAAAACTTACAAATCCAAAGACACTGAAAGCTGAATTTTCATTATTTGAGTCAACGAATAAAAGAACAAAAAACTTAATATTTCATCTTTGATGCCATAAAAACTATAAAACCAATCTCGGCAGCTAGTGAACGAGTATTTTCAATTTCAGGCAATATTATATCCAAAATAAGAACAAGACTTAGTCACACTGCAGTGAATATTTTCCGTTTTTTAAAATCCTATTTTCTTGGGAGAAATTAAAATTAGAGAAAATAAAATAAATATTATTTGAAATTTTTGTTTGAGTTTTCGTTATTTTGTGTAAGTTATATGTACATGTAATCCTTAATTATTATTTTTTTTTAATATTTTGACTTTCTTATTCATTTCGTTTTTTGTTATTTTATATAAATTACATATTTTTCTTTATTTATTTTTTTTTGACAAAAATTCGAAAATTGGCTACAACTGGTTTTTTGGAAATATTGAATTCGAAAATCAGTTTTTAAAAACGTCGGATTTTGT
Organism: Argiope bruennichi; assembly: GCF_947563725.1. Taxonomy (NCBI): domain Eukaryota; kingdom Metazoa; phylum Arthropoda; class Arachnida; order Araneae; family Araneidae; genus Argiope; species Argiope bruennichi. Next base: position 120,719,456 of record NC_079159.1, read on the forward strand.
ATAAACCCTAATTCCGACACTCAATGAATAAAATTACCCGCAATAGGAAAATAAATATTGCGCAAATTGACTTTTTTTTTTATTAAATGGTTGAGCAAAAATCAACCGTTCTGATTTCACACTTAACTGAACTCGGTCAGAGAAATCATCATTAAATTTACAATTGTTAAATTATTCTTTATTAATTTAATTGAAAAGAAAAAATATTGTTGAGTGTTTTTTATGGCAACAAATCTTGAAGGTTCCTAATAAATGTTATCCCAGCTAAATCATCAACTCATTATTAAAACAACTACAAAAATCAATAATTAATTTTTATAAAATATGCTATTAACTAGAATTTGAGTAAAAAAATATTTTAAGTTAAATATTTTTAAAATATGTTCTAAATTAGATTTTCACATTTTTTTAATTCTGTACATTATATATTTTTTTAAATTAAAGTGTTTTCTTTTATATTTCATGAATTTCTTTTTCAATTGTTTTAGTTCCAGACGTTAAATTGGAATATTTCTAATCGCAACATTTTTAAAAATGGTAAACAACATTAGAACTTTTAGAATTTTTAGTAATTAGTATTATTTAGTAATTTTGATTCCCAGTTTTTAATACTGACCACTAAAAAATAAAATCCAGACAGATTATAAAATTAAAAAAAAAATGATAAACTTGCATTTATATAATAAATTACATAAATTCATGATTTTATAAACTAATATGTATAAGTTATAACATTTATGTAAACATGATTTGCATATATTAATTAAAAATTTCCTTTTATTCACCCATTAATTTAAATATTAGAATTTCATAATGTTAATACATTTTAATTTTATCATTGTATTTATTTCATTCTTGCTAGGCAAAATAGCAATAATTGCTACAAAAATTAGAAAATACAGAGGGAAAAAACGCTCAAAGAAACATACTATCATCTGAACTAAATATTGATTTTTAGACAATACAGAAATGAGCTAAATATTTTGCAGCAAATGAAATTAAAAATATACTTTTACCTTTAACTTTGTAATGGCGCTAAGCAAAATAGTTTGCTAACGAATATAAGATTTAACTGAATTTATTTATCGTTTTGATCAAACATGGATTTGATTTAAATTCCAACAATAGTACACAAGATCATTATATAATAGTTGTTTTGTATTAATAATTTTTGCTCAAGAACCATTAAATTCATTATAATATCCGTGTCAGACTAAACGGAGAAAATGTGTTAAGATAAAAACTTATCATTGTGAAAGTACAAAAACTGTTGTAAAAATTTTTTAGTTAAATTAAATAAAACTTGAATAAAATAATAATAATAAATACATATTTAACAAATTATAATAAAGAAAAGAATTAAATATATTTTTAAATCTAAAATTAAACAAACATCTAATAAAATGCACAACTAAATACATCCAGAATTTTTAAAAAATCGTGGTAGCCGTTTAAATCTTTTATTTAGACAAAAAAAAACATTGCAGTCCAAATACTATTTATAATTATAAATTATCGCATGATCATTATATCATACGCATGAAAAACATTAATAAGATAAGATATATAGCATCTAAAAATATCAAATCCTTTGTTAAAAAAATGTATACATAGCGAAATTTTATTTTACCACTATTAAGTAATTACATATTACATAATTTTAATCGCATAAATGAAAATAGATTAAAATTTACGATTTTCTTAACTTTCAAATTAAGGAAAATTACCATTTGCTTATAAAATACGCAATTAAAAATATTAATAGCTTTAGAACTTATAAATTAGAACTTCAACATTCCTTTTCTGCAGAAAAAAACGTCAAAAAAAGACTAAAGTTTGACTGAAGCAAACTCAAATGGATTGAAAATCTATGGATTGCAATGTTAGGGGCAAGATTTGCAAGGGCGTCACGATAATGTCCGATCCAGTGGAATGTTCACAGTGAAATCCATTTAAGATAGAATAATATGCTGCCTGAAATTCAAACATGCATAAAGGAAAAAGATTTATACACATATTATACATATGGGTATTAGTAAGGACTTCTTAAATGTTCATTCATTTGTTACTTATAGTAAGGCCCGTTTAATATTTTTCTTCACACATGTACGAGTAAATTAAGAACTTACAAATTTTACTTACATTTTTGATACCGCCATCGGAAATCGCCGTTATTTTGTTGTTGTCTTTGTACAGATGATATTTTTCAGATGCAATTATTCTTTTACGTTAATGACATGGTTCACCGAGCTCCTAGCCCCGGTCGGGGGGGGGGGGATTAATCTCCAGTAGATGAAGAACTTGGGAAAGCTTTCAGTAGTTCGCGTGATCTTCTTCGAAAGTCCATGGCAGTTTCTTATATAGTATTATCCAGTTTCTTGCAACAGGAGAGGTAGTGGGAGGAGAGTGACGAAAGATGCAATTATTCTTTTACGTCGTATTCTGAACTTCTTTAATGAAATTATAAATAATAGTTGCAAAGCTATGACCGAACGCTGGCCATCCATTCAGCCAAATCTTGTGAGCGCATAAGAGTGAGTGCGAGCAACACGCCAATCCAAAGTAGAATGGCTCTTTTAAAGGTTTTCCAAGGTTCAAGGTTTTTATTGTGTGTAGCTTATGTGCTTACACTTACTGCATTCTTGCGTCGTGCTCCTCTAGCAGTTTTTGATTGTAATTAAAATTTGTTTTGTCTTGTCTTGTGGTCCGTAAGCGAATTCCAAATGAAGTGGAGCCTGAGAATTTCTCTTGTTGTGCAACTGCAGCTATGCGTTTCAAAAGAGTAATAATTATACTTACTGTTAGAAGGAAAATCGTAGCGATCCATTTTTACACACTCACAAACTAGCTTAAATCAGAATTAGAAATTTAAATCTTAATTATACATTGTACTAGATGCAAGATATTAATAATGTTCATTAAATTTCACGATTTTTAAACACATTTTTTTATGTTTTATGGTAAGGTTTGTTTTTCGTTTATATCTTTTAGCGATTTTAAAAAACAAACTATTACAAAAATCCTTAATTTATATCAATGAATTCGAATGCAAAAACTTCAGTTTTATTTAGAATACAATTATAAAGATAAAAATGGTGTTTATGCACTTTTTCACAAAAAAATAAAATATATTTTGGTATCTGTCGTTTTATTTATCTTTTATTTCTGTCGTTTTTTCCCATTTTATTTCGAATTCTTTTTTATGGCAATAAATTCTGTGCAAATCATCTAATTTTTATCTCTAAATCAAAATTTATTTACATAACTTAAATAATGTTCTTAATATGAAGGGCGAATCAACTGCTCAGATTGTTTCCCGAATATTTTAAAGCATTATTTTCAACTGTATTGGAAGAATTCCAATAAGCAAAACTGAAATGTGTTCAAGATTGGAAACTGCGATGAGAAAGTGAAGCAAGTGAAGTTTTTATATATCAATGTAAACTATTTATGAAAACTTTTGCATTAGTGAAAGTTTAATAAACAGACTAAAACAATTAACAGAAGGGAAATGTAAAGGAAGAAAAATTCCATCTTTCTTTTTCTTACCATAATACAAAATTTTTAATGAATTTTTAGTTTTGATATTCTTTCTTTTCTATCCAAATTACTAAAGTTTGTTGAAACATAGAATACAAGACAGATATACTGTAGGACAGAATTACAGAAATTATGCATATTAATATTTTACAAATTGTTCTGATGTCTATGGAACTTTGTTACGAAATCTATGAAGTTTTCTATCACTGTATCGTATTCATTTTAAAAGGTTCTTTCAATTGTTGAAATTCTTTCTAATCTATGACATTGTGAAAAGTCATAGATTGTGTGTGAACTCCACAAATAATGCTTTAAGAAATGCAGCATATAGTGGACTTCCACCTATTTCGTCTAATATGGTGACAAAACAAACTAGATAAGAAAAAAACTTTTGGAAATAATGTTTTAAAAGAGATGTTGTCTCCCTCCCCTCATTTATAAAATTATGGATCTGGGCAAGGCTCCGAATGTAATAAGTGCTCAGATATTTATTTTCACTTCATATTCATAAGAGTATAATAAAAATTTCATTTCATTTCATATTCCTCGTAGTTTAATAAAAAGCGCTTAATGCGATCACTTAAGAATTTTGATAATATTACTCGATTGATAACTGTATAAAATCAGAAATAAATTCTCAGAAAATAAATTCAAACTGTATAAAAGGAACTATATTTTTGTCATATCAAGGGAAAAGAAACTATCTATGCATTGATAGAGGATATTTTTATGTTATTAAACGGATGCCAGTAATTACGCAATATGTATCCGATTATGATTTCAGAAGCGTTTTTCCCAACCCATTGAAACCAAAATTAGACACAAAATTATAATTTTAGTTACAAGATGACATGCCAAATTGAATTTAAATCATTGCGTTTTTTGAACTCTGACGTCACATACATGCAAAAAGTAGTGAACTTCATATTTTTATTTTTATTTTTAAATCATAACACGTAATTTTTCGTATTCTCTGTCTACTTAATAGTAACAAATATCTGTTTTACATTTTTTTAAAGTTTTAAAAATTATGATAGAAGAAAGAAGCCGAAGAATAAACATGTTTGTACACATTTCACGATAAATTTCATGATGTCTATCTTGACTGCAAGAAAAAAAATCATGCACATTATCAACACCTCCTAAAGAATTTTCTTTAGGAGTGTTAACATTATACGAGATGAATGCACACACAATTAAGATAAGCAAACTGTTAACGTAACACATTAGCTTAATTATAATAAAAAATTAAGCAATGAATAATAAAATAAGTTTAAATAACAATTAAATAATTGCGGAAAGGAAGATCTATAATAATTAAGAATAAAAATAGGTAAATATTAGTTATTGAAGCAATCTTTGCTTTACATATCTTCATTTATACAGTCGTGAACAAAACGTATGCAGTCGACAATAAGTAACTTAGTTACTGATTGTTGCACCTTCACAAAATTGGTGTCGGTGGAAATAATCCGGGAGGGGGCACGTTTGTCCCAATTGACAAACAGATAAACCGAAAATTAGCAACTGTCTCGAAATTGTCCATTACGAATATCAAAATATTTTAATAATTCAATCCCCCAGACCACACAAAAAGCTTTTATGTCACTTTTATTCACAGTATTTTTGAAGAATAATTAACAAATTTCTGATTTATTCTTAAATTGAGTATAATTTTTTTAATTATGTTTCGTTTATATTAAAATATTGAGGTGTCAAAGTTGTTTATTTTATCACAAAAGTCTATGCAAACACAATAAAAAAAAACTATATGGATAGTATTAAGAAAGCTTTATCATCAGAGATGTAATTTATGTCAAATTTTGAAATTTAGTTCTGTTAAAAGATAGTACCTCTCAGTCTGTCTATTCTTAGGTAATGAAACGTGATGACTCGGAAATACAACATGCTAGAAATGTGAGTTTTTAATTTTGACACATAAACTATTCTTACAGGATTTTAAATTCGATTAATCAAAGAGGTGAGACTTAAAAGGATATACTTGATCGTATGCTCTAAAAGAAGAAGAACTGAAGCCTATTTTGAAGCAAATGAAAAAATGTATAAATTTAGAATCATGAGTTGGCTGAAAATTCTTGTAGGATTGCATGATACATGACGGTCTTTTTTTAGCATGTATGAAATTTATAAAATAGCAAGATGAGGTTTGCGAAAAGCCACTCATTGAAACAAAAGGTAAATAATACAATAAAAGAGATGCTGTAAAAATGACAGAGTGATGACCATTCATTTCTATTACGTAATGGCTGATGAAATCAAGAGAACAAGTATAAATGAATCGAGGCTAATACATTATCCTACAACGATATTTTCAATTAGAGGTTCAAAATTGTGTTTTTACACAAACCCAACTGCGATAAGAATTCTTTATATACTTTATAACTCTGAGGTCTGAGTGTATAAATGAATGTTCAACTTTAAGGCATTAAATGTTTAAATAATAATTGCTAAATAATTTCCTTATTTTAGTGTTAATCAATTTACTGAATAATAAGAAATGGAACAGATGACTTCAGATTTTTATTTACTTTTAAACGATAATTGTTGTTAAAGCGAAAATTTAAATAAATATTCCTACAGTCAATCTGTTCTGCAGTAAAATTGTTTTATCATTTGGGTGAAAAAAAAACATTTTTAAAAATAAAATTCATATGAACTAAAAATCGTCTGATAGGAAAATTAATTTATAGCAAACTCCGTAATTATAATGGATGTTGGAGTTCGTGCTTAGTACAGAGCAGATCTATAAATGCAAATAAATTTAATATGCAGTCCCACAAAAAGTGGGCGGTGCAAATCAACTTCGGAAATTAACAATTTTGGCGAATATTTCGAAAACTGTTTACGATATGCACACAATTTTTTGGATACCGACACTTTAATCTCAGGAAAAATATTTTCTTTTTTACAATCCCTTTTCTTTTACATTCATTATTAAAAATCATAAGCAAAACATTAAATTTATGTTATTAATGCATTTAATCCGCGATTTTAATAAAATAATTCTCTTTTTCTGAGAAAAAAAAAAGTATTATTTATAAAAGTATTATAGAGAAAAAAAAGTAAAATTTTAGAAGTATTTAATAGTTTCCGAAATATCGCCCAAAGTTTATAAGATTCATTTATGTGTCATTTTTCAAAGTCTTATAATTCTCGAAAGCATGATCATAATTCCATAAAGTCTTATTGCGAGATCAAATTAATGGCGACAAGTCGATTCAATAAAAAAATGAGAGCAGTATTGGAAAAATTTCAGTATAGTAGTTCAATAACTATTTTAATTAGTTTGGTTGATCAGTTTGTGATTGAAATAAAACTGCCTTCTTGAGTCTTTTCCATTGATTTCAATTTTGTAAAAACACAAGAGTAAAACAAAAAAGTTACAAGGGTATTCCTTTTTTGATGTTGGTGACGGTTGTACTATGAACAAATCACGTTGGAAGATTTTAATATTTTTGCCATTTTATTTTATAACGTTCTATAATGAATTTTCAATTTATATAAATTTAAGATGTATATTACCCAGGAATTTACAGGCAAATACATTTTTAGAGATATGCATAATACTCATTTCTACGCCTTTTGAGGGCATATGAAGCATTCCCTGAAATTTAAATTTTACTCCTTAGTCATACATGAAAAGATTATTGCGATTTATTTGTCCTACTTAGCTTTTTCCTCCAAATTAAGAGTCGAATTCGGGAAAACTCGGTTTAGAGGAGTATAAGATTAATATGTCTTTTACAGGTTGACAATGGGCGACTTCATTTTCCAATTTTTCGAACAAGACGATTGACAGATGCTGAAAGATTTTTTTATGTTCCTTATTAACTATAAAAAACATCAAAATAAAAAAGTACTGCAATTTATTTAATGAAAATGCTAATTAAAATGCTTAATGCATTAAAATTATTTTCAATGCGGCATAGGATGTACCAAAAAATCAGTCTACCACATGTACATTTAATTGTGAAGCCTTAATATACAATGTAAGAAAAATGTAATTATTTTAGAATGGTTCCATAAGGTTCTAAAAATAAATTTTTTGAAAAAAAAAAAATCTTAATTTTGGAAAAGAAAACGAAGCATCAAAAATTGCACAGAGGTTCGTTCTTATTGCAAATTAGTTTTAAATAATTAATAAACAAATGCAACATTTTAGCAATAGTAAACTCCAGATAATATCCAACCGAAATTGCATTATATCACGATTAGTTCTCTTGATATAATGTCCATTTATTAGGTGAAGCATTGATGAATCGATTCTGTCGAGTAACCCCACCCACAAAGAATCTTATCATTTCTATGTATAGCATCTACACTCAGAGCAATCAAATTAGCAGATGCTTTTAGTTAATGTCCGCCACAAACATGCCCAATTGCATTATCTAGCAGCATGTAGACATCGAATGAATTTCTGCATCTAAATTAAGGAAGCCTGTATTGATTCAATAAATATTCAAATATTACAGTTCAAATGCCATAAAATGAAATGAAAGAGTATTGTCTTTTCAAAAAAGTTGAGTGGACTTCTGCTTGTGTATAAATAATGATATAAAAAGAATCTATATCGAAATGAAATCATAACATTGCCACAAATTAAGTATAAACCTAATTTAAACTACATTTTAATCGTGGCAACATTAACTCGTTTTCACTTATTTAAAGTTATGAATGATTTTTGCGTAACGTTCATTTCTATTTTACCTATTTGTAAATCCTATCTTAGTGTCAATATATTTTTAAGTCTATTTCGTTTTTAAACTTATAAAATTTAAAATATTTATATTATAAATTACTAATTTTCTTACCAATTGCAATTCAAGAAAGTTTGTTTCAGAGGTTGGATTTTTCAACATGCCTGTAACAGCAAGTACTACAAAGTCACTGTAATATGATATTGAAATATTTTTGCAATAGTTTGTACTTTCCATGTAGGTTGATGAACTTCTTAAAGCGTAAGAAATCTTAGAAAAGTGGCTATTACATAATTGTTTTCTTAACTAGCATAAGTGTTCTCTCGATTTACTTGTGTACTAAAATACTAAAAACTCTTTCCGATTTCTAATATAATAAAAAAAAAACTGGGTATCGATTTTTAATGTTGTAATGGTTTTAAAAATGTCACAAACCAAATTATAGTTATTTAATCCTCCGTCGGCCGTAATACGCCTGATAAACAGAGGTAAAAAAATATGCAATTAGTAGTATTAAAACAAACCAATTTTTATTTTAATATTCTAGAAGTGTTAACCCTTTGCATAAAATATCGAGTCTTAATCGACGAATTTTTGGTTTTAAATCTGCATTTAAGTGAAGATATTCAATAATGTAAAATGAAAAAAAAATCACTTAGAAAAGATTCAGTTTCTCAATTTTCCTTATATTATTATAAGGATCAAAACAACAAGAAATGTTTCAAATAGAATGAATCATCTCATTAAGAAATTAAATAAATTTATATGTCAAGAAAGTTAACTCTTCAACAAAGCCTTGACTGGGACGATTTTCGGCACAATTTATCAGCCAAAGTGGAATTTAAAATACCAACTTTCAAGTTTGATAAATAAGCGCGATCAAACTGTTTTCCTAAAATATCTTTGGTCTGATGAATATCTATATGATAACGTTCCTCATTTCCTTCATCCCTCTTCTTCCTACGAGCTTTTGAAGGTGTAACTATATGCTTATGATATTGAACAAAAAATTCTATTCTTTCCGTGCACGCGTGCGTACGTGCATGTAAACAGAGCTTTAAGTCTTATTGAAAAGCAACAACAAGCCAACACAATTTTGAAAAAAAAAATTGAAGATTGAAATCTTTATTTCAAAACAACGCGTTGATGATAACGTTTTATTTAACGTTCGCTTATCTTGATATTTTTATCAAATTTATTCTTAAATATTTAGCAGTTATAAGCTGCACACACATGCATTATCTAAATATACTTAAAATCATCGAAACACGTGTGTGGGAAAATTTAGCATTTAATAACAAATTAAATAAACCCTTTCTTCAAACCACAAATAATAACCATAGGATGTTCTCACATTTTTGAAAACTGATGGTGCATTTCAATTTTATCTCATTAGGTTTACCTCTTCTATCATTTTTCTGAAGAAGGGTACGATTCTTTTCTGTTTTCATCCAAGAAAAATTCCCCTAAGTTTTGAGGGATTAGAATTCTCACGCTATCAAGGCTCAGAGAATTAAGTATTATATTCTGTTGAAATTCCGAACATAAATTTCTGCATTGCAGAACTGTAAATGTGTCATGCACTTGTAAAAGCGGTTATTAAGCGGTTAAAAAAAGATTTTTCACAAATATAAGAAGGGGTTTTTTCCATTTTCCACAAATACATTTGATGCATTTTTCACAAATACATTTGCCGAAATGATTCAAATATTATGTAGCAATTACTTATAATTTTATTTCATTTCCGTTTAGTGTGCTATTTTTTTTCCTTTGAGCAGATGTACAACGTTTCCTGAAAACAACTGACCAATTTTTCTCAACATTAGTTTAAGTCATCTAATGAAAATGTATTCTCAAAAATTTGGAAATTCTCTTTATTTTTTTTTTTTAAATTGTGTATTTATGTATAAAATGCTTAACCAAAACCAATTCATTAAGTAATAAATTTATTGAATGGAATTGACAAATCAAACATCGCTAGTTATCTTTTATCAAATAAAAAAAAATTATAAAATCTATGGATAATACAGAGGTTTATCAGAATGTTTTGTTCTTACCAAAGAAAAATATAAACGAGACAATTTCAAAAGAACATTTGTTTCAATATTTTTATAATAGTGTAGGAAATATATATAAATTGGATTAATTTACTTGGACGCTTGAAAAGACGTTTTCCTATAAAAACCTTTTTAATGGTCTCTTTTCATTTTACGCTTACAATAGGTTATTAAATATAGTATAATACGATGATAACAAATTATTCCCATTCATAGAATAACGTTTAAATTTCTTTCAAAATGTTTATTTTGTTTACAATGCAATTTATTTAAATTGCTCCATATTTTCAAACGTGGAATTTTGCAATTAATTTTTAAGCATCTTCCTGAAGTTCTAATGCTCAAACTTTTTCAATTATATGTTCCTGATGATAATAGAATATTTATGATAATGAATTGCAAAGTATATTTAAAATAAGCAGAAGAAAATTAAATTTTAAAATACTTTTTATAAGTGCTCTTAAATATATATATTCATCAAACGCTTTCCGAAATGCTAAAAGCTCTAAAAACAAAACTAGAAAGAAACTCGAAAAAAAAAATGAAAAATGAAAGCTTTCTAACCATTAATTAAATAAAATATTAATTTCGAATTTATTTAGAGTCTTAAGTGTTCTACTAAAATCGAGATTATATTAAATTTGTTTTTTCATAACAAAACTGGCTACATACGATTATGAGGGACAAAATTTGTTCAATAGAATTTAGTTGGAGAGACTAGGCGAGCTACAAACATTTTTCAAAACTTTTTACGTTTTTAAATGTATTCGCTTACATTTTTAAATGTATGTTTCAATTGTATTCTAAATGTATTAAATATTTTTAAATGTACTTTATTATAACTACCTTTTTATAGGTTAAATATTCATTCAGAATGTACATCGAAAAAGCATTCAATAATTTTGCTTATTTCAGTACAAAAATAATTTTTTTTTCCAAAAGTTATCAAGTAATCAAATTTTATTGTAGAATAATTTTTTCATTAGTTGTAATAATTTTTTTATCTAAATTAAATTAAGGCACATTTTATAGCTTTGCCTCTTATTGTTGAGTTCAAATCAGATTTAATTGATCCGTAAAATCTTTCCATCTATACGTTTGTCGATAATAAAGTTATAATTAAAATAATTAAGAAAAGTATAAAAATTAATGCCAATTACTTAATTAATGTAATATTTTTACACGAATTCTGCTATTCATTGAGTGATGAAAATGTCGTTAAGAGCAATATGCGACGGAAGATACAATTGAACCGGAAGAAGACAAAACACATAAATAAATCCTTGAACATAATCAAGCTAACACGTTTCGGCCTAGAAGTTTCAATTTCTTTGATTTTAGTAGTTTCTTTTAATAAGCTGGCGTATTGAAGTTGCAAGCGAAATTATTCAATCAAATGGGAAAATGGTTCCAGTTTTCCTTTGTATTCTGTATATTAAGATATCTCAAGTTGTAGTACATTTTTAATCCATAATTAAAAGGTGATACAGTACCATATAAGCATTTTCTTTTTAATTTTAAAGTTTAGAATTATATTTTAATTGCATTTTATGTAGAACAGTATTCTATAACTGCCTTCCACAAAACATTTTTTTAAAAAAAATTAAAGTTTTTTTTTTTAATTTTAAGAATTTTTTTAAAAATTCAGAATTTTCTACAAATTTTTTTGCGGGTTGCTACTAATATTTTACATAAAGCTTGATATGGATTTCCACCTGCCAATGATATTTAGTTCCCAATTTTTTTTTTTTGAAATTTCAGAAATTAAATTATAAAAATTTAAGGTAATTAGCATTAAAATACCTCCTTCGATTAAACTTAAGAATGCGGATATATCATCAAATTTGTGGATTTTCATGCAGAAAGTCGCAGAATTTGGAAGTTAACAACGGACTGATTAATGCTTTTTAATTTGCTTTTTTTGATGATAAATTTAATTAACTTTTAAACTCTAATTAACGAATTTAAAAGCTTCTGAAATCAATTTTAAAGCTATTTGTTAAAAATGTAATCTTAATAATAGCGTTGGCTTTTCATCTTT